>NC_091984.1:82727156-83068362 GCF_044704955.1 Pristiophorus japonicus | reverse complement strand
CCCCCTCCCCCTCACCCTCCACCCCCCTCCCCCTCCACCCTCCCCCCCCTCCCCCTCCCCCCCCCTCCCCACTCCCACACAGACACCCCCCCCCTCCACCCCCACACAGGCACACACACCCCTCCACCCCCACACAGGCACACACACCCCCCCCACCCCCACACAGGCACACACACCCCCCACTCCCACACAGGCACACACACCCCCCACTCCCACACAGGCACACACACCCCCCACTCCCACACAGGCACACACCCCCCCCACTCCCACACAGGCACACACCCCCCCACTCCCACACAGACACACACCCCCCCACTCCCACACAGACACACACCCCCACCACTCCCACACACCCCCACACCCCCCCACTCCCACACACTCCCACACCCCCCCCCACTCCCACACACCCCCCCACTCCCACACAGACACACACCCCCCCACTCCCACACATACACACACACCCCCACTCCCACACAGACACACACCCCCCCACTCCCACACACCCCCCCACTCCCACACATACACACACACCCCCACTCCCACACAGACACACACCCCTCCACTCCCACACATACACATACACCCCCGCACCCCTCACTGTCAGATACTGAGAGAGAGAGAGACACTACAGAAAGAGACACTGACAGAGACACCTTCCTTCACATAAAGGTAGGACTTCTATTTTTTATTGTTTGATTACTTAGGTCTTGGTGCTTTAAGTGCAGGGTTCCTTCTATTTTTTATTAATTAATTGCTTATTACTTTTTGTGCTTCGTTTAGTGCTTGGTGCTTTAAATGTACTGCTTCGTTTAGTGCTTGGTGCTTTAAATGTACTGCTTTGTTTAGTGCTTAGTGCTTTAAATGTACTTTGCTTCTTTAATGTTGTTGTGAAGGTGTATATGGAAAATCCTCTAACTTCCCTTGTGATGTTGATGTGTCCTTTGTGTTTAATGCTTCCCACCTGCCCTCTCTGGCTGTGCCTGCACTAAACTTAACTCTCGGTAAGGTTTTTCAGAACTTACAAAAGTGGACACTTACTCCATCCTAAGTTAGTTTGTAGTAAGTTTTCACTGCCGAAACTTGCAAAACAAGCCTGAGTGGCTGGACACACCCTCTTTTGAAAAAAAAGTACCTTACCTAAAAAGCCAACCTAAACTAACTCACTAGAACTGCAGCAAACTAATATCCGAGAATTGCAATTTCTAACATACTCCAAACTAAACTAGGAGCAACTCCACCTGAAACTTGGGCCCAATGACTCCTAGCTCTAGACTCTCCAGGCAGAGGAAACAACATCTACTCTGTCAAGCCCTCACTCAAAATTTTAAACATTTCAAATTAAATCACCTCTCATTCTTCTAAACGCCAGAGAATATAGACCCATTCTACTCAATAATATAGGGCTGGAGATGATTAGAGATAGGGAGAGACCAGGCCATGGAGCGATTTCAAAACAAGAATGAAAATTTTAAAATTGAGGCATTGGCAGGCCGGGAGCCAATCTGTGTCAGCGAGCACAGGGGTGATGAGTGAATGGGACTTGATGCGAGTTAGGATATGGGCAGCAGAGTTTTGGATGACAGTTGGACAAGGTGACATATTCAAACTAACAAGGGGCATTTGAGGAAGGTCAGGAAGTTGTTCACACAAAGAATGGGCTTGTATTCACTGGAGTTCAGAAGAATGAGAGGAGATCTCATAGAAACGTTTCAAATTCTGACGGTTTTAGACAGGTTAGATGGAGGAAGAATGTTCCCAATGTTGGGGAAGTCCAGAACCAGGGGTCACAGTCTAAGGATAAGGGGTAAGCCATTTAGGACTGAGATGAGGAGAAACTTCTTCACCCAGAGAGTGGTGAACCTGTGGAATTGTCTACCACAGAAAGTAGTTGAGGCCAATTCACTAAATATATTCAAAAGGGAGTTAGATGAAGTCCTTACTACTCGGGGGATCAAGGGGTATGGCGAGAAAGCAGCAAGGGGGTACTGAAGTTTCATGTTCAGCCATGAACTCATTGAATGGCGGTGCAGGCTAGAAGGGCTGAATGGCCTACTCCTGCACCTATTTTCTATGTTTCTAATGATCAACAGTTAGAATGGATGTCCATACAAGGTGGGGTTGCAGAGTTAAAAACCCTCGAACATTTACCAAACTGTGATTGAGGGAGTTGGGATGAAGGGAAATGCTAATAAGTTCTTTTTGGATGGATTAGCTAAATATGCTTCCTCATCTGTACCTTTCTCATGATAGAGGGAAAAAGAAACAGAAGTGTAGGATGAAAGTGAGAGTGAAGCAGAAGTGAAGGAGAGCAAGGCAGGAAAACTGAAAATTAGTAGCAAGTATCCTAAATTTTGAGGTGTGCGAGGCCTTACAAATATTTTGATGGGGCCTGTTCAAATAAAAGCAAGAACCATAGCTTTAAATGAGCCATTAAAATGTTAGGCAGCAGGAATATAACTGTTCACTCGACTCTTAGTATGATGAGAAATAAATGATCACAGCATGAAGTGTATTAAGGAGGTAATTAATATTATTCCTCCATTCAACACAAAGATAAATGATGTGCACTCAAGAGGTTACAATTTATTCACACGTCTTACTGTAAAGAGCTTTAAATATCACATTGCGATCAGGACACTTCAAAACTAGTTTTAATAGGCAAAACCTTATTGGCATTTGAGCAACATTAGTACCATCAAAATGACTTAATATGCAAATAGCAATTTCAGTATAATGAACTATTAGTTATTCAAAAATAATTTTTGTAATGCATTACAGAATTTGCTTTTCCCATCAAAGACATTTTGTATTACGCTGCTCTGTGTTACTAAGTGTTTCGTCTTATATTTTTTGTATCGTTCACATTGTTATTCTCATTATTTCAATATAAAATTGAGGGATTTGATCTCAAGACCATTCCTGGACAAGTAGTTCGCTTGCTTGAATACATTTCTGTACTCGAGGTGAGGGATGTCAGTGCTCAGGAATGGAACTAATTTTCACTTTAGCATCAAGTCACCTCAGGTCAGTTATTGCCAAGGTCACATACAGAGAACACCTCCTCCACTCTGTCCCAACAATGGGCTTTAATCATGCTCTCAGAAGAGCTACGTTCTGCACACTAGTTTGACACTTTCATATCTTAAAGTAAACAATATCATTTAAAAAGTAATTTGTAAAGGTGGTTAAAATGGATGCTGCTGGGAATCTATGAAGAGCAAAAATTGCAGACTTTAAAAAAGGGGCTTGATTAAACCACATTTATAACATATGGACCCTTTTCAGTAAAGGCTGACTCGTTGGGTTCAATTTTCCCCAATGCCATTTATTGGCGTGTTGCAAGAGTTATGACTGTTTTTTTTTGGCCCCGACTACTCCAAAAAAAAAACTAGCAAGTTTCCCCGTTCTATTTTGAAATTGGCACCGCGCAGACTGTCTTTTAGCTTCGGGGGGGGGGGGAGGGGGGGGGGTGGGGGAGCATAATGTCTGCGCCGAAAAATGATGCACGAGGAAAGAAAAGGAAGTTTTTGACATGACTGCTACGCCCAGTACAGCTCCCTGTCTGTATTTGGCCATTTTTGAAGAGCGAGTTGTGTGAGAGAACTTGAATTCTCATTGGAAAAATCGGAGCTGCAATACAATATGCAATGTGGCTCAAGAACCAAGAATTTCCTACAGGATGAAGTGGAGGCACTAGTTACTGTAATTGAGGCCAGATAACATGAGATGGACATCAGCAGAGGTCACATAAAAGTTTCACCAAAGGAAATAAGGAAACGCTGGAACCAACTTACAGAAGATTACTATGCATGGTGACCACCCAGAAGTCTGGCAGCCAGTGCAAAAAGTGGCAGAACTTTGGTCAAGTAGTTAGTGTAAATAATATTTTCATTTATTCAATGGAATTGTAATTGTAATTGTGACCATCTGTATATGTCCCACCCAGCAGAAAGACACCCTCTTTTAAAAAAAAAAGTTATATTTTCATCTTTGCAGAGGAAGGTGGCATACAACAAAAAAGAACGAACTCAAACAGGAGAAGGCCCGACAAATCTGCACCCACTGACACCCTTGAAAGAGAGAGTCGCTGCTTTGATGGGTCCTACCTGGAGAAAAGCAATAACCACTGCACAAGCTGGGCCCACACTCGAGGGAGAGGGCAAGTCCTGCAAATTCCATAGTCTGGCTTTGTTAAATGTTAAGTACTGCGTGGACTAGCCATGCTTCAATCCATCAACTATGCTTCGATTGATGCAATGTGCTATCATTCATCGTCATCCTTCAAATGAACCTGCTGCCTGTGCTGTGTGAGCCTACTCATGCCACCCTGCCCCCTCCTCTGCTGCTAACCATTTATCTGTTTTATATTTTGCAGAACTTGAGGCCAACCCCGACGAGGCTGAAGCCAATGCAGAAGATTATTCAGACACGGATGAGCCTGAAGA
This sequence comes from Pristiophorus japonicus, assembly GCF_044704955.1. Classification (NCBI taxonomy): domain Eukaryota; kingdom Metazoa; phylum Chordata; class Chondrichthyes; family Pristiophoridae; genus Pristiophorus; species Pristiophorus japonicus. The sequence continues at coordinate 83,063,917 of NC_091984.1, read as the reverse complement.
GAACATCTTCCAATCCCACCTTCCAGACCAAGAGCATGGGGGTGAAGATGAGGGGATGGATGAAGCCTATACTGTTGTACTCACTCTGGAGGAGGTGCAGGTGCCGCCCATTGAGGTGCCAGGCCCTTTCCTGAGTAATACAAGTGTTGGTGGGACATTCCATGGTTTCTCACAGTCCGAGGATGCGGGTCCCAGTGGGCTGCAGCGAGGCACACTTGGTGAGGAGGGGAAGGAGAGCTCGACAGCGTTCTCCTGAGGTGCAGAATCTAACAGATGTGGTTCAGATGGTGGCAATGAGTGCTAAGAGCATTGACCTCACACGATCACTCCTGGACACCATTGGTGGGATGGGTGATGAGGTACCGGGACTGTCTGGAGAAGTAACAACACTCTCACGAGAAATGGGAACATTGTCTGGGCACGAGGGAGGGAATGTCGCAGGTAGCTGAAACACCGTAAGTGAACAGGAGGGAGGGAATGTTGCAAGTAGTTGACACACTGTTGGTGAACGAGGGAGGGAATGTCGCAGGAAGCTGATACACTAAGAGAACACGCCCAGATCCCGTGCCCATTGACAGAATCAACTGCCACTCCCACTCCAATCCCCAGACCAACCTCTGAAGAGGCCCACCAGAGATGTTCAAAATAATAAGCTTGGTACCAAACCAAGAAACACTGCCACCGCCTGCGGACAGGGGTGGAGTCAACAAGACCAAGCGCAGCGGGCAGTCTTAGAATAAGGTGGAGGAGAGATGAATGCAGCCTTTCTTTGCTGCTGCTGTTGTTATTATTATTACTGTTGTTACTGTGGTAAACAAGCCAAAGGAGGACAGCGGAAATGTTATAAGAACATCCTCAAAGCCTCCCTGGTAAAGTGCGACATCACCCCTGACACCTGGGAGTCCCTGGCCACAGACTGCCCGAGGTGGAGAAAGTACATCCGGGAGGGCGTTGAGCTCTTTAAATCTCAACACAAAGAGCAAAGAAGAGGCCAAGCGCAGACAGCGGAAGGAGCACGCGGCAAACCAGCCCCACCGACCCCTTCCCTCGATAAATGTCTGTCCCACCTGTAACAGGGTCTGTGGCTCTCGTATCAGACTGTTCAGCCATCAAAGAACTCACTTTGGGAGTGGAAGCAAGTCCTCCTCGATTCCTATGATGATGACTGTTGTAACTGTTCTCAAATTTAAAGTTTTTTGTAAGTTATGTAAATTTACAAGTTTAAAAGTTTAAAAGTTTGTAAGTGATCTTTAATAAAAATATTCTTTTTAAAGTTTTCAGTTAAGTTAAACTAAGTACAAACAAGTGTTTGTAAAACCTTTGACTAAAATACATTTTAAATTATAACTGAATCATTTACATTATTTGTTCCATTGACAACACAACATTAAGGAACAAGTACAAACAGTAAACATGGTCCATTTGGAATAGTTGCCGCTGAGCCTCCAGGCAGCAAAGTGTTCATGGATGAACTGCTGGCGCAAGGCTCGAGCAATCGTTAAAGGGGCATGATAGCCCACCCTCCTCTGCCATCGTGCTTCAAGTTCAGGTCGCTGCATGGCTTCCTCATCTATCTCCTCCTCATCATAAGCCACTCTCACCACAGGTGGGTCTTCGACTACCAGCTGCTGCTGCCTCATGATGGCTAATTTATGCAGCATGCAGCACACAACAGTGAATTGACCGACAATCTCAGTGGAGTATTGCAAGTAGCCTCTGGAATGGTCCAGGCATTGGAAACGCTGTTTCAAGATGCTGCGCGTCACAATGTGTGATATTTTGTATTCCCCGTCAGCTTCCGTCCGGGTTACGTGTAGGGAGTCATGAGCCCGGTAGCGAGACCATACCCTTTGTCTCCCAGCAGCCAGCTCTGCCCTTCTGGCTGCTGCTGAAACATGGTAAATATAGCGCTCTCACGTAGGGTGCTCCCAGGGTATCTCGCTTCAACTGACATGATGCGATGCATGTCGTCACACTTGAGCTGCACATAAATGGAGTGGAAGCCTTTTCTGTTCCTGTACATCTCTGAATCCTCCAAAAAGGTGCTTGCAAGACGATGTGGGTACAATCAATGCAGCCCTGTGCCTTTGGGCTGTACCCACAGCCCTTTCATGCTTTGCCTGGGCGGTCCTGGGGAACTTTATGTAGTCATTCTTCCGGGAATATAGTGCAGCAGTCACCTGCCAAATGCAGATATGTGTTGCATGTTGAGAAATGGCGCATTTGTTGCCGTCCCCAGTTGTGGCCTGGAATGATCCAGATGCATAGAATGAAAGTGCAGCTGTAACCTTCACGGCAACTGACAAAGCAGTCCTCCCGACGTTTCTCAGCTCCAGGTCTGCTTTTACTAACTCACAGATCTCGTTTTGTGGAAACGCAGCCTTCTCTCACATTCTGCATCACTCAGGTGCAGGTATGAACGCCTGTCTCGATATACCCGATGCGGGAAAGGCCTCCTGCCCATCATTCTACGTGCTCGGAGATTCCCACGCGATGACGTCAAATCAATCGTCTCCTCCACAGCACCATAATGCAGAAGGCTTGCACGAGGTATGGCAGTCAGTATTGCCCCCATGATTAAATTGTACCTTTGCAAGAAGCTCAAAACAGCAGGACAAGGAGTTAAAGCTTCTTTGTTCTCTCTCTCCCCAAGGTCGACGCCCTAGTATGCACCACACTTAGGTCTGCGCATGCGCAATAGGCTTACTTAGAATGGGAAGCTAGGTATTCAAATGAGGACATTTGGGGCAACTAAGTCTTTTTTTTTTAAACCGTGACAATTTCCAGATGTCTAGAATGTGGCTTTTTTGGGGATATTAATATCGTAAACATTATGAAATTTGATGTATGTAGAGAATGAATATTGTTAATCTTGTAATCCCAGTTTCCTACCAATTTATTTTTGCTCATGCAAAGATTTTATGTTAAAAGTTCATAAAGTTTCACAAAAAGTCTCCGAAGACTAAATTACTTAGAAATAAACATCTGCAGAATTGCTTTGGATGAATCAGTAAGATGCAATTTCAAAAATTTAAGTGATGCAAAGATGCACTATTTCAGGATTTCAGGTCTCAAACGATTTATACTAATATATTCTGGAACAATTTTCAACAATGTTCAAAATCTGGTTGCATGTACTATTAAAAATACTAGCTAGGTACTAAATACAGGATTCATGCAACAGAGCACATTTGAATCTAATAGAATTGGACATTGTCCAATAAAGAAAATATTGATATATAGTCTCAATGCTTTCCATACTTCCTTCCCCCAAGTATTTGAAATGTGTAGCTATATTTTAGTTCAATTTATTTTTTCTTGGTGTACTGTATTGGACAAACAACATTGCATTGTCGAATGAATGGTATGGGATTGCTACTGAATTTCTGGTAACAGCTATGCAACTGTGTGGAGATGTGACATACTGGCTAGATACTTCGGCACTGGGAAGGAGGGGAAAATTGGAAGATATTCTTGTTATGCAAGTATTAATTTTTTTTTAAGAAAAAGCTATTTGTGAGGATTCACAATTCTATTAACAGAACAAATTCAACATCGTAATACATTTTATACAGATATCCCTTAAAGAGCTGAAAAAACTTTTTAAAACAAATGTTTTAGTGGTACAAAAATGGATATAGGCTCCAAAATTCCCAACAGTTCCAGTGTTCACGACAGTGAAGTTTGCACAGTAAATGATGTTGAGACAGAAAAAGACAAAAAAAATCTGCAAGAAAAAGCAACATTTTTTTTTAAAGTCTAAATTTGTTAAATAACTTTTACGACAAGCCATTTATTTTTTCCCTTCGCTTCTATGGGCTCTCTGCATTACATACCATCTTCTACAAATCATGATGCGAAATGTACCATTGGGGTACGCAAGAGCAGGCTAGGATGAACACCCCCACCCTAATTCTGCTTACACTTCCCCAAGACAGCAGAACCGAACCCTGGGGTTTAGTGTGAAATCAGAAACATTTCCATACCAAACTTCTATACTAACATTTAAGCCTCTATTTAATTTCGGAGGTTTCAACATGTTTCAAGTCATGCTATTTGCAAAGTATCATGATGAGCAAAGTAAACTGATCCCTCAGTTCAATTAAGCATTATTATTATACACATGTTTAACGAGAGTGGTACTGCAAAAATATCTAGCACATTCAAATTATCAATTAACTTAAATACAGTACAAAATTTGAAACTTGCCTCTTTCAGAGCTTTTAGTAATCGAGGTCGTTTTTCCTCTACATTTTCTCTTGATTGCTGCTTAAGTTTTCGCAACAAAGCGGTGACTAAACATAATCCACAAAAACAAATTACAATAGCACTGCAGCAAATCTTTATTGCTCAAAATTAAACTTTTCAGAAGCTTTTTAGGTTCAGTTCCCTCTGTAGTAATTTTGTGACATTGCTCGTCCTACTGCAGGTACAGAGAATTGATACAGTCCCCATCACTTACATTGTCCCTGATTATCCAGAATAGCCGCCTATATTGGGCAAATGGCGCTAACTATTTGCCATCACCATAGGCATCAATTACAAAGGCGCCGCTTAAATTGTATTAAGCGCCGACTATTTCAGCCAGTTCAAGGAGCTGTTCGCATCTCATTAAAGTGCGATTAATTGTCATTAAGTCCTTTCCAGAAACACCGCTGCCTTCAGTCATCCCGTGCCTGCAATTGCTGCTTACAAAAATGGAGAAACTAACTAGATTGATGCGTACTTCAGCCTTGTTCCAATAGATCAAATCCCTTAACTGATTAACTGCTTGTTCATTGCAGACCACTTTGTCTCCAGCATTCTTTTGCAAACCGTGTTGTAGCCAATTTAAAGTGATTACGAACTCTTAGAAAATGGCTGAACTGAACACTCCTTCGATTCAACATGAATTTGAATCTTAAGTGCTAACTTGCCACAAGTGACAGTTTGATAATCCATTAGTTGGGTATAACGGCTACTTCATATTGAATATTTAATCTGCCAAAACCACAGTTTCATCTAACTTAATCCTATTTAGATACTGCAACTGTTTGATACCACACTTTCTTTAACGGGCGCAAGAGCAGTGAGGGACGCAGGATGAAGATTCCCTCCATGGGGGACAGATTTACTCAGTGCACTATATATCAGTGGCTTTATTGGAGAATGGATTGTTAATTACCGAATCACACCATCCACTGCGCATCGTGGGCAAATTGATTTGACTGCAACAAGTTCTAGGGATTGTATATCGATAAGATTCTCGACAACTGGGCATTTTTTTCTGTAGATACTGAGACTACAATGTCAAAGCCGTCATAAATTAAACATTTCTTCAGTGCATTTACCCATCTCAGGATACTAATGTTGGGAATTTAACAATGAGCAACCCCGTAAGTGCTTAACGATTCATTGGGACGGGGAGAGAGAAGAGCGAGCGGGTGCGCTCGCGCTGGGGGTGACAGAGTGGGCGCGCGAAGGGGGCGACAGTGCGGGAAGAGGGCGACAGAGCAAGAAGACTTTGGTGGCAAAACAGGAAGGCAGATTATCTGAATGGTGACAGATTAGTAAAAGGGGAGCTGCAACGAGACCTGGGTGTCATGGTACGTCAGTCATTGAAGGTAGGCATGCAGGTACAGCAGGCAGTAAAGAAAGCAAATGGCATGCTGGCCTTCATAGCGAGGGGATTTGAGTATAGGAGCAGGAAGGTCTTACTGCAGTTGTACAGGGCCTTGGTGAGTCCATGCCTTGAGTAGTGTGTGCAGTTTTGGTCTCCTAATCTGAGGAAGGACATTCTTGCTATTGAGGGAGTGCAGCGAAGGTTCACCAGACTGATTCCCGGGATGGCAGGACTGACATGAGGAGAGACTGGATCGACTGGGCCTGTATTCTTTGGCGTTTAGAAGGATGAGAGGGGATCTCATAGAAACTTATAAAATTCTGACGGGACTAGACTGATTAGATGCAGGAAGAATGTTCCCGATGTTGGGGGAAGTCCAGAACCAGGGGTCACAGTCTAAAGATAAGGGGAAAGCCATATAGGACCGAGATGAGGAGAAACTTTTTCACTCAGAGAATTGTGAACCTGTGGAATTCTCTGCCACAAAACGTTGTTGAGTCCAGTTCGTTGGACATATTCAAAAGGGAGTTAGATGTGGCCCTTAGCGCTAAAGGGATCAGGGGGTATTGAGAGAAGGCAGGGGTGGGGTACTGAAGTTGCATGTTCAGCCATGATCATATTTAATGGTGGTGCAGGCTGGAAGGGCCGAATGGCCTACTCCTGCACCTATTTTCTATGTTTCTAAGAGGGCGTCAGCGAGCGCGATCACGAGCGGCAGATAGAGATTGATGGAGAGAAAGAGATTGAGATGGAGAAAGAGAGAGATACATAATAATGTGTAACTTGTTTTACTTCAAATTTAAACAATTGAAACAAAAGCAGACTGCGTACTCATTTGTCGGTCTCCATAGCTGATGGCTTCTGCCAACGGGCTCCATCCCTGAGCATTTTTCACCTTTACTAGAGCATTGTGAGCTAGAAGTAAATGGGCACATTCTGCAATGAAAAAAAAGTGTTTATTAGGTACAGTGAGTTAAATCACTATAATGCACAATTAAGTTTGAATAACCACCTCCAACTTTACTTGGATGGCAAGTACTTACCAGCAGTATTGATTACCTGCAGATAATACAAAATGAATCACCATCAAGGGTATTGATACCATTCTCAGCTTGTTTAAGTATGAGTAATAAATGGTTCATCATTACTTAGCAGTTTTGAACTATCAGTGAGTGTCCAAAGGTGTGGGCTATAAAAGTGCACAACTTAAAGGGAAACTACAGTAACATATATCTAATCTACAGAACAAGATGCCAACCCCCCACCTGCCTTGGTCACCACTGTCTAGTCCCATGTACTTCATTGGCTATAAAGTGCTTTGGGACATCCTGAGGTTGTGAAAGGTGCTATATAAGTGCAGGTTATTCTTTCTTTCATTTGTTAACTTCAAAAATTGGTCACTATTAATTAGCATTCAAGTTGAGAATTTCAATCAAAAATTTAGATATTAAAGATAGTGCTAAACTGCCATACAGATGAGGAGGGACTCAGATTCAAACCCGAATTAACTCTCAGCTGGGGTGGAAGCATGCATGCTACAATTGGCTTCAGTGCATCTGGGTCAGGAAATCAATCAGGATTTCTTCTCCTGTATGGATTGGACTAGGCAGTGATGCCCTCGTAGCTGAATGATTCTGTAACATTGACTTGCTGCGCTCACACAAAAAGCATCCCCTTGGGCAAGATGCGGTGGTATCCCAGCATCTTCACAAAGGGGAGGGAAGAAAGCCAGAAAGAAGAAAAATAAAATGCATGACTAAGTGCAAAACAAAATACAGAACTGAGAAAACGTGACAGAATGTAAAAAAAAACTAAGAAATTCAAACAGCCATTGTTCATAGCAAGTCAAGGAATAAACTGTTTATAAAGAAATATAACCTTTTACCATATAACTCACATTGCACTATACTATTGTGGGGCTATGTTTAAATTTACCTATCATTTTAATAACTAGATAAAGACCAAATCAATCTAACTTATATTGCTGTTTTGAGAGAAGATTGCAAATTTCCAACTCCAGCATGAAATCATCACTTTTTGCTTTCTCTCTTTATGCTCTGAAGTATGGTATCAGAGAAGGGAATGTCAAAATTATTATGCAAACCACAACACTGACGTAAAAAGGATATGGAGCCCAAAAAGTTTTGCAGCGCAAAATACAAGCTAATTTTTGTCTTGGTACAAATGCAATCTTTTTTACATTGTGTACTACTGTCCATGACTTTTAAACAATCATTCCTTCCACCATACAAAACACAGGGAATTTCAGTTAAGAACTAGTATCCATGTTACATACTAAATGGATAGCTAGTCTATGATCAGGTATTGGAACACATCACTCGCAGTATCACTGGCAGTTCATTTAAAAATAGTCCTTTATAGCAGCAGGCAGCTTTATCAACAGACATGTTTTCACATGCAAGCCTTTCTTTAAAACTACATACTAGAAGAACTGGGCAACGTGTTTTCTTCTTCAGATGAAACCACTAAACCAAGTATTTCCTAAAAAATTATATACAAATCGCTCAGTATCCAAAAGGAAATTAAATTTTGGTTTTCAAAAGTACTTGTTTTGAATATCTGTAAAGAAAACAAAGGTTTTATTTCAATTGTAATATATCCAAAACAACCAAAGATAGAACTTATACTTGTACTTATGTTTCAGCTGTGGCTCAGTGGGTAGCATTCTCTGAGTCAGAAGGTTGCGGGTTCAAGTCCCACTCCAGGGAGTTGAGCACATAAATCTAGGCTGACACTCCAGTACAGGGCTGAGGGTGTACTGTTCTGTCATAGGGTGCCTTCTTTCGGATGGGACATTAAACTGAGGCCCTGTTTGCCCTCTCAGGTGGACGTAAAAGATTCCATGACACTATTGCTGTTTGTGGAAGCTTGATGTGTGCAAAGTTATGCCACATTTCCCACATTACAACAGTAACTACACTCAAAGTACTTCATTGGCTGTGAAACGCTTTGAGATGTCCGGTGATCATGAAAGGAGCTATTTAAATGGAAGTCTTTCTTTCTTTATATAGCACCTTTCAAGTCCTCAGATATCCCAAAGTGTTTTACAGCCAATGAAGTACTGTTGATATGCAGCCACTCCGGTTTTATAGGCAAAATTTGTACAAAGCATAGCCCCACAAACAAGAGAGAGATACATGATCGGTTAATCTGTTTTGGTTGTGTTGGTTGAGGACTAAGTGTTGACTCGGACACAGAACTTCTCTGCTCTTCCAATCATGACATTGGATCTTCTACGTATACCCGAGCAGAAGACGGAACCTCGGTTTAAAATCTCATCCGAAAGATGGCACTTTCAACAATGCAATACTCACACAGTAGTGCACTGAAGTGTTAGCCTAGATTGCGTGCTAAAGTTCTTGCGTGGCAAGAGTGGCCAGATGTGAGAGTGTGACCACCGAGCTAAGATGACAAATGGAGAATGCTGTACATTCTGAGGCTGTGCACAGAGATTCAGTTGGAAGGAAAGGAACAAAGCAATTGCCACAAAGTGCACAACCCAACCCTCTGGATTATTACGGAGTAAGCCCCAATGTGCAATTCAATCTCCAAACAGTGCAATTGTCCACTGTTTAAAACATAATATTTCCTTCCATCCCTCAAAACTACAAAGTCCCCTATAGTAATGCAGCAGGAGCGACCGGGGTGGTAAAATCAGTTGGTTGTTAAACTTTTTTTCTAATCACTTTGCTTGTTTGTGCTTGATTGATGGTGCTTACATTTTTTTTTAAATGCCATGAATGTCCCAATTTGGCTTACAACTTATACAGACAGGCTATTTCTGACCCCACAGATCTTAGCAGTGAGTTACAGAATAGTTCAGTGTCTGCAGAATCAGACAGTACTTAATGAGGGCATCCACCAAGATTTCAAAAGATCTTTGTACCACTAAGTGGCAACTCAGATCAATTTGACTTGTGAATCATCCAATTGCAGGCAGGTACTTTAAAGTTGAAGCCTGCCCAACCTGCATATTAGATTCTTACTTGGCTTATTTAGTACTAAATAACGTTTTTTATATATACACACACACACAGCCTAACTATACAGCTCAAAATAAATAAGTGCATTTATAACAAAAGTATAACTTGGAACTATAGCAAGTTTAAGAAAACTGTTTTACAATTGCCTTTTTGTATTTATTAGCAGTTAATACTTTTATTGGCCAGAAAAAAAATATATACACAGGCCTATAATGCAGCAAATTTAGAGAATTCACAATAATTTCTCAGAAATTGAGTTTGCCACATCATTCAGACCAATTTTCAGATTTCTAAGAATCTTCCTGGTTCTTCCATTTCATACACTTACAATGAACATTTTGAAAAACTTAACAGAAGTTGGCCACCTATTGCAGAAATGCTTAAAGCAAACTAAATCAGTAATTCTATTGTACAAAAAACTTGATATCCAAACTATTAAAATGACATAGTCTGCACTGAAGGTTTTGACCTGGGAGTATCTTGCCAAGCAGTTTTCCAGTAACCAAAACAAGAAAATAGATTTTGGGAGGGGCAGTAAGTATGATTTCATAAACAGCATTGACACATTTAAGGGGAATAGGTAATTAGAGGAGGAGACTCATGTGGAGTACAAACACCGACATAGACCAGTTGAGCTACAAGACCTGTTTTTGTACTATGCAATTCTATATAAAAACTCTGACGCTTGGCCAATAACAAATTACACAGTTCTGCAGCTCATTACTTCAGCTTGTTAAATAAAAGTTATTCTGTCTGCTTTATTTTGAGCAAAATGAAGGAAAACGATGCATACTTTGCTAATGTTCTCCATTTTAAATTCACCACACACAACTAACTATAATCTAAGCATCAAAATTGAAAACTGGCTTGCGGGGGGGGGGCGGAAAGAAGAGAAGAGAAAGGAAAAATAGATGGGCTTAAAATAGAATACACAACAACAGGATCTGTTCAGATATTTCTTATATAGGTCAGATAGCTCTCTTAATGTTATCAATAATACACCCTTGAGCTATTTCCTTGAGTAAGAGCAATTTCAGAATCTGGTATAAAACAGAGAGCAACAGTCATTATTGCTGTTGAAGATTCAACACGGGGGTGACATTTCCAGAGTGTTGTTAATTTTACATTTAATGTCAGCTCGAGTGTAAAATCACACCAACTTTTTTGCCAAGATTATCACAGGAGGAATCACAGGAACTGCAGTACTGAAAATGACAAAAGGAAGTTGCCTTTAAAACCAAGTTAAATCATAGAATCATAGAAATATATGGCACAGAAGGAAGCCATTTGACTAATCAGGTCTGTGCTGGCCGAAAGAGCTATCTAGCCAAATCCAGCTTTCCAGCTCTTGGTCCACAGACTTGCAGGTTACAAAATGTCCTGTTCCAATCAAAATTGGAATTTTTAAGACCTCATTTTTTTTGGTGTACCATTAGACAGACCACAAAAGTGATGTTTGGAAGAGTAATCAGAAGAAGTCTTTCCAAGACACACAATCAGATATAAAATGACAACTATGTCCTCTTCAGCACCTACTATCTACAATTCTTGAGCGTTCTGGCATTTCTTTAGCTCTTGCTTTCCTTAGCCCCAAAAGCTTTTCTAATACACTGGGCCTCAACTTCATCGATCCAACATGAGTGTTTGCAAGAAGTGTTGCTGTTAAAAACATTTTGGCTGCATAAATCATTAAATTAGATGGGATAATACCAGCTGGAGTCAAAACCTGTTATAGCTTAACTTAGTACAGAGTCCCACCGCTTATTGTGCGTGCGTTGGTGTTAGTGATTTACCTGCTGTGAGGTGAATGGTAAAAACTCAGTCATGCTATTGGGCTCTCTGGGGACTGATGAACAGACAAATGTAAATAGTTGCCTGCAATAACCATGGCGGTAAAAATGGTGGAGCCTGTATTCTCAAATGCAAGGATGCTCAAAAGAAGTTATGAATACAGCTTATAGGGGATTTGGATAAAAAGATATATATTTCCACAGTAATTCCTAGCATTCTAATTTTTTTTTATTCGTTCATGGGATATGGGTGTCGCTGACAGCCAGCATTTATTTTCCAGGCCTAATTACCCTCGAGAAGGTGGTGGTGAACCACCTTCTTGAACCTCTGCAGTCCATGTGGTGAAGGTGCTCACATATGGGCTCAAGTTTCGGCCTGAGTTGCTATTTTTTTGGAGCAACTAGTTTAGAATGGAGCATCTTAGAAATTGCAATTCTCAGCATTCAGTTTGCTCCAGTTCTAGTGAGTTAGAATAGTTGCATTTTAGAACAGATTTTTTTTGAAAGGGGACGTGTCCAGCCACTTACACCTGTTTTGCATGTTTAGGCAGTGAACGTACTCCAAACTAACTTAGAATGGAGTAAGTGTAGATTTTTGTACGCTCAGAAAAACCTTGCCTACACTTTAGAAATTAAGGTAGGGGAGATTGGGGGGGGGGGGGGGGGTAGCGTTTACAAGTATTAAACACTTCAACACATAAAGAGCAATCATCAATAATAAATGATAAATCAATAAATCAAATCAAAAAAAATTAATAAAACAAAAAAAAATTAATAAAATAAAAAATAAATGAAGAAAATAAAATAAAAAATTAAGCTTCTACTCACCTACTGCAGCACCGGGAGCCCTGCAACAGCGTGCTGGGACCTCTCAGGAGATGCCGGTCAGGCAGGCACTGCTGCCACCCAGAACTTCGGGCGGGGCCCGCACCCAGTGAGATGCCGGGTGGGGGGCCCCGCCATGGAAACTTCGGGCGGGGTCCGCACGCAGAAGATGCCAGGCCGCTGCCAAGGACTGCGGGCGGGGCCCGCCCCCAGCGAGATGCTGGGCGGGCGGGCCCCACCAACGACGAGGTAAGGGCTGTCAGGCCACTCGGCCCAGGATAGGGGCGACGTCCCTTCGGCCAGGGATAGGGTCGTCGACTAGAAACAAGATGTGCCGAGAGGGCCAGGAGCTACTGCGCACGTGCGCAGCTGCCGGCACTGTTTTTGGCATAGAGCTGAAGCTCCGCCCTCAGCAGCTCCTGCTGCACCGCGCCGAGCTGGAAACGGGCCTACAGATATCGGAGAATCGCGAGGCAAGTATTCGGCGCAATTTGCGTTTTACAAATTAGGCGGGCCTCTCCGATGTGCGCCGTTCCAGCAGAGGTTCGAAACTTGAGCCCATAGTGCTGTTAGGGAGGAAGTTCCAGCATTTTGGCCCAACTTACAATGAAGGAACGGCAATATATTTCCAAGTAAGGATGGTGTGTGACTTGAAGAGGAATTTGGAAGTAATGGAGTTCCCATTCACTTGCTACCCGAGTCCTTCTAGACGGTAGAGGTCGTGGGTTCGGAACAGTGTGGTCCTGGCAGAACCCAAACTGAGCATTGGGGAGCAGGTGAGAAAATGCTGCTTGATAGTACTGCCGATGGTATCTTCTATCACTTTGCTGATGGGGCAGTAATTGACTGGATTGGATTTGTCCTGCTGAATGTGGACATGACATTCCTGGGCAGTTGTCCACATTGTCGGGTAGATGCCAGTATGCGGCTGGTTCTGGAGCATGACAACTGGGATGTTGTCAGGGCCCATAGCCTTTTCTGTATCCAGTACACTCAACCATTTCTTGATATCATGTGGAGTGAATCAAATTAGCTAACGACTGGCTTCTTGATGAGGACCTCAGGAGGAGGCCGTGATGGAACATCCACGAGGCACTTCTGGCTGAAGATGGTTGCAAACGCTTCAGCCTCGTCTTTTGCACTCACTGGGCTCCGCCATCATTGAGGATGGGGATGTTTATGGAACCTCCTCTTCCTGCTAGTTGTTTAACTGTCCATCGCCACTCACGATTGGATGGGGCAGGTCTGCAGAACTTCGATCTGATCCATTGTGGGATTGCTTAGCTCGGTCAAAAGCATGCCATTTTTACTGTTTTTTTTAGCTTCACCAGGTTGGCACCCCATTTTTAGGTACATCTGGTATGCTCTTCTACAAATTGTCATTGAACCAGGGTAGGGTGATCGATACTATTCAAGATTTTATTTATTAACTGAATTTAAATTCCCCAGCTGCTGTGGTGGGATTTGAACTCTCATCTCCGGATCATTAGTCTTGTCCTCTGGATTACTGGTCCAGTATCATCATAGGCGGTCCCTCGAACGAGGATGACTTGCTTCCACACCAAAAGGGATGCGTTCACAGATGTTTCAATGGAGGGCCCGATATTCCAGTCCTGAACTCCAGGGGTGGAAGATGCCTGTGCATGGATTTTTTTAACGTGTGGTGACCACTGCACATCAGCCAACACACGAGCTTGACAGAGCTAGGCCTTTATCCAGTGGCAAGGGTAAACCAGGACTGGAGACCTGCTCTGTTGCACGGACCTAGTGCGCACACATATCAGTGTGGGTTGGCCTGTGCTGCCCCGTGCTGCCCCTGGGCCCTCGGCTCTTCTGGTCCCCACACCCTCATTCGCCGCTCATCTCGTCACATCTCAGCCACGATCTTACCGCTCCTCCGTCTCAATCATCCGCCACACCTCTGCCACGACCTCTTGCCGCTCATCCGCCCTGACCTTCCCGCTCCTCCGCTGTGCCTGGGCCCCGCCGATGTTCCTGCCCACGCTGCCCCAACCTGCAAGAGGACACCACCGCAGGTCGGGAGTTTAAAGAGCGAGCGCGGGCCCTCCAACATTGTGGGCACTCCGAGCTGAGCGAGGACACCTTCACAGGTTGGGAGTATAAGAGCTGGAGCGCGGGCCCTTGAACATCGTGGGCATACCACAATTTCCAGCGCGAGTCGTCCCAAGCATGCGACGACTTTGAGGTGGGTGACTGAGTGATGTCATCAAGGCCCAGGTCGCCGGTTAAGAGCGTGGGCAGGAACAGTAACCTAACCACTATGCTACCGTACCCTCGTGACCTATGTGAAGTGTACATAAGTTCTACTGAAGCAAAAATGTGTAACCGAGCGTACTGTGCAGGGGAATTCTGGATAGCTTAATTACCCCCTTTAAAATCTTGAAGACAATACTCAGAAGAAACAAGTTGAAATTGATTAGCAATCTATGCCTTTCACCATGCCTTGAAGCGAAACCATCAGCAACGGCACCATGAAGGTATCAAAGCATGATGAAAAAACGAATGGAAGTTGATTAAAAAACAAGATTGACCATGGGAACGATTATTTTTTTTCCTATCCTGAAGTGTCACCTCTTATTGAGGTACAGGTCCATGAATGTTATTACCCTCCTTACCTCACCCAAGTGACCTTTCTTCTCACATAACCCTAGTGAATTTAGATAGTTTATAAACTTCAAGCACCAAGCCCAATTTAATTTTTAAACAGATATTCGCAAAAGCACACTCTCCAGCAGGGGCAACTCAATAACTATCAGTTACAGGATCTCGGATTGATATTCCCCTCCCTTGCCCACAATTACCAAAACCATCTGTAGTACCTATATTGTCAGATCAGTTAATTCAGCACAGCACAGACCAGGAAATGAACTGAAAATATCTGGTTTCTATAACTAGGCCATACACTGCTTCTACCAACTAAAACACTGTGAGGAACTATTAGCTTTTATTCTGTATATAAAGTTGGCATCAAAAAGCATTATACCCTGGGGTAAGGTGAAGAGATCACATAACCTCTTCATATAAAATGAATCTGGTGTAAAACACTAAGTTAGGAGAAACTGTAAGTTATGCCAAAGGGAGCAGGAAGTTAAAAAGAATGGGCCCAAGTTTCCACAAGAAAAAAAACGGGCGCCCCTCTAAACGGCGCCTAAAAAAATCCTCGGTATTCTCCACCTACTTACAGGTCCTCTGGCTCTCGGCGCAGCCAGCACGAGCTGTGGGGGGGGCGGAGCCAGGTCCCGGCGCTGAAAACAGTGCCGGGACCTCTGCACATGCGCGCTACAGTCGGCACGCAAGTGCAGTAGCTCCAGGCGCCGAACTGTGTGGGAAGGGCCCGAAGCACGCAGCCCCTAGCCCTGGCTGAATGGCCTCACTGGGGCTGCGTGAAGAAGGCTCCTCCCACGGCCAGCTCCTGCTCCCCGCCCCCGACAAGACCCGACACCCGCTCCCCCCCCCCCCCCGCCGACCAGACCCGACCCGACACACGCCCCCCCCCCCACCCGCCGCCGACCCGCCCCCCGGCCGATCAGACCCGACCGACACCCGCTCCCACCCCCCCCGCCCTGACCCGAGTCCCGCTCCCCTGCCCCGAGACCCGCTCCCCCCCCGCCCCGACCTGACACCCGCGCCCCACCCGACCCGACCCGCGCTCCTGTTCCCCGACCCGACCCACCCCCTCCCTCCCTCCCCTCTCTCTCTCTCTCTATCTATCTATCCCTCCCTCCCCTCTCTCTCTCTCTCTCTCTCTCTCTCTCTCTCTCTCTCTCTCCCTCCCACCCTCTCGCTCTCCCTCCCACCCTCTCTCTCCCTCCCCCTCCCTCCCCTCTCTCTCTCTCCCTCCCTCCTCCCCCCCCTCCTCCCCCCTCTCTCTCTCTCTCTCTCTCTCTCCCTCCCCCCTCTCTCTCTCTCTCCCTCCCCCCTCTCTCTCTCTCTCCCTCCCCCCTCTCTCTCTCTCTCCCTCTCCCCCCTCTCTCTCCCCCTCTCCCCCCTCTCTCTCCCTCCTCTCTCTCTCTCTCTCTCCCTCCCCTCCCCTCTCTCTCTCTCTCTCTCTCTCTCTCCCCCCCTTCCCTTCCCTCCCCTCCCCTCTCTCTCTCTCTCTCTCTCTCTCTCCCTCCCTCCCTCCCTTCCCTTGCCTCCCCTCCCCTCTCTCTCTCTCTCTCTCTCCCCCTCCCGCTCAGCGGCACGAACGGGTGCAGAATTCTCCCTGGCTGAAGCACTTTCACACAGGTAGGAAGATGGTTTATTTAATCTTTTCTTGGCTTATAAATGTTTATTCAGATTGGATTTATTTGTATAATATTTGTAGAAGTATAAATAAGGATTTATTATAGAATTTAATGAGTTCCCTTCCCCCCCGCCTCCCCCCCACCTCGTTCTGGACGCCTAATTTGTAACCTGCGCCTGATTTTTTAATGTGTAGAACAGGTTTTTTCAGTTCTACAAAAATCTTCACTGGCTCCATTCTACTTTAGTTTGGAGTACATTTTCACTGTGGAAACTTTCAAATCAGGCATCAGTGGCCGGACACGCCCCCTTTTGAAGAAAAAATTCTGTTCGAAACTAGAACTGTTCTACCTGACTAGAACTGCAGAAAAAAAAATTTGGAGAATTGCGATTTCTAAAATAGTCCGTTCTCCACCAGTTGCTCCTAAAAATCAGGCGCGAATCATGTGGAAACTTGGGCCCAATAAGTGGGTGGGCATAGAATTCAATATGGGGAAGCCGAGGTCATCCACTTTGGAACCAAGAAAGAGAAATCAGAATACTTTTGTAATGGCGCGAGACTAGAAACTGTAGAGGAACAAAAAGATGTGGGTATCCAGGTACACATCACTAAAAGCTAGTGCACAGGCACAAAAAGGCTAATGGAATGCCAGCCTTTATTTTTCGAATACAAATGGGAGAAAGCTATGCTTCAGTTGTACAGAGCCTTGGTCAGAACCCAGCAGGAGTATGGCATTCAGTTTTGGACACCGCACCTCAGGAAAGATATATACAGTGCATATTTACCAGAAGGATACCGGGGCTTGAAGGGTTAAATTGCGAGGCCAGGTCGCATAAACTTGGGTTCTATTTCCTTGGATTTAGACAGTTGATCAAGTGTTTAAAATGATAGAGTGGATACAGAGAAACGATTTTATTTTCTCTACTGGTGGAAATCCAGAACAGGGGCCACAATGTTAAAATTAGCGCTAGACAATTTAGGGGCAAAATCAGAGAACATTTTTTAACACAAAGGGTCGTGAAAATGCAGAATTCTTTCACCAAAAGGCTGTTGATAAATTTTCAAGATGGAGATCGACAGATTTTTCTTTATTCGTTAAGGGCAGCCAACGATATGGATCAAAGGCAGATAAATGGAGTAAAAGTACAGATCAACCATAATCTAAGTGAACAGTAGAACATGCTTGAGGGGCTGAATGGCCTACTGCTGTTGCTAAAAATTACCCTAGTCCACAAGCCTTTGTTTATTAAAAAAATATCACATGGATAGCTAACAAAAAAGACAAGAACAACTAGGCTGTATTCTCTTGAATTGATGATTGGGTGTGGGGGGCATATTTGATAGAGGTGTTTAAATTAATAAAAAGTAAGATAAACAGATTATTTGAATGGGTAGGTAAATTAAACACAAAAGGTTATAATCTAAAGATTAGCACTTGATAAATAAAAGTAGATATTAAATGATACCGAATATACATTCCATTGAGAAATAAAAACTCAATAGGAAAAGTGATCCATTCATGGCTAACTAAAGTTGTTAAGGATAGTATTAGATTAAAATAGGCTTAGAATGTTGTGAATAGTACTGAGCGTGAAGGTTGGGAGAGCTTTAAAAAACAGAAACGGATGAACAAAAAAAATTAAAGAGAGTAAACTAGCAAGAAATATACAAACAGATTGTAAGAGTTTCCACAAGTATGTAAAAAGAGAGTAGCAAAGATAAGTGTTGGTCCCTTAAGAGGCCGAGGCAGGAGAAATTATAACGGAGAAAAAGGAAATAGCAATGATTTTATTTTGTATCTGTCTTCACAGTAGAAGCCACAAAAAGCACACCAAAAATAACGGGAACCAAGAGGCTAATAAGAGTAAGGAACTTAAAGTAGTTAATATCAGGAGAGAAAAACTACTTGAGAAACTAATGGGTCTAAAAGCCAGCAAATGCCTATGATGGCCTACATGCGAGGGTTCTGAAAAAAAAGCTGGCTGCAGAGATAGTGGATAGAATAGTTGTGATCTTCCAAAATTCCATAGATTCTAGAATGGCCCCAGTGGATTGGAAGGTAGCAAATGTAACCCCACTATTCAAGAAAGGAGGGAGAGAGAAAGCAGGGAACTACAGGTCAGTTAGCCTGACATCAGTCGTCAGGAAAATGCTGGAATCCATTTTTAAGGAAGGGTAACATGGTACATAGAAAGTCATATGATTAGGCAGAGTCAACATGGTTTTATAGAAACATAGAAAATAGGTGCAGGAGTAGGCCATTCGGCCCTTCTAGCCTGCACCGCCATTCAATGAGTTCATGGCTGAACATGCAACTTCAGTACCCCATTCCTGCTTTCTCACCATAACCCTTGATTCCCCTAGTAGTAAGGACTTCATCTAACTCCTTTTTGAATATATTTAGTGAATTGGCCTCAACAACTTTCTGTGGTAGAGAATTCCACAGGTTCACCACTCTCTGGGTGAAGAAATTCCTCCTCATCTCGGTCCTAAATGGCTTCCCCCTTATCCTTAGACTGTGTCCCCTGGTTCTGGACTTCCCCAACATTGGGAACATTCTTCCTGCATCTAACCTGTCTAACCCCGTCAGAATTTTAAAGGTTTCTATGAGGTCCCCTCTCATTCTTCTGAACTCCAGTGAATACAAGCCCAGTTAATCCAGTCTTTCTTGATAGGTCAGTCCCGCCATCCCGGGAATCAGTCTGGTGAACCTTCGCTGCACTCCCTCAATAGCAAGAATGTCCTTCCTCAGGTTAGGAGACCAAAACTGTACACAATACTCCAGGTGTGGCCTCACCAAGGCCCTGTACAATTGTAGCAACACCTCCCTGCCCTTGTACTCAAATCCCCTCGCTATGAAGGCCAACATGCCATTTGCTTTCTTAACCGCCTGCTGTACCTGCATGCCAACCTTCAATGACTGATGTACCATGACACCCAGGTCTCTTTGCACCTCCCCTTTTCCTAATCTGTCACCATTCAGATAATAGTCTGTCTCTCTGTTTTTACCACCAAAGTGGATAACCTCACATTTATCCACATTATACTTCATCTGCCATGCATTTGCCCACTCACCTAATCTATCCAAGTCGCTCTGCAGCCTCATAGAATCCTCCTTGCAGCTCACACTGCCACCCAACTTAGTGTCATCCGCAAATTTGGAGATACTACATTTAATCCCCTCGTCTAAATCATTAATGTACAGTGTAAACAGCTGGGGCCCCAGCACAGAACCTTGCGGTACCCCACTAGTCACTGCCTGCCATTCTGAAAAGTCCCCATTTACTCCTACTCTTTGCTTCCTGTCTGACAACCAGTTCTCAATCCATGTCAGCACACTACCCCCAATCCCATGTGCTTTAACTTTGCACATTAATCTCTTGTGTGGGACCTTGTCGAAAGCCTTCTGAAAGTCCAAATATACCACATCAACTGGTTCTCCCTTGTCCACTCTACTGGAAACATCCTCAAAAAATTCCAGAAGATTTGTCAAGCATGATTTCCCTTTCACAAATCCATGCTGACTTGGACCTATCATATTACGTCTTTCCAAATGCACTGCTATGACATCCTTAATAATTGATTCCATCATTTTACCCACTACCGATGTCAGGCTGACCGGTCTGTAATTCCCTGTTTTCTCTCTCCCTCCTTTTTTAAAAAGTGGGGTTACATTGACTACCCTCCACTCCATAGGAACTGATCCAGAGTCAATGGAATGTTGGAAAATGACTGATAATGCATCCACTATTTCCAAGGCCACCTCCTTAAGTACTCTGGGATGCAGTCCATCAGGCCCTGGGGATTTATCGGCCTTCAATCCCATCAATTTCCCCAACACAATTTCCCGACTAATAAGGATTTCCCTCAGTTCCTCCTCCTTACTAGACCCTCCGACCCCTTTTATATCCGGAAGGTTGTTTGTGTCCTCCTCAGTGAATACCGAACCAAAGTACTTGTTCAATTGGTCCGCCATTTCTTTGTTCCCCGTTATGACTTCCCCTGATTCTGACTGCAGGGGACCTACGTTTGTCTTTACTAACCTTTTTCTCTTTACATATCTATAGAAACTTTTGCAATCCGTCTTAATGTTCCCTGCAAGTTTCTTCTCGTACTCCATTTTCCCTGCCCTAATCAAACCCTTTGTCCTCCTCTGCTGAGTTCTAAATTTCTCCCAGTCCCCGGGTTCGCTGCTATTTCTGGCCAATTTGTATGCCACTTCCTTGGCTTTAATGCTATCCCTGATTTCCCTTGATAGCCACGGTTGAGCCACCTTCCCTTTTTTATTTTTACGACAGACAGGAATGTACAATTGTTGTAGTTCATCCATGCGGTCTCTAAATGTCTGCCATTGCCCATCCACAGTCAACCCCTTCAGTATCATTTGCCAATCTATCCTAGCCAATTCACGCCTCATACCTTCAAAGTTACCCTTCTTTAAGTTCTGGACCATGGTCTCTGAATTAACTATTTCATTCTCCATCCTAATGCAGAATTCCACCATATTATGGTCACTCTTCCCCAAGGGGCCTCGCACAACGAGATTGCTAATTAATCCTCTCTCATTACACAACACCCAGTCTAAGATGGCCTCCCCCCTAGTTGGTTCCTCGACATATTGGTCTAAAAAACCATCCCTTATGCACTCCAGGAAATCCTCCTCTACCGTATTGCTTCCAGTTTGGTTAACCCAATCTATGTGCATATTAAAGTCACCCATTATAACTGCTGCACCTTTATTGCACGCACCCCTAATTTCATGTTTGATGCCCTCCCCAACATCACTACTACTGTTTGGAGGTCTGTACACAACTCCCACTAACGTTTTTTGTCCTTTGGTATTCTGCAGCTCTACCCATATAGATTCCACATCATCCAAGCTAATGTCCTTCCGAACTATTGCCTTAATTTGCTCCTTAACCAGCAATGCTATCCCACCTCCTTTTCCTTTTATTCTATCTTTCCTGAATGTTGAATACCCCTGGATGTTGAGTTCCCAGCCCTGATCATCCTGGAGCCACGTCTCCGTAATCCCAATCACATCATATTTGTTAACATCTATTTGCACAGTTAATTCATCCACTTTATTGCGGATACTCCTTGCATTAAGACACAAAGCCTTCAGGCTTGTTCTTTTAACACCCTTTGTCCTTTTAGAATTTTGCTTTACAGTGGCCCTTTTTGTTCTTTGCCTTGGGTTTCTCTGCCCTCCACTTTTCCTCATCTCCTTTCTGTCTTTTGCTTTTGCCTCCTTTTTGTTTCCCTCTGTCTCCCTGCATTGGTTCCCATCCCCCTGCCATATCAGTTTAAATCCTCCCCAACAGCACTAGCAAACACTCCCCCTAGGACATTGGTTCCGGTCCTGCCCAGGTGCAGACCGTCCGGTTTGTACTGGTCCCACCTCCCCCAGAACCGGTTCCAATGCCCCAGGAATTTGAATCCCTCCCTGTTGCACCACTGCTCAAGCCACGTATTCATCTGCGCTATCCTGCGATTCCTACTCTGACTATCACGTGGCACTGGTAGCAATCCGGAGATTACTACTTTTGAGGTCCTACTTTTTAATTTAGCTCCTAGCTCCTTAAATTCGTTTCGTAGGACCTCATCCCTTTTTTTACCTATGTCGTTGGTACCAATGTGCACCACGACAACTGGCTGTTCTCCCTCCCTCTTTAGAATGTCCTGCACCCGCTCCGAGACATCCTTGACCCTTGCACCAGGGAGGCAACATACCATCCTGGAGTCTCGGTTGCGGCCGCAGAAACGCCTATCTATTCCCCTCACCATTGAATCCCCAATCACTATTGCTCTCCCACTCTTTTTCCTGCCCTCCTGTGCAGCAGAGCCAGCCATGGTGCCATGAACTTGGCTGCTGCTGCCCTCCCCTGATGAGTCATCCCCCTCAACAGTACCCAAAGCAGTGTATCTGTTTTGCAGGGGGATGACCACAGGGGACTCCTGCACTACCTTCCTTGCACTGCTCTTCCTGTTGGTCTTCCATTCCCTATCTGGCTGTGGACCCTTTCCCTGCGGTACGACCAACTCGCTACACGTGATACTCACGTCATTCTCAGCATCGTGGATGCTCCAGAGTGAATCCACCCTCAGCTCCAACTCCGCAACGCGGACCGTCAGGAGCTTGAGGTGGATACACTTCCCGCAGATGTAGTCGTCAGGGACACTGGTGTCGTCCCCGAGTTCCCACATGGTACAGGAGGAGCATAACACCCGACCGAGCTCTCCTGCCATGACTTAACCCTTAGATACACTTAAATTGGCAACAACAATGTTAAAAGTTACTCACTGATATAGAAGAGAAAAAAGAAAAACTACTCACCAATCACCAGCCAATCACTTACCCTCTTGGCTGTGACGTCACCTTTTGATTTCTTTCTACTTCTTTTTTGCCTTCTCCCTGTAGCTGCACAAGTCCCGCCTTTATAGGCCTCTCCACGCACCTCCTCGACGCTGCTCCCGACTGCCGCCGACGCTGGCCCCGGACTCCCTGCTGTGCCTTTTATAGGCCTCTCCACGCACCTCCTCGACGCTGCTCCCGACTGCCGCCGACGCTGGGCCCCGGACTCCCTGCTGTGCCTTTATAGGCCTCTCCACGCACCTCCTCGACGCTGCTCCCGACTGCCGCCGACGCTGGGCCCCGGACTCCCTGCTGTGCCTTTATAGGCCTCTCCACGCACCTCCTCGACGCTGCTCCCGACTGCCGCCGACGCTGGGCCCCGGACTCCCTGCTGTGCCTTTTATAGGCCTCTCCACGCACCTCCTCGACGCTGCTCCCGACTGCCGCCGACGCTGGGCCCCGGACTCCCTGCTGTGCCTTTTATAGGCCTCTCCACGCACCTCCTCGACGCTGCTCCCGACTGCCGTTTGAGTTTTTTGAGGATATAGCGAGCAGGAAACCAGTGGTGGAGTATATTTGGAATTCCAAAAAGCATTTGATAAGGTGCCACATAAAAGGTTGCTGCACAAAATAAGGGCTCATAGGGTTAGCATGGATAGAGGACTGGTTAAAGGACAGAAAACACAGTAATGATAAACAGATCATTTTCCAGTTGGCAGGCTGTAACTAGTGGGGTACCGCAAGGATCAGTGCTTGGGCCTCAGCTATTTACAATCTATATTAATGACTTTGATGAAAGGACCGAATGTAATATATCCAAGTTTGATGATACAAAGCGAGGTGGGAATGTAAGCTGTGAATAGGACACAAAGAGTCTGCAAAGGGACAGGTTAAGTGAGTGGGCAACAAGGTGGCAGATGGATTATAATGTGGGGAAATGAGAGATTGTTCACTCTGGTAGCAAGAATAGAAAAACAGAATATTTTTTAAATGGTAAGAAACTATTAAATGTTGGTGTTCAGAGAGATTTAGGTGTCCTCATACAGGAAACACAGAAAGTTAGCATGCAGGTACAACAAGCAATTAGGAATGCAAATGGCATGTTGGCCTTTATTACTGGGGGTTAGAGTACAAGAGTAAGGAAGTCCTGATACAATTGTACATGGTTTTGGTGCCTGGAGTACTGTACATAGTTTTGGTTTCTTTATCTGAGAAAGGACATACTTGCCTTAGAGATGCGGTGCAACAAAGGTTCACTAGATTGATCTCTGGGATGAGAGGATTGTCCCATGAGGAGAGATCGAGTAGATTGGGCCTATACATGCTCTCTGGAGTTTAGAAGAACGAGAAGTGATCTAATTGAAACACAAGATTCTGGGCGGTATGACAGGGTAGATGCCGAGAGGTTGTTTCCCTTGGCTGGAGAATCTAGAACTAGGGGAGCCTAATCTCAGGAATACAGAGTCGACCATTTAAGACGGAGATGAGGAGGAATTTCTTCACTCAGAGGGTTGTGAATCTTTGCAATACCCTACCCCAAATGGCTGTGGGTGCGGAGTCGTTGAGTATATTTAAGGCCGAGATAGATAGATTTTTGGACTCGAGGAAATCAAGGGATATGGGGATCAAGCAGGAAAATGGATTTGAGGTCGAAGATCAGCCATGATTTTATTGAATGGCGGAGCAGGCTCAAGGGGCCATATGGCCTGCTCCCGCTCCTAATTCTTATGTTCTTCGAAGAAATATTTTCCAAAGAATGTGGAATGTTTTTTCACTAGTGGTGATTGACGCATTCAAAAAGGTACTGGATACTTAAGAGCATGAGGAGGAAGCAGTCAAATTATTAATTTACAAAGAAAGCAGGAAAATAGGATTGTGTAAAACCAGCATCGAAGGGGGGTCCAACTTAAGAGCAAGTCAAGCAGGGCTGAAGGTGCTGAAATTTCAAACCGGTTTTGGAACAATATTTCATACCGATATTTATATGACAACACATGTACAAGTCTTGAATAGTGTACACTATAGGAGAAAGCTATTGTTGATTAACTGGCTGTTTTGCCAAATAGTTTTCTATTTGTTAGATAATTGCTCAATTGTTCAATTAAGTAATTACTCACGCTTAAGTTAAGTAGTGCACACTACTATTTGTTAGATAAATTGCTTACCACTGAAATGTTTTTTTGGTCGGTCTTCAAAATTAGTTTCCATTAATAAAAATACCTCATACAAAAGAAAATCTGCTATTTGTTTATTGAAAGACTAAGCAAAAAATACATTTTCAAATTTCTTTGAAATATTTTAAACATGAAATTTGCAATAAGGAACTGTACCAAAATCAAGCGAGTTTCCGCAAAAAAACTGATTGATGACCATTTCTAATGGGGTACATCACACTAAAAAGACTTGCATTTATTGAACGCCTTTCATGACCAGAGATGTCTCAAAGTGCTTTACAGGCAATTATGTACTTTTGGAGTGTAGTCACTGTTGTAATGTGGCAGTCAATTTGCGTACAGCAGGCTCCCACAACAGCAATGTGATAATGACCAGATAATCTGTTTTTTGTTATGTTGATTGAGGGATAAGTATTGCCCATTATCCTGAAACTATATAATAGGCCACATCAGACTTCACATACTTATATGTACAATGCTGCAAACCAATGTTACCAACATTTTGTTGAAAGTGTCAAGAGCTCAAGAACAACTTTTGGAAACAGTCCAATGTGTTGCACTACAGAATACAAGTAGATGTGCACCCATATTTAACTAGGGATATATAGGTGCATCAGATGTGTCAAAGGCCAAAGAGGGAGACAGACAGCATATACCTAGTTATATGAGCACTGCATAAGCTTATTGCGTAAAACATATGCTAAACTTACAACTGGTGCTTTAGCAAGGCTACTTTAAATTTTGGTGTTCCCGATTCTTTTCTTTAAATACATTTTTTTCCAATTTATTTCTCTGAGAAAAGACAAGTGACTAATCTGCTCAGTGGCCTATGCCACTGCTTCTTCGTAAAAGGTGAAGAAAGTCTGGGGGTGGGGGGGAGGGAAAGATAGAAAATGCACTCATCGCACCTTATATTCTCAGGAGGCCCCAAAGAATTTTACAACACTGAAGTAAGTGCCAGTGTGGATTCTGTGTTGTGGTCCATATGGGGCTTGTCCAAAATGTTTTTTTTTTTTTAAAAACACATTTCTACCCCAGTGTTAAGTCCTTCTGAGACAAACTGAAAAAGTTGGAAACATACAGTAAGTGAAAAAAAGTATCTGTGGAGAGGACAGACAAGTTAAGATTTTGGATATAACCAGTCATCAGAATTGAAAACATAAAAACATAAAAAATTGAGTCATTTAAATAGAATCAGAACAAAGGGGAGGGACTGGCAAAAAAGTACATGCACAAGAGGAAGTATTGGTGGAATGACCTTCACTTTGCTTAAAAAGGAAAAAAAGAAAATATAGTTAAATGGCTGAAATGATCTCCAGTGCACTGAGGAGACCAAATATTGGTTAACTGGCTCTTTTGCCAAATACTTCCCTTTTGTCCGTACAAGTGATACTGACTGTCACCTGCCATTTCAATTCCCTGTCCCACCCACATTTTTAAATAGTATTTGGCCTGGACAATATGCAGCCTGCTGATTGTAACAATAATACCTTAAGCCTTCAACTATAACCTCACTCTTCTTTTCAGGAGGAGGCTAGTTTGGGGGTGGGGGCAGAAAGGGAAAGAGAGGGAACAGGAGAGAAGACAAAACGACACTTAGGATAGAGGCGCAGCCACAACACAGAATTGGCGGAGCAATTGGCATCCTTGGTTTTATCCTGCTTTTTTTTCCTTCAGGTTATCAGACCCACCTGTTTTTGCCAGCTTCTCTGGTTTCAATTCCAGACCATATTTATCTCTCTGCTTCAGTTATTCACGCGTTGTTTGTTTTGCTTATGTCTTTAATTTATTTTACACTTTTCCCCCATTTGATGTAATGATCATTTAAGCTGTCAAAACTCTCCTGTTTTTCCATTTAAGCAGACCACAGGTTATTCCACTGATACATCATCTTAAACAACAACATTGTTTTTTCCCTCCCCGACTTTATTCTGAATCTTTTCAAATGCTTGATTATTTCTCACTATCAGTTCTAATGAAGGGTTTCACCCAAAATATTAATTTGTCTGTTCTCTGTACAGATGCTGAGTTGATCTGTTGAGTTTCTTCAATATTTTCAGCTTTTTGTTTCATTTCCAGCATATGCAGGATGCTTCTAGTCATTCGGAGTCTCCTCTCCTCAAGCCACTTCAATGATGCCAGAGACAGGTCGGAGCTACCGGTGTCTTGAGGCAATTCCATACACTTTAATAAATGATACAACTTTAGACCAGCATTGAAACTGATCAGATACACTTCATAAATTTGTATCAAACTCAAGTGTTCATTATTGCTCATTCTAACATCCATGATTAGCATAAAATACTTTGCCTTCCAAACCTAACAGACATACGATAGTAAATAATGTGCAAAACATTTAACTCTATGTCAAGATTACTGCTGACAGCACAAAATATCCATTTGAATATGAAGAATGGCAATAGATATATTTTAAGATTCTATACTTCTAATGTGGGGTCCTGAAACTTTACATAAAACTGTACTATACATACACTATAAAAAAAATTGCAAATTCTATCTGATCACTTCCATCTTTAAATGCTGTTCAAATGGTTGCTTTACTTTCTCTCGCAAGAACACTACCATAGCATGAATTTTGAAAGACAGATTAAGCATCCCCAGGGGAAAAAAATGCAAGCACTTCATACAAATACACAAAGGCATTATTGCGTCTCAGGATTTTTTGCACTTTACAGTCTTTCAACAAACAATAAGATTCTATTACTATACCAAGTTCCTCAGAAAGCAAGTCCATTCAAAACTGTGATAGAGGACAATAGATCTCGCCCTTAACTGATTGGTACTCAATACATCCTGACAGCTATTAACGGCCTTCTTCCCCTTAACCTTCATTTCTTGATAGACTTGCCATTCCATGTGCCACCATTCATGAACTACCCAGCTACTACTGGATATTGATCAAGCTGGCTTCGGTGATGTCCCTGCAGCAAGAAAATGCTATAAAGAGACAGGTCTACCAGTTCTATGGTTTTATTTTTCCTTCCTGGAAATAGTTTCTCAGTGTCTGGCCCATCAAATTATTTTAGCATTTTAAATACCTCAATCAGATCACTCCTTAACCATTTAAATTCAAGAGATTACAAAGTTTATGTAACCTGAATTGCAGTTTTGCATTACAATTGTTGTGACTCATGGGGTTCAACAGTAACTCAGCGAAATGACAACAAAAAGTAGACATCTCAGATCTAATGATTTAGCACAGCTTTTTTAAAGAAAATAATGGTTTGGGGAGGAGCCATACTTCTACTAAAATGTTATCCTGCCCTCAGCCAGGAAGAGGGAAGCATTACCTCAAACCTCTCACCCCCACTCGCCACACCTTGCCGAAGGGCATTGCCCAGTGCTGAGCTTATGGCTCGCATCCCACCGTAGACAACTAGGCCCATACAGTAGAGTCTGGTCTCCAATCGTTTTGGACCCCCTTGCCAGTGTACCAAGACCTTGCTCTGCTAAGCCCGTGTGGTAGTTGGTGTGCAACGGCCACTCCACATTAAAAGAACTCATGCACAGGCATCTTCCACCCTAAAGTTTGGGACCTGGAACGTCAGGACCCTCATGGACAATCCCAAACAGCAACAGACTGCAACGTCGCACTGCCATCGTTACCCGGGAACTCAAGACGCTTCGATGTCGACATCGCCACTCTAAGTGAGACCCGGCAGTCAGGGGAAGACCAGCTCAAAGAACAAGGTGGTGGTTACACCTTCTTCTGGAAAGGCAAACCAGAAGAAGAACACTGCCTCCATGGAGTTGACTTCACCATCAAGAATGAGCTGGTCAGCCGCCTCAAAGACTCCCCCTGTGGGATAAGTGAACGTCTCATGACTGTCCGGCTCTCACCAGAGCACCGCAGTTAGCTGCGCGTACATCCCAACATTCGACACAATAGATGAGACCAAAGGAGGAATTCTACTCCAGCCTCAAACAATCCCCGTCCCGAGTCTCTACGGACGACAAACTGATCCTCCTTGGCGACTTCAAAGCCAGAGTTGGTAGGGACACAGGCCTCTGAGGAGGCATGATCGGCAGAGGGGGGGTAGGGAAAACCAACTCCAGCGGTACTCTGCTCCTGATAAAATGCCTACAACATGACCTTGTCATCACCAACACCTGGTTCCGTCAGAGGAACAAATACAAGGCATCGTGGCAACACCCTCGCTCCAAGCACTGGCACCAATCGATTGTCATCGTCCGAGCGAGGGATCGCAAGGTCGTGCGCATCACGCGCGTCATGACAGGAGCCGACGACTGCTGGACGGACCACCACCTAATCCGCTCCATCATTATCAATATAGTCCTAAAGCAGCGACGGCAACAGAAACAATACTGCAGAAAAATCAACCCTAGGGCACTCAAAGACCCAGTTAAGAAAGCCCGATACAGCCAGCGCCTCACTGCCAATCTGGTGACCATTGATGACCCCGAGACGCAGAGTGCCCACAACGTCTGGTCTGCCCTCAAGGCCACCATAACTAGCGCCTGTGAAGGGACACTCAGTCACTCAACCAGGAAACACAAGACTGGTTTGACGAGAATGACCAGAAGCGTAAGGCATTTCTGAACTTAAAGCAGCAACCCAATTCAGGAGCAGCAAAGCAGTTCTACAGGCGGCTGAAGGTCGAGGTCCAACAAAAAACCTGCGACCTAAAAGATAAATGGTGGGTGGAGAACACACAGGAGATCCAGCAGCTGGCCAACAGCCATGACGTGCGAGGATTCTTCACCACAGTTAAGTCCACCTACGGCCCAAGCACTCAAGGTCCCACCCCTCTACTGGCCAAGAATGGAGGGGCACTTATTAAGAGCACCGAGGCAGTCAGGGCCCGCTGGAAAGAGCAATTCGAAGATCCCCTTAATCGAGACTCTGCCTTCGACATGAGTGTCCTCGACTCCATCCCGCAGCATGCTACTCACCATCATCTTAGCAAAACCCCAGCCCTGCACAAGGTAGAAAAGGCCATCCGTCAGCTCAAGAACAAGGCATCAGGAGCAGATGGAATCCCCGCTGAGGCACTAAAGTATGGCGGAGAAGCACTACTGGCACGAATGCATGACCTCGTCTCTTATCTGGAAGGAGGAGAGCATGTGGGAGATCTGAGATTTGCCGTAATTGTGACCATTTTCAAAAAAGGGGACAAGTCCAACTGCAGCAACTACAGAGGAATCTCCCTGTGGTCAGCCACTGGGAAAATCATCGCAAGAATCCTCCTCAACCGTCTTCTCCCTGTGGCTGAGCTCCTCCCAGAGTCACAATGCGGATTCTGTCCACAAAGGGGTACAACGGACATCAGAACATAAAAAATAGGAGCAGGAATAGGCCATTTGACCTCTCGAGCCTGCTCCGCCATTCAATAAGATCATGGCTGATCTGATCATGGACTCAGCTCCACTTCTCTACCTGATCCCCATAATCGTTTACTCCCTTATCATTGAAAAATCTGTCCATCTCCGCCTTAAATATATTCAATGACCCAGCCTCCACGGCTCTCTGGGGCAGAGAATTCCATCGATTACTACCTTCAGAAGAAATTTCTCCTCATCTCAGTTTTAAATGGGCGGCCCCTTGATCTGAGACTACGTCCCCTAGTTTTAGTTTCCCCTGCATCCACCTTGTCGAGCCCCCTCATTATTTTACAAGTTTCAATAAGATTACCTCTCATTGTTCTGAACTTCAATGTGTATAGGCGCAACCTACTCAACCTATCCTCCCAAGTCAACCCCCTTATCTCCAGAATCAACCTAGTGAACCTTCTCTGAACAGCCTCCATTGCAAGTATATCCTTCCTTAAATACGGAGACCAAAACTGTACGCAGTACTCCAGGTGTGGCCTCACCAATACCCTATACAGTTGTAGCAGGACTTCTCTGCTTTTATACTTTATTCCCCTTGCAATAAAGGCCAACATTCCATTTGCCTTCCTGATCACTTACTGTACCTGCATGCTAACTTTTTGTGTTTCATGCACAAGGACCCCCAGGTCCCTCTGTACTGCAGCACTTTGCAATTTTTCTCCATTTAAATTATAATTTGCTTTTCTATTGATCTTCACTGCGCGACAACTACAAGAGAAATGCAGAGAACAGCACCAACCCTTGTACATGGCCTTCTTTGATCTCACAAAGGCCTTTTACACTGTCAACCTTGAGGGATTATGGAGCGTCCTCCTCAGTTTCGGCTGCCCCCAAAAGTTTGTCACCATCCTCCGGCTGCTCCAAGACGACATGCAAGCCATGATCCTGACCGATGGATCCACCACAGACCCAATCCACGCCCAGACCGGGGTCAAGCAGGGTTGAGTCATCGCACCAACGCTCTTCTCGATCCTCCTTGCTACAATGCTCCATCTCACTCAACAAACTCCCTGCTGGAGAGGAACTAAACTACAGAACCAATGGGAACTTGTTCAACCTTCGTAGCCTCCAGGCTAGATCCGAGGTCGTCCCATCCTGTGTCATCGAATTACCAGTACGCGGATGACGCTTGCGTCTGCGCACAGAGGATGAACTCCAAGCCATCATCAACATCTTCGCCAAGGCGTACAAAAGCATGGGCCTTACACTAAACATGTGCAAGACAAAGGTCCTCCACCAACCTGACCCCGCCACACAGCACTGCCCCCGGTCATCAAAATCCACGATGAGGCCTTGGACAACGTGGACCATTTTCCATACCTCGAGG
Source organism: Pristiophorus japonicus (assembly GCF_044704955.1). Classification (NCBI taxonomy): domain Eukaryota; kingdom Metazoa; phylum Chordata; class Chondrichthyes; family Pristiophoridae; genus Pristiophorus; species Pristiophorus japonicus. The sequence continues at coordinate 83,032,221 of NC_091984.1, read as the reverse complement.
CCTACTATCAGCAAGGGTCCAACACCGCCTCCAGTGTGCCAGCGCAGCCTTCGGTCACCTGAGGAAGAGGGCGTTTGAAGACCAGGATCTCAAATCTGTCACCAAGCTTATGGTCTACAGGGCAGTAGTGATACCCACCCTCCTATATGGCTCAGAGACATGGACTATATACAGTAGACACCTCAAAGCGCTGGAGAAGTACCACCAGCACTGCCTCCGCAAGATCCTGCAAATCCACTGGGAGGATAGACGCACCTAAGTCAATGTTCTCACTCAGGCCAACATCCCCAGCATTGAAGCACTGACCGCACTCGACCAGCTCCATTGGGCAGGCCACATCGTCCGCATGCCCGGCATGAGACTCCCTAAGCAAGCGCTCTACTCGGAACTCCTACACAGCAAGCGAGCCTCAGGTGGACACAGAGGAAACATTTCAAGGACACCCTCAAAGCCTCCTTGATAAAGTGCAACATCCCCACCGGCACCTGGGAATCCCTGGTTCAAGACCGCCCAAAGTGGAGGAAGAGCATCCGGGATGGCGTTGAGCACCTTGAGTCTCGTCACCGAGAGCATGCACAAATCAATAGCAGACAGTGGAAGGAGCGTGTGGCAAACCAGACTCCCCACCCACCCTTTCCTTCAACCACTGTCTGCCCCACCTGTTAGAGACTGTAATTCCCACACTGGACTGTAAAGTCACCTGAGAACTCACTTCAAGTGGAAGCAAGTGCTTCCTCAATTTCAAGGGACTGCGTATGGAATGAATACTTTCCTAAAAGTTACGGCTAAGTTTTTAAAAAGCATATGCAATTTCACAAAAGGTTTAAAATGCATCTAAAATGTTAAAACACCATATAATGAATATATAATACAATTCACAAGATTAGGTAGGTCACCCAGAAGAGAAAAAAAAAAACTTGTATTTCCCGATCACAAAATCTAACTGACTGTTGAATGAGTCTAAGGTTTCACATCCGTTACCCGACCTGGAAGACCATACCAAGTATTGATCATTCTTAGAATGAAGAAGTTCGTTGAGACATCTGCCCTAAATTTCTTTTTCATTAGTTTAGCCTGTGCTCCAGTGTTCTGCTACCCTGAAGTAGTGCCCCAAATTAACTTTATCTCTGCTATGTAGTACAGGGTATGTGTATCCTATAAAAGGTCCTCTCTCAGACTCCTCTTTTCTCCAGAGCTCCAGTTTCTCTAATCCTCATTAATGAATCCCTTAACGCTAGAGAATCAGCCTTACCGCTCTTTTCGGAAACATCTCCAGGTCTACCTGCTTCACTGTGTCTTGCTGACCAAAACTGAAACACAGTAGACATGGCAGAAAGGAAAAAAAAGCAAATGCTGGAATTTGAAATACAACCAGAAAATGATGGAAATATGGCAGTGTTTATTTGCACCACCAGTAGTTTGGACCACATTTCTGATTGGTCCCCTTGGAGGACCAGACACACGGAGCGGAGCAGGTCGGGAGCAGCGAGGCCCATAAAAGGGGGCCCAGCAGATGGAGAAGCGGCGGAGGTCAGAGCAGAGCAGGTCGGGAGCAGCGAGGCCCATAAAAGGGGGCCCAGCAGATGGAGAAGCTAGCTGGTGCAGGGGCAGAAGGTAAACAAAGTAAAAAGAAATCCAAGTATGACGTCACAGCCAAGCGGCTAAGTGATTGGCTGGTGGATTGGCGAGTATTTAATCTTTTTCTTTTTCTTTTCTTATCAGTAGGTAACCTTTGGCATTGTTGCCAAATTAAATTAATTTAACGGTTAAGTCATGGCAGGAGAGCCCAGATGTGTGTCATGCTCCTCCTGTGCTATGTGGGAAGTCAGGGATGCTTCCCGTGTCCCTGACGACTATGTGTGCAGGAAGTGTGTCCAGCTGCAGCTCCTGGCAGACCGCATTGCGGCACTAGTGCTGTGCATGGATTCACTCTGGAGCATCTGCAATGCTGAGGATGTCGTGAATAGCACGTTTAGCGAGTTGGTCACACCGTAGGTAAAGCTTACACAGGCAGATAAGGAATGGGTGACCATCAGACAGAGCAACGGAAGGAAGGTAAGTGCAGGGGTCCCCTGCGTTCATCTCCATCCAAAACAGATACACCGTTTTGGGTACTGTTGGGGGACATGACTCATCAGGGGAAGGCAGCAGCAGCCAAGTTCATGACACCATGGGTGGCTCTGCTGCACAGGAGGGCAGGAAAAAGAGTGGGAGAGCAAAAGTGGGGTAGGGGATTCTATTGTAAGGGGAATAGATAGGTGTTTCTGCAGCCCATTCGAGACTCCAGGATGGTATGTTGCCTCCCTGGTGCAAGGGTCAAGGATGTCTCAGAGCAGCTGCAGGGCATTCTGGAGGGGGTGAACAGCCAGTTGAAGTAGTGCATATAGGTAAAAAAACGGGATGAGGTCCTACAAGCTGAATTTAGGGAGCTAGGAGTTAAATTAAAAAAAGGACCTAAAAAAAGGTAGTAATCTCAGGATTTCTACCAGTGCCACATGCTAGTCAGAGTAGAAATAGGATAGTTAAGATGAATACGTGGCTTGAGGAATGGTGCAAGAGGGAGGGATTCAAATTACTGGGATATTAGGACGAGTACAAACCGGACAGTCTGCACCAGGGCAGGATCGGAACTTATGTCCTAGGAGGAGTGTTGATAGTGCTGTTGGGGAGGGGTTAAACTAATATGGCAGAGGGATGTGAATCTATGCAGGGAGACAGAGGGAAGTAAAATGGGGGCAGAAGCAAAGAATAGAAAGGATAAGGAAAGGTGGAGGGCAGAGAAATCAAAGGCAAAGATCAAAAAAGGGCCACATTACAGCATAATTCTAAAAGGACAAAGAGTGTTAAAAAAAAACAAGCCTGAAGGCTGTGTCTCAATGCGAGGAGCATTCGTAATAAGGTGGATGAATTAACTGCGCAGATAGCTGTTAATAGATATGATATAATTGGGATTACAGAGACATGGCTCCAGGGTGACCAAGGCTGGAAACTCAACATCCAGGGGTATTCAATATTCAGGAAGGATAGACAAAAAGGAAAAGAGGTGGGGTAGCATTGCTGGTTAAAGAGGAGATTAACGCAATAGTAAGGAAGGACATTAGCTTGGATGATGTGGAATTTGTATGGGTAGAGCTGCTGAACACCAAAGGGCAGAAAACGCTAGTGGGAGTTGTGTACAGACCACCAAACAGTAGTACTGAGGTTGGGGATGGCATCAAACAAGAAATTAGGGATGCGTGCAATAAAGATACAGCAGTTATCATGGGTGACTTTAATCTGCATATAGATTGGGCTAATCAAACTAGTAGCAATACGGTGGAGGAGGATTTCCTAGGAGTGTATAAGGGATGGTTTCCTAGACCAATGTGTCGAGGTACCAACTGGCGAGCTAGTCGTCCTAGACTGGGAGTTGTGTAATGAGAGAGGATTAATTAGCAACCTTGGGACAGAGTGACCATAATATGGTAGAATTCTTCATTAAGATGGAGAGTGACACAGTTAATTCAGAGACTAGGGTCCTGAAATTAAAGAAAGGTAACTACGATGGTATGAGACGTGAATTGGCTAGGATAGACTGGCGAATGATACTTAAAGGGTTGACGGTGGATAGGCAATGGCAGACATTTAACGATCACATGAATGAACTACAACAATTGTACATCCCTGTCTGGCGTAAAAATAAAACAGGGAAGGTGGCTCAACCGTGGCTAACAAGGGAAATTAGGGATAGTGTTAACTCCAAGGAAGAGGCATATAAATTGGCCAGCAAAAGCAGCAAACTCGAGGACTGGGAGAAATTTAGAATTCAGCAGAGGATGACAAAGGGTTTAATTAGGAAGGGGATAATAGAGTATGAGAGTAAGCTTGCAGGGAACAGAAAAACTGACTGCAAAAGCTTCTATAGATATGTGAAGAGAAAACGATTAGTGAAGACAAACATAGGTCCCTTGCAGTCAGAATCAGGTGAATTTATAATGGGGAACAAAGAAATGGCAGACCAATTGAACAAATTCTTTAGTTCTGTCTTCACTAAGGAAGACACAAATAACCTTCCAGAAATACTAGGGGACCGGGGGTCTAACGAGAAGGAGGAAGTGAAGGAATCCTTATTAGTCAGGAAATTGTGTTAGGGAAATTGATGGGATTGAAGGCCGATAAATCCCCAGGGCCCTATAGTCTGCATCCCAGAGTACTTAAGGAAGTGGCTCTAGAAATAGTGGATGCATTGGTGGTCATTTTCAAACAATCGAAAGACTCTGGATCAGTTCCTATGGATTGGAAGGTAGCTAATGTAACCCCACTTTTTCAAAAAAGGAGAGAGAGAAAACAGGGAATTATAGACCACTGAGCCTGACATCGGTAATGGGGAAAATGTTGGATTCAATTATTAAAGATGTAATAGCAGCACATTTGGAAAGCAATGACAGGATCGGTCCAAGTCAGCATGGATTTATGAAAGGGAAATCATGCTTGACAAATCTTCTAGAATTTTTTGAGGATGTAACTAGTAGAGTGGACAAGGGAGAACCAGTGGATGTGGTGTATTTGGACTTTCAAAAGGCTTCTGATAAGGTCCCACACAAGAGATTAGTGTGCAAAATTAAAGCACATGGTATTGGGGGTAATGTATTGATGTGGATAGAGAACTGGTTGGCAGACAGGAAGCAAAGAGTAGGAACAAACGGGTCCTTTTCAGAATGGCAGGCAGTGACTAGTGGGGTACCGCAAGGTTCAATGCCGAGACCCCAGCTATTTACAATATATGTTAATGATTTAGATGAAGGAATTGAATATAATATCTCCAGGTTTGCAGATGACACTAAGCTGGGTGGCAGTGTGAGCTGTGAGGGGGATGGTAAGAGGCTGTAGGGTGACTTGGACAGGTTAGGTGAGTGGGCAAATGCAGTATAATGTCAATAAATGAGGTTATCTACTTTGATGGCAAAAACAGGAAGGCAGAATATTATCTGAATGGTGACAGATTAGGAAAAGGGGAGGTGCAACGAGACCTGGGTGTCATGGCACATCAGTCATTGAAAGTTGGCATGCAGGTACAGCAGGCGGTGAAGGCGGAAAATGGCATGTTGGCCTTCATAGAGCGAGGATTTGAGTATAGGAGCAGGGAGGTCTTACTGCAGTTGTACAGGGACTTGGTGAGGCCACACCTTGAATGTGGTGTACAGTTTTGGTCTCCTAATCTGAGGAAGGACATTCTTGCTATTGAGGGAATGCAGCGAAGGTTCAACTGACTGATTCCTGGGATAGCAGGACTAACATATGAAGAAAGACTGGATCGACTAGGCTTATATTCACTGGAATTTAGAAGAATGAGAAGGGATCTCATAGAAACATACAATTCTGACGGAATTGGACAGGTTAGATTGTTCCTGATGTTGGGGAAGTACAGAACCAGGGGTCACAGTCTAAGGATAAGTGGTAAGCCATTTAGGACCGAGATGAGGAGAAACTTTTTCACTCAGAATTGTGAACCTGTGGAATTCTTTATCACAGAAACTTGTTGAGACCAGTTCGTTAGATATATTCAAAAGGGAGTTAGATATGCCCTTTATGGCTAAAGGGATCAAGGGGTATGGAGAGAAGGCAGGAATGGGGTACTGAAGTTGCAAAAATGATCAGCCATGATCATATTGAATGATGGTGCAGGCTCGAAGGGCTGAATGGCCTACTCCTGCACCTATTTTCTATGTTTCTAACAGTTTGTCTGCAATGTGTAATTTGATCCAGTCTCGTCAGACAGCCTAAAGAAAGTGGATTTAAAAAAAAAAATTCATTCCAGGAATGTGGGCATCGATGGCAAGGCCAGCATTTATTGCCCATCCCTAACTGCCCTAGAGAACCTGGTGGTGAGCCGCCTTCTTGAACCTCAGTCTGCTTGGTGAAGGTATTCCCATTGTGCTGTTTAGGATGGAGTTAGAGGATTTTGACCCAGCGACAATGAAGGATCGGCAATACATTTCCACGTCAAGATGGTCTTTGATCTGGAGGGGAATTTGGAGGTGATGGTGTTCCCATATGCCTGCTGCCCTCATCTTTCTAGGTGGGAGAGGTTGCATTTGGGAGGTGCTGTCGAAGAAGCCTTGGCGAGTTGCTGCAGTACATCTTGTAGATGTTACACAATTAAGCCATGGTGTGCCGATGGTGGAGGGAGTAAACGTTTAAGTGGTGGATGGGGTGCCAATCAAGCAGGCTGCTTTGTCCTGGCAGGTGTTGAGCTGCTACAGTGTTGTTGGAGCTGCACTCATCCAGTCAAGTGGAAAGTATTCTGTCACATTCTTGACTTGTGCCTTACAGATGGTGGAATGGCTTTGGGGAGTTAGCAGGTGAGACACTCGCCACAGAATGCCCAGCCTGTGACCCGTTCTTGTTGCCACAGTATTTATGTGGTTGGTCCAGCTAAGTTTCTGGTCAATTGTGATCCCCAGGATGTTGATGTTGGGGGATTCGACAATGGTAATCTTATTGAATGTCATGGGGCAGTGGTTAAATGCTTTTTTGTTGGAGATAGTCATTGTCTGGCACGGTGTGGCGCAAATGTTACTTGCCACTTATCAGCCCAACCTGATTGTTGTCTAAGCCTTGGTGGATACAGGCATAGATTACCTCATTATCTGAGGTGTTGTAAATGGAACTGAGCACTGCAATCATCAGCAAACATCCACACTTCTGACCTTATGATGGCGGGAAGGTAATTGATGAAGTAACTGAAGATGGTTTGGCCTAGGACATTGCCCCGAGAAACTCCTGCAATGATGTCCTGGGGTTGAGATGATTGGCCTCCAATAACCACAACCATCTTCTTTTGTACTAGGTATTACTCCAGTCAGCGGAGAGTTTTCCACACACTCTCCCCCCCGCCCCCAATTCCCACTGACTTCAATTTTACTTGGACTCTTTGATGCCACACTCTGTCCAAGGCTTCCTGAACGTCAAGGGCAGCCACTCTCACCTCACCTCTGGAATTTAGCTCTTTTCTCCATGTTTGGACTAAGGCTGAAATGAGGTCTGAAGCAGAGTGGTCCTGGCAGAACCCAAACTGATCACTGGTGAGTAGGTTATTGGTAAGTGCCACTTGATAGCACTGTAGATGACACATTCCATCACTTTGCTAATGATTGAGAGTAGATTGATGGACGGTAATTGGCCGGATTAGATTTGCCCTGCTTTTTGTGGCCAGGACATACCTGGGCAGTGTTCCAAATTGTTGGTTAGATGCCAGTGTTGTAGCTGTACTGTAAGTTCTGTAAGCTTTGTGAAGATCCTGGTATCTAATGCTCTGCAATTGAAATTATAGCTATCCTTGGCTGGTAAAATAAAAGACTTTATACTCTAATAAGTGGGTTAGTTAAGTCCTTGCAGTTTTATGTTTTTTTCCCCTCTGGAAGTATTAAAAATTGTTTAATTTAGAATGAAGGGACAGTGTGGGGTGCGCACGCATGGGGGGTGTGCATGTGCGTCTGGTAGAAAGGGATTCAGTTCCCCATCTGCATTGGAAGTTCATCGGTGCAATACCAGGGACAATCCATTCACCTGCTCCGTGTGTTGAAAGGGATTCAATCATCTAACCTGTTTATACACCAGCAGGTTCACAGTGGGAAGAGGCCGTTTGAATTTTCGGATGATGGGAAGTGTGTTAAAAGCCCCCAGCACCTGAGGATACACTAGTGTGCTCACACTGGGGAGAGGCCATTTGTGTGTTCGGACTGTTGGAAGAGCTTTAAAAACACCAGGAAGCTGACGATACATCAAGGTGCTCACAGTGGAAAAAGTCTGTTTCCCTGCTGTGTGGGGGAAGGGATGCAATTCACTTGGTCCAACAACCTGCTGACACACCAGAGAGCTCACACTGGCGAGGGGCCGTTCACATGTTACATGCTCAGTGTGCATGAAGGGATTCACTAATTCAATAGGGGGGGAGGGGGGAAGAAAGAGCAGAGAGACTGGTGGGGGGGTGGGGGGTGGGGAGGAGAGGAGGAGCGAGAGACAGAGACAGGGGGGGGTGGGGAGGAGAGGAGGAGCGAGAGACAGAGACATGGGGGGGAGGGGAGGGGGAGAGCGAGAGAGAGCCGGGGGGGGGGGGAAGAGCGAGAGAGAGCGGGGGTGGGGGGGGGGGGGAAGAGCGAGAGAGAGCGGGGGTTGGGGGGGGGGGGAAGAGCGAGAGAGAGCGGGGGTTGGGGGGGGGGGAAGAGCGAGAGAGAGCGGGGGGCGGGGGGGGGGGAAGAGCGAGAGAGAGCGGGGGGCAAGAGCGAGAGAGAGCGGGGGGCAAGAGCGAGAGAGAGCGGGGGGCAAGAGCGAGAGAGAGCGGGGGGCAAGAGCGAGAGAGAGCGGGGGGCAAGAGCGAGAGAGAGCGGGGGGCAAGAGCGAGAGAGAGCGGGGGGCAAGAGCGAGAGAGAGCGGGGGGCAAGAGCGAGAGAGAGCGGGGGGCAAGAGCGAGAGAGAGCGGGGGGCAAGAGCGAGAGAGAGCGGGGGGCAAGAGCGAGAGAGAGCGGGGGGCAAGAGCGAGAGAGAGCGGGGGGCAAGAGCGAGAGAGAGCGGGGGGCAAGAGCGAGAGAGAGCGGGGGGCAAGAGCGAGAGAGAGCGGGGGGCAAGAGCGAGAGAGAGCGGGGGGCAAGAGCGAGAGAGAGCGGGGGGCAAGAGCGAGAGAGAGCGGGGGGCAAGAGCGAGAGAGAGCGGGGGGCAAGAGCGAGAGAGAGCGGGGGGCAAGAGCGAGAGAGAGCGGGGGGCAAGAGCGAGAGAGAGCGGGGGGCAAGAGCGAGAGAGAGCGGGGGGCAAGAGCGAGAGAGAGCGGGGGGCAAGAGCGAGAGAGAGCGGGGGGCAAGAGCGAGAGAGAGCGGGGGGCAAGAGCGAGAGAGAGCGGGGGGCAAGAGCGAGAGAGAGCGGGGGGCAAGAGCGAGAGAGAGCGGGGGGCAAGAGCGAGAGAGAGCGGGGGGCAAGAGCGAGAGAGAGCGGGGGGCAAGAGCGAGAGAGAGCGGGGGGCAAGAGCGAGAGAGAGCGGGGGGCAAGAGCGAGAGAGAGCGGGGGGCAAGAGCGAGAGAGAGCGGGGGGCAAGAGCGAGAGAGAGCGGGGGGCAAGAGCGAGAGAGAGCGGGGGGCAAGAGCGAGAGAGAGCGGGGGGCAAGAGCGAGAGAGAGCGGGGGGCAAGAGCGAGAGAGAGCGGGGGGCAAGAGCGAGAGAGAGCGGGGGGCAAGAGCGAGAGAGAGCGGGGGGCAAGAGCGAGAGAGAGCGGGGGGCAAGAGCGAGAGAGAGCGGGGGGCAAGAGCGAGAGAGAGCGGGGGGCAAGAGCGAGAGAGAGCGGGGGGCAAGAGCGAGAGAGAGCGGGGGGCAAGAGCGAGAGAGAGCGGGGGGCAAGAGCGAGAGAGAGCGGGGGGCAAGAGCGAGAGAGAGCGGGGGGGAAGAGCGAGAGAGAGCGGGGGGGAAGAGCGAGAGAGAGCGGGGGGGAAGAGCGAGAGAGAGCGGGGGGGAAGAGCGAGAGAGAGCGGGGGGGAAGAGCGAGAGAGAGCGGGGGGGAAGAGCGAGAGAGAGCGGGGGGGAAGAGCGAGAGAGAGCGGGGGGGAAGAGCGAGAGAGAGCGGGGGGGAAGAGCGAGAGAGAGCGGGGGGGAAGAGCGAGAGAGAGCGGGGGGGAAGAGCGAGAGAGAGCGGGGGGGAAGAGCGAGAGAGAGCGGGGGGGAAGAGCGAGAGAGAGCGGGGGGGAAGAGCGAGAGAGAGCGGGGGGGAAGAGCGAGAGAGAGCGGGGGGGAAGAGCGAGAGAGAGCGGGGGGGAAGAGCGAGAGAGAGCGGGGGGGAAGAGCGAGAGAGAGCGGGGGGGAAGAGCGAGAGAGAGCGGGGGGGAAGAGCGAGAGAGAGCGGGGGGGAAGAGCGAGAGAGAGCGGGGGGGAAGAGCGAGAGAGAGCGGGGGGGAAGAGCGAGAGAGAGCGGGGGGGAAGAGCGAGAGAGAGCGGGGGGGAAGAGCGAGAGAGAGCGGGGGGGAAGAGCGAGAGAGAGCGGGGGGGAAGAGCGAGAGAGAGCGGGGGGGAAGAGCGAGAGAGAGCGGGGGGGAAGAGCGAGAGAGAGCGGGGGGGAAGAGCGAGAGAGAGCGGGGGGGAAGAGCGAGAGAGAGCGGGGGGGGGAAGAGCGAGAGAGAGCGGGGGGGGAAGAGCGAGAGAGAGCGGGGGGGGAAGAGCGAGAGAGAGCGGGGGGGAAGAGCGAGAGAGCGGGGGGGAAGAGCGAGAGAGAGCGGGGGGGAAGAGCGAGAGAGAGCGGGGGGGAAGAGCGAGAGAGAGCGGGGGGGAAGAGCAAGAGAGCGCGGGGGGGAGAGCGAGAGAGAGACACACAGACTGGGGGGGGAGAGCGAGAGAGAGAGAGAGACTGGGAGGAGAGCAAGAGAGATTGGGAAGGGAAAAAGTGAGAGTAGAGAGAGAGAGAGAGAAAACTCACCCCACCACCGCCTCCCACCCCCACATATCCGGTTGATTTCTTGGAAAGTTCGGTGCATGTTAGACAAGTGACATTAGAGTGAATGAAATCCGGAAGTCACGACACTGGCACTATTCACTTCATACCCAATAAACCCATTAACAATCCATGGCCCACACACAATGCCCCATCTATGATGCGGCAGGGGCCAGCTCAGGAACGTGGGCTGAGATGGGTCAGGATCAGGAACTTGGGCCAGGATGGGGGGGGGGGGGTGTGAGTGTGTCAGGGACTTAGGGCCCCGGGGATAGGTGGGGGAAAAAAAAAAAGAGGTCTCAATCGATGAGAGTGAGCTCTCTCTCCTATCTGGAGTCAGCAGTCAAAATGACTCGAATTACACTTTGCAAAGCCACTGATTACATAGGCAGGGCGGTTCTAATTACACATTCCAGAGAAATTGCAAGGTGTGTCTTATCCTTCCAATCAGCAATCAGGTCATGTGATCACGGGGACCCAATCGGAGCATTTGCTGTTGCAAATAAACACGTCCCAAAAAAAAAAGGCAGGGAGGTGGAGAGAAAGATGCAACAGATACTTCAATCAAAGGCAAAATTTATTTGTTAATTGCTCTCTATTAAGCAGGGTGCAGGTCATTCAAACCATTAACTTCTCGGTGATTGGAGTAATTTGACACTTCCTTCCCACTTCCCTTTTTTTCCTTTTAGCCTATAAAGGGAGGGTAGGGGAAGAGATTAATTAATAATTGTTCATACTAGTGATCACAATGCCTTGAATTCTCCATGCATGCATGAGGAAGTCAGGTGAAAACAGGATCTGGTTTGACCGGGTGCACACATAAATGCTAGCAATCACTACTTCGGTCCACACATGAAAAATGTCCTGCCAACACCTGTGGAATTGTGTATCAACAGTAGTCAGTCCTTTTGAAGAGGGGCGGGAGGTTCTTTTTTTAAAAAATAAAGCTTCACTGCTTTCGTGCAGGTCATTTTATTATATCTGTGGGCAGTAACAGCGCTACCGTATATCACATATTTTACAAGATTGCCTGTGGGTATACGGTAAGAAATTCTAAACTCCATTTCATCTGTAAGACACATACTGTCCAGAGAGCTACAAAGAATCTAATATTTTCAGAGATCGTATCCAAGCATCCCAATCCCTTCTCTTCCTACCAGAGAATCGCAGGAGAAAAATTGTTGTTTGTGCATACCCCTGGGCCTACTAGTTTTTTGGGAAGGTGTTATTTAAAAAATGTCTAATATAATAATTTCTTAGTGTTTGTATTTCAATGGATATAGAAAATGCATGATCCATAGAAAAATGTGATTAGAATTTGGGAACACATCTATGTTACTGCTTACAGGCATGAGTGGGAATGATTAAAAATAAAATCGGGAGCATAACTGTTTGAAGGGCCATTAAGATTTTTGTCCACGTGTATTTATTTCCTTGGAAAATTCCATATTTACCACAAAGAGAACGAATCCCAGGCACTGAATACTATAGTGGGTTAATAAACTAGTCGTTCACTTCTGAAACTTGGAATTCAGCCCAGAATGATGAGGAAAGTTTCATCTGCCCACCGACCTCCTTGGGAATTGAGTTTGGGCATTCTCAGCTCGTGTCTTAATGGACATAAAGCAGAAAACTGCCACTAATTCAGCACTACACAGATTCCATTCAGGCATAGTAAATAAAGGATAGCCAGTATCAAAAATGGAGAATTCATACATGGTCAGTAAGGGTGTGCTTCCATGGTTCGAGTTAAGGCACAATGTTGGAACAAGAGCAGAGCAAACTTCATTCTGCATCTGGCCATGGAAGTTGATACTGGGCAACAAAAATTCAGCACACACCAAAATATCAAAGACCAGAAAGTTATTGGATGGCTGACAGTGCATCTATCACAATTTGAGAATTTACCAGTGTACTTAGCTAAAGTGGACAAAGGTCTTTACACCAGTGCTACACAAACTACCACTTTTAAGAATCTAGATTGCCCTACAAATAACTATTTTTAAGACAAGTGTTGTATGACTAAGAATTCTCAGTTGTGGTTTAATCACTGTCCTCTGATACCAAGGTTCAAAGCCAGCCCAGACTAATGGAATTAAAATCTGTTGGCGATAAAGATTCTATGTAAATTGAGAAATTAACAGTCTCAATCCAGTTCCTATCAAGCATGGTTAACAGCCCAAAACTGACAATCATATTGGAGGTCACATAATGGTTGCTATGGGAAATTTAAAAAAAAGGTCACATTGTTATAATACCAAGTACTTATGAGGCTGGAGCTCAGGCATATTGTTGGACCAGAGTAGTAGAAGTAGCTTTGAATCTAACTGCTATTACAGATACAACGTCCGAAATCCGGAATTCTCAAGACTGAATTCGTTCCAGTTTTTGGGTTTCTCTGGATTTCAGACAAGAAAATCAATAGTCTGAAATCCGGAATCCTCAAATCAAATCCGTGCCAGATTTCAGGTTTTAAGCAGCAAGGTCCGAAATCCAGCAAAACCTGAAATCCGGCACTGATTCGGTCGAGGGTTCCGGATTTCAGACAATTTTCTTGTCTGAAATCCGGAATCCAGGTTTTGCCTCAAAAATGTCTGGTTTTCGGACAATAATTCCGGACGACTCCATTAGCTAGGTGCAAAATGTTCGATTTTGGACAATTACGGTTTTCAGAGTTCCGGATTTGGGACATTGCACCTGTACCTGACTTGTGAGTACTTGCTGTGAACATTTCATGTCCACAATGGTAAGGTGTTCCATTCCACAACACTTTGGTGAGGAAATAAACCTCACCAAAAGAGTGTCATTACTACTGTAAAAATATCCACTTGCATGACTCAAACGTAGTACCAGGAACTTCAAACTCCGTTGCACAAGAGGGGTTCGGCCAGTCCATTATATAAACATTGCATTACATCAGAAAATAGTACACATGATTGCAGAACAAGGCATCAATTAAATCCCTGTAAAGTCTTGTAGTTGCCCAATACAATAATTACGGCATATAGATTCCAAAAAAAATCAAGATTAGTTTGATTACACAAGGTGTAACAATATCAAAATTCTGAGAATCTTACACACCATTCAAGCTTTCTCTTATGCGGCTTAATTTTCCCCAAAGCTTTTTTTGATGTACTTGAAGAGTTACGCCAGTTTTTTGGGGGCCCCAAGTACGCCAAAAAAAATGTTCCAAGTTTCCCCATTGGATTTCTTCATTTTGGTACAGCCTAGCCTGTCCTTTAGTTTTGGGGGTGGAGCCTTGATCTGCGCCAAAATTATCGGGTTGCCACAGTAACCAGAGACACAATGCAGGCTGAGGCTGCAAAGTGAAACATACAGCCAGCTTGCAACCTGCACAAACATCTTAAAATACATTGCAGCAACTTCACAAACACAAATACATTACAGCAACTTACCTCCATTAAATTATTAAAGTCACCCCCGCCCCCCGCCCCCATCCCATGCCGATCCCCACTCCTATCCCAGGCCGAGGAGCCTCCCGGTTCTGCTCCCCGCACCTAGCACTGGCCAAGTGACCTACCGGTCCGCTCCCCCACACCTAGCCCTGGCCGAGTGGCCTCCCGGTCCCACACCTAGCCCTGGCAGAGAGGTCTCCTCCCTCCCGGTCCCGCACCTAGTCCTGGCCGAGTGGCCTCCCAGTCCGCTCCCCTGCACCTATCCCAGGCCAAATGGCCTCCCAATCCGCTCCCCTGCGCCTATCCCAGGCTGAATGGCCTCCCAGTCCGCTCCCCTGCACCTATCCCAGGCCGAATGGCCTCCTCCCTCTCAGTCCCCGCATCTAACTATACCCAAAAGGCTCCCCCCCCATCTCTCCCCTCTCCTGCTGTCTTGGCATCTGCTGCACATACCTGCACCGATTTCCTTACCTGCTCCGATTTCTTTAACTCACTAGAAGTTTTTTCTACGGAGGCCACATACACTGGCCTAAGAGGAACTGGAGTAACTCTCAGCTGGCCAAACTGGCAAGAATTGGCACGGGTGGCAGTTTACGCCCCATTTGGCTGAAAAAAAACTTACCGTAAAAAATTGTAACCGAGTTACGCTGGTGCAAAGTGAGTGATTGGGGAAAGGCCAAAAAAACAGCGCAAATCACTGGGGAAAATTGAGCCCATAATCTTAGGAGTCTGCTAAAATGATATGTTCCAGTCCCACCATTCTCCTGGGCCCCGATCTCTCACCACCTCTCCGCTCCAATCAAAAATGAAGTAGTCAGTAACAGGACATCAATTAGTCTCCTCTTATCTTGGAGACATCAAATATCGACACGCTGTTATTTGAAATATCAAAATATTAATAAACTCCAGCCTAGTTGAAGGGTTATCAGCAGAAACAAATGTCAACTAACAGAATGAACACAATTCAGTAGGTTGTGAATAACAGCAGCAATAACAGTAGAATCCAACCCATGCAGTCTGCGATCTATGGAGAGTAGAAGCATGTGTGCGCACTAGGTCCATGCAGCAGAGCTTGGTCTCCAGTCGTCTTGGTTAACCCTTGCCACTGGATCAAGACCTAGCTCTGTCAAGCCTGTGTGTGGTTGCTGGTGTGCAACGGCCACCCCACGTTAAAAGAATCTATGCACAGGCATCTTCCACTCTTCAATATGTAGTTCTGGACCTAGAATGTCAGATCCTTCATTGAAACACCTATGAACTCATCCATTTTTGGTGTGGAAGCAGGTTATCCTCGATACAGGGGACTGCCTAATACTATAATTCATTTTTCAGTCATGTAATCCAAGTAAAGATCAAAAGTAGCTTCTGCAACATTATTACTTCTTTTGATAAGACTCAAATGAACCACCTTGAACTTTACAGCAGAGGTCAAAATATGTAAATACAACCATGTAGATCTGACATTAATATGTTTATATCTGTTCGTGATTTGAATATTATTGGTCTGGAATTTGCAGTCGGAATGATGCCGAACTGGCAGCGTTCATCATCATTCCACCTTTGAAACTGACTGCAACTTCGGGACAGCTCCGAAACAGGCTGTGCTGTGCACTGGCCACCCCCCCATACCGCCCCCAACAACCAAGCCGCCAATCTGTGGAATCAGCCAAATCATTAAAACTGACGAAAACGTGGGCTCTTCTGCAGTAAGTACACTGTTAAATTCCCCACTAAAAATTAGACCCAAAGGGATTAGGTATAACTGGGGTTTTAACAGCGTATTGACTGCTAAACAACTGTAAGGACCTGGAGCACAAATTATAATTTTGACCAGTGTCAAATAGAAAGTTTTCAAAAATAAAAAATAAAAATTCTTGAAATCTGTCCATCTTTATTTCTGGTTTGTCTTTTCCCCATGAGAACCCCAATCTTTCTATTGTTCTCTATAATTATTTTTAAAAGTTTAAAAGCTTACTCACTTCCTTGTTCGCTACCTGAGAATTCTGCCTTTTGATTGGCTGCTTAGACGGCATATTGTCGTCACAGCAAGTCAAACAAGGGGACCCCCACTACAGTCCATTGAGTTGAATTAAAGGTTGAAAAACTCAAAAGTTCCCGACACATGGATTGAGAGATCCTTGTGCAGAGCGTACTTTGGGGCCAGTGGCGAACGCCTTCACTTCGCTGCAGACCACAAATTCCAGGCCATTGTCAGTGTGAGGAATTAAGTCACTAGCCAGTTTATCACTGCACTCAGTAGTAACTTATAGGATTCCTTCCTTGCAAGAGCCATATTTCTTAATTCAGACAAATAAAAAGCAGCAAACATTCCTGCTTTAATCTGCAGAAAGTATCAAAGGAATATTTCATCTAAATTAGAATTAAGATTATATGTACATTTTTAACAAAATATACAATTCAAAAACTATGACAAAACAGCCCTACTGGCATTTTTGAAATTAATACATTCAAACAAAAAGGAGACTCAAGTAATTTCAGTTAACAAAGAGAGAGCTTTAAAAAACTGCTACCGACAAATAAAATTGACAGTAACTACTGAAGCAGTGTTCAAACAGTGCTAACTCAATTTTGAGATAGCTCAAGTATTTTGGTTAAGCTTGTTTTTTTGTAATGACTAATCAGCTTTATATAATTCAGTAACTCCTTACATTACTGAAACGTTTTACATCTGCACAACATAATTTAATCTTTGCGTGTGAACAGAATGTAAAAGTACTAATCAGATCATGTAACAATGACCTAATTTACCTTGTTACAGTACACTGTTCACAACAAAACAGTTTCAAGTCCAGAAGCAATGGTGCACCACACCTTAAATGCTAAAAACAAGTGGGTTCAGATCCAGCTCACAGATAAGAGGAAACAATTTGCATTATTGTACTCATATTGAGAAACTGCTTCCTGACACAATCCCATACTACCACTTACTCTAGAAACTGACAACATGGGGCAACATGCACAATTATTTCAAAGTTGCAACACCAATTTTTTTTCCAGGGCCTTACTCAGAGGTTGGAGGTTTGTACAAGCCAGAGTGCAAAATCACTTTGCTTCCTTGTACAGCAGAATGAGTATAAGCATCTCGGTCACTCAGCAAACTAGAACACAAAAGGATTCCAGGTATATATTTCATGTGGCCTCTATTGAAAACAAAGGTAAAATATTCAACTGGGGGGGGGGGGGAAAGAGCTATTTTCAGCAATTTAAGAAGGAACGATTGCAGGATAAAGCAGTGATAGAGCAAGGGAGGGAATTCAGGGAAGAGATACTCCAGGTAAAAACTAGGCATATTCTTTTGAAAGGAAAAGTAGAGCATCCAAAGCTAATGCGGCCTGGATGACAGGAAATAAAAGTTAAAACAAACAGAAAGGGAGGCTTACGACAAATGTCAGGAGCAAAATTCAATTAATACAGACACTTCTGTTTGTACATGTACCGCCAAGACCAACAATTTAGAGGCACCTCAGATGCTGGTTATGAGAAGATCTTGAACACTGGTCTGCTGTAGTACTGTGCTTTGATGTATAGTAGTTATAAAATAAAACTAACCAGGAAAATTACAGAAATTACAGGAGGGAACTGAAAAAGTGAATAAGAGAGGCAGAGAGGGTACAAGTCAAGATTTTAGCAGGCAACATTAAATTGAACCCTAAAACATTTTACAAAAACACACAGTGCAAGCAGTTAGCTAGGGGAAAAAAAAGTTGGGCCTGTTAAGGACCCAAAGGGAAATTCTTCATGTCAGGTCATGGCTAAAGTATTAAATCAGTACTTTGCATCCGTCTTCACAAAGGAAACAGATGATGTGAGGGTTACACTAAAAAAATAGTAAAGGGAAGTTAGGGATAAGATAGTAATAGATAGAGAAGACAAACTAAAAAGATTATTCAGGCACAATTTTGAAATCTGCAGATGACACAAAACTTGGAAGTAAAGAGTGAGGAAGGTAGTAATAGACTTCAAGACGACAGTCAGGCTGGTGGAATAGGTGAACACATGGCAGATGGAATACTGCAATTTTCAAATTTGTGAAGACAGATGCAAAGTACTCATTTAATACTTTAGCCATGTCCTCTGCCTCGACTAGAAGATTTCCCTTTGGGTCCTTAACAGGCCAAACGCAGAGAAGTGTGGGACGACACATTTTGGTAGGAAGAATGAGGAGAGACCATACAAACTAAATGATACAATTTTAATGGGGTGTAAGAAGACAGATCTGGGGGTGCTTGTGCATAAATCTTTGAAGGTGGCAGGTCAAGGTAATAAAGCATATGGGATCATTAGTTAATAGGGGTAGGCCATTTGAACTTGCTCCGCCATTCAATATCATGACTGATCTTCTACCTCAATTCCACTTTTCTGCACTATCCCATATCCCCAGATTCCCTTAATATCCAAAATTCTATCGATCTCGGTCTTGAATATGCTCAACAACTGAGCATCCACAGCCCTCTGGGGTAGAGAATTTCAAAGATTCACCACCCTCTGAGTGAAGAAATTTCTCCTCAGCTCAGTCCAAAATGGCTGACCCCTTATTCTGTGACCACTTGTTCTAGACTCCCCAGCCAGGGGAAACATCTTCCCTGCATCTACCCTGTCAAGGCATGTAAGAATTTTGTATGTTCCAATGAGATCATCTCTCATTCTTCTAAACTCAAGGAAATATAGGCCTAGTCTACTCAATCTCTCGTCATAGGATAATTCCCCCATCCCAGGAATCAGTCTGGTAAACCTTTGTTGCAATCCCTCTATGGCAAGTATATCCTTCCTTAAGTAAGGAGACCAAAACTGTACACAATACTCGAGTTGTGGTCTTACCGGAGCCCTACATAATAGCAGTAAGACATCTTTACTCTTGTACTCAAATCCTCTTATAATAAAGGCCAACATATAATTTGCTTGCTGGACCTGCATGTTAACTTTTAGTGATTTGTGGACAAGGATACTTAGGTCCCTCTGAATACCAACATGCCCAATCTCTCACCATTTAAAAAATATTCTGCTTTTCTATTTTTCCTACCAAAGTGGATAACTTCACATTTCTCCACATTATAAGAACATAAAAATTAGGAACAGGAGTAGGCCATCTAGCCCCTCGAGCCTGCTCCGCTATTCAACAAGATCATGGCTGATCTGGCCGTGGACTCAGCTCCACTTACCCGCCCGCTCCCCGTAGCCCTTAATTCCCTTATTGGTTAAAAATCTATCCATCTGTGATTTGAATACATTCAAGGAGCTAGCCTCAACTGCTTCCTTGGGCAGAGAATTCCACAGATTCACAACCCTCTGGAGAAGAAATTTCTTCTCAACTCGGTTTTAAATTGGCTCCCCTTTATTTTGAGGCTGTGCCCCCTAGTTCTAGTCTCCCCGACCAGTGGAAACAACTTTCATCTATCCCTTTCATTATTTTAAATGTTTCGATAAGATCACCCCTCATCCTTCTGAACTCCAACAAGTAAAGACCCAGTCTACTCAATCTATCATCATAAGGTAACCCCCTCATCTCCGGAATCAGCCTAGTGAATCGTCTCTGTACCCCCTCCAAAGCTAGTATATCCTTCCTTAAGTAAGGTGAACAAAACTGCACGCAGCACTCCAGGTGCGGCCTCACCAATACCCTATACAGTTGCAGCAGGACCTTCCTGCTTTTGTACTCCATCCCTCTCACAATGAAGGCCAACATTCCATTCGCCTTCCTGATTACCTGCTGTACCTGCAAACTAACTTTTTGGGATTCATGCACAAGGACCCCCAGGTCCCTCTGCACCACAGCATGTTGTAATTTCTCCCCATTCAAATAATATTCCCTTTTACTGTTTTTTTTCCCCCCCCAAGGTGGATGACCTCACACTTTCCAACATTGTATTCCATCTGCCAAACCTTAGCCCATTCGCTTAACCTATCTAAATCTCTTTGCAGCCTCTCTGTGTCCTCTACACAACCCGCTTTCCCACTAATCTTTGTGTCATCTGCAAATTTTGTTACACTACACTCTGTCCCCTCTTCCAGGTCATCTATGTATATTGTAAACAGTTGTGGTCCCAGCACCGATCCCTGTGGCACACCACTAACCACCAATTTCCAACCCGAAAAAGGACCCATTTATCCAGACTCTCTGCTTTCTGTTCGCCAGCCAATTCTCGATCCATGCTAATACATTTCCTCTGACTCCGCGTATCTTTATTTTCTGCAGTAACCTTTTGTGTAGCACCTTATCGAATGCCTTTTGGAAATCTAAATACACCACATCCATTGGTACACCTCTATCCACCATGCTCGTTATATCCTCAAAGAATTCCAGTAAATTAGTTAAACATGATTTCCCCTTCATGAATCCATGTTGCGTCTGCTTGATTGCACTATTCCGATCTAGATGTCCCGCTATTTCTTCCTTAATGATAGCTTCAAGCATTTTCCCAACTACAGATGTTAAACTAACCGGCCTCTAGTTACCTGCCTTTTGTCTGCCCCCTTTTTTTTTTAAAACAGAGGCGTTACATTAGCTGCTTTCCAATCCGCTGGTACCTCCCCAGAGTCCAGAGAATTTTGATAGATTATAACGAATGCATCTGCTATAACTTCTGCCATCTCTTTTAATAACCTGGGATGCATTTCATCAGGACCAGGGGACTTGTCTACCTTGAGTCCCATTAGCCTGTCCAGCACTACCCCCCTAGTGATAGTGATTGTCTCAAGGTCCTCCCTTCCCACATTCCCGTGACCAGCAATTTTTGGCATGGTTTTTGTGTCTTCCACTGTGAAGACCGAAGCAAAATAATTATTTAAGGTCTCAGCCATTTCCACATTTCCCATTATTAAATCCCCATTCTCATCTTCTAAGGGACCAACATTTACTTTAGAAACATAGAAAATAGGTGCAGGAGCAGGCCATTCAGCCCTTCTAGCCTGCACCGCCATTCAATGAGTTCATGGCTGAACTGAAACTTCAGTACCCCATTCCTGCTTTCTCGCCATACCCCTTGATCCCCCGAGTAGCAAGGACTTCATCTAACTCCCTTTTGAATATATTTAGTGAATTGGCCCCAACCACTTTCTGTGGTAGAGAATTCCACAGGTTCACCACTCTCTGGGTGAAGAAGTCTCTCCTCATCTCGGTCCTAAATGGCTTACCCCTTATCCTTAGACTGTGACCCCTGGTTCTGGACTTCCCCAACATTGGGAACATTCTTCCTGCATCTAACCTGTCTAAACCCGTCAGAATTTTAAACGTTTCTATGAGGTCCCCTCTCATTCTTCTGAACTCCAGTGAATACAAGCCCAGTTGATCCAGTCTTTCTCGATAGGTCAGTCCCACCATCCCGGGAATCAGTCTGGTGAATCTTCACTGCACTCCCTCAATAGCAAGAATGTCCTTCCTCAAGTTAGGAGACCAAAATTGTACACAATACTCCAGGTGTGGCCTCACCAAGGCCCTGTACAACTGTAGCAACACCTCCCTGCCCCTGTACTCAAATCCCCTCGCTATGAAGGCCAACATGCCATTTGCTTTCTTAACCGCCTGCTGTACCTGCATGCCAACTTTCAATGACTGATGTACCATGACACCCAGGTCTCGTTGCACCTTCCCTTTTCCTAATCTGTCACCATTCAGATAATAGTCTGTCTTTTCAGTTTTATCTATCGGTAAAAGCTTTTACTATCGGTTTTTATGTTTTGCGCAAGTTTACTTTCGTAATCTATCTTTCCTTTCTTTATTGCTGTCTTAGTCATTCTTTGCTGTTTAAAATTTTCCCAATCTACTCGTTTCCTACTAACCTTGGCCACCTTATACGCATTGGTTTTTAATTTTTTACCCTCCTTCATTTCCTTGGTTATCCACGGCTAGTTATCCCTTCTCTTACCGCCCTTCTTTTTCACTGGAATATATTTTTGTTGAACACTATGAAAGAGCTCCTTAAAAGTCCTCCACTGTTCCTCAATTGTGCCACTGTTTAGTCTGTGTTTCCAGTCTACTTTAGCCAACTCTGCCCTCATCCCACTGTAGTCCCCTTTGTTTAAGCATAGTATGCTTGTTTGAGACACTACTTCCTCACCCTCAATCTGTATTACAAATTCAACCATACTGTGATCACTCATTCCGAGAGGATCTTTTACTCAGAGATCGTTTATTATTCCTGTCTCATTACACAGGACCAGATCTAAGATCGCTTGCTCCCTTGTAGGTTCTGTAACATACTATTCTAAGAAACAATCCCGTATGCATTCTAAGAATTCCTCCTCCAGGCTACCCCATGCGATTTGATTTGACCAATCGATATGTAGGTTAAAATCCCCCATGATTACTGCCGTTCCTTTTTCACATGCCTCCATTATTCCCTTGATTATTGCCCGCCCCATCGTGAAGTTATTATTTGGGGGCCTATAAACTACACCCACCAGTGACCTTTTCCCCTTACTATCTCTAATCTCCACCCACAATGATTCAACATTTTGTTCATTAGAGCCAATATCGTCTCTCACAACTGCCCTGATATCTTCCTTTATTAACAGAGCTACCCCACCTCCTTTCCCTTCTTGTTTATCCTTCCGAATTGTCAGATACCCCTGTATGTTTAATTCCCAGTCTTGGCCACCTTGCAACCACGTTTCTGTAATGGCCACCAAATCATACCCATTTGTAATGATTTGTGCCGTCAACTCATTTACTTTATTTCGAATGCTGCGTGCATTTAGGTAGAGTGTTTTAATACTAGTTTTTAAACCATGATTTTTAGTTTTGACCCCTCCTGCAGCCTCTTTATATTCATACATATTGTCCCTTCCTATCACCTTGTGGTTTACACTTACACCTGTGCTACTCTGCTCTGTTGCCTCCTGCCTTTTGCATTCTTTCTGGGGATCCTGTTCATCTGAGCTCTCACCTATTCTAACTAGCTCAGAGTCCTCTCCTGTGTTCCGAATACTCCTTGCATTGAGGCACCGAGCTTTCATGCTTGCCTTTTTATTACACTTTGACCCTTTAGAATTTTGCTGTACAGTGGCCCTTTTTGTTTTTTGCCTTGGGTTTCTCTGCCCTCCACTTTTATTCATCTCCTTTCTGTCTTTTGCTTTTGTCTCCCTCTGTCTCCCTGCATTGGTTCCCATCCCCCTGCCATATTAGTTTAACTCCTCCCCAACAGCACTAGCAAACACTCCCCCTAGGACATTGGTTCCGGTCCTGCCCAGGTGCAGACCGTCCGGTTTGTACTGGTCCCACCTCCCCCAGAACCGGTTCCAATGCCGTGTTCTTGCCCACTCACTCAGCCTGTCTATATCCCTTTGTAGCCTCTTTACATCCTCCTCACAGCATACTTTCCCACCTAGCTTTGGATACGTTACTCAGTCCCCTCATCTAAGTCATTGATATACTTGTAAAATAGTTGAGGCCCAAGCACTGATCCTTGCAGTACCCACTAGTTATAGCCTGCCAACCCAAAAATGATCCGTTTATTCCTACTCTCTGGTTTCTGTCCATTAACCAATCCTCAATCCATGCTTGTATATTACCCTCAATCCCATAAGCCCCAATTTTGTGTAATTAGGATCCTGGGCTTTATAATTAGAGGCATAGAGTACAAAAATCAGGAAGTTATGCTAAACCTATATAAAACACTAATATGGCCCCAGCTGGAGGACAGTATCAAATTCTGAGCACCACAAGTTAGGGAGGACGTGAAGGCTTTAGAAAGGGTACACAAGAGATTTACTGGAATGTTTCCAGGGAGGAGGGATTACAGTTACATGGATAGAATGGAGAAGTTGGGGTTGTTTTCCTTCGAGCAAAGAAGGCTGAGGAGATTTGATAGAGGTGTTTAAAATCAAGAAGGGTTTAGATAGATAACTCGAGAGCACAGATTTAAGGTGATTGGCAAAAGAGATGACAAAAGAAAAACATATTTACAAAACGAGTGGTTAGGATTTGGAATAGGGAGGTGGGATACAGATTCAATAGTAGCCTTCAAAAGGGAATCGGATAAATACTTGGAGAAAAATTTTTTGCAGGGTTATGGTGAAAGAGTAGGGGAGTGGGACTAACTGGATTGCTCTTCGAAAGAACCGGTACAGACGCAATTGGCTGACTGGCTTCCTTCTGTGCTGTACTATTCTATGATTCTATTCTATGATTACTGAAAGCTAATGTCACCTGGTCCAGATAGAAGGCATCCTAGGTTGCTGATAGGTAGAAATAGCAGAGGTTTTGGTTGCAATCTTCCAATCCTCATTGTATACAGAAGTAGTGCCAGAGGCCCGGAGAGTTGCTAACATTATATAGGTACCACTATTCAGGAAAGGAGAGAACAGTAAACCAGGAAACTACAGGCCAGTCAGCCTAACACCAGTGGTGGAGGAAGTTATTGAAAATTATTATTAGGGACAAAAACTTTCATTTGGAAAGGCATGGGTTAATCACGGAGAGCCAGCGTGTATTTGTTAAAAGACAAATCATGTCAGACTAACTTGACTGAATGCTTTGATTCGGTAACAGAGAAGGTTGATCACGGTAGTGCAGTTGATGATGTATATATGGACTTTCGGAAGGCACTCGACAGTGTTACTACAAAGACTCCCATGGAATTAAGGGGAAAGGTGGTTATGGATATGAAATTGGTTCAGTGACAGGAACCAAAAGGATAGATGGATGGTTTTCAGACTGGGAGGTGGTTTGCAATGGCATACCCCAAGGATCAGTTTTGGGTCCATTACTCTTTTCAATTTTTATAAACAACGTAGACTCGGGTGTAGGGAGCAGCATTGTAAGGTTTGCAGATGATACGAAACTCGGCAAAGTAGCAGATTGTGATGAGGATAGTTATAAGCTTCAGGATGACGAAGATAGGATGATGAAATGGCATAAGCATTGCAAATAGAGTTCAATGCAGAAAAGTGGGAAGTGATGCACTTTGGGAGGACTAATATGGAAAGACAGCATACCATAAATGGCCCAGTTTTGAAAAGTGTAGATGAACAGAGACATCTTGGTGTCCATATACATAAATCCTTAAAAGTGGCAGAGCAAGTTGATAAGGTGGTTATAAAAGCATACGGGTAACTTGGGTTTATAAACAGAGGAATAGAGATCATGCTAACGATCACTGGTTAGGCCTCAGCTGGAGTATTGTTGACAATTCTGGGCACCACACATCAGGAAAGAAGTAAAGGCCTTAGAAAGGGTTCAGAGGGGGTTTCCCAGGCATGAGGGACTTCAGTTATGAGTAGAGGTTGAAAAAGACAGGACTATTCCCCTTGGAATAGAGAAGGTTAAGAAGTGACCAAATAGAGGCTTCAAGATAATGAGAGGTTTTCATAGAGTTGATGGAGAGAAAAAAGGTCTAGAGGGGAGATGAGGAGAAATGAGATCTGGAAAGCGCTACCTGAAAAAGTGGTGAAAGCCGATTCCATCAATAATGTAAAAAAGGGAGTTAGACAGGTATTTGAGGATGAGGAACTTACAGGGTCATAGACAAAAAGTGGGGATGTGGAACTAAGCCCGGTTGTTCTTTCAAAGACCCAACACAAGTACGAAAGACCTCTTTCTGTGCTGTAAGTTTCTACGATTTTATGTTAGCAGCCTTACTACTGAGTGTGTATTGATTGCTACTTTTTAAAAACGGTGCAAATTCAGAATGTTTTCTGCATATTGTCTTCGAATGTTATATTTTTTCATCAAAACTACCCATTTCCTACAAATAAAGCATGTGGGCTCTCTTCATATGCACAAAGAAATATGAAATTAATTTCATAATTCAGTTTAGTGTTTGGAAAGTTAGCTTATTGGTGCCACGTGTTCTGGGTTACAAACTGCAGAGTTTAATAAAAGGAAGACAAAAGTGACAATGGAGACTATTGACAGTTTAAAAAATACATTTTTGCTTTTGGAAAAAAACTAGATAGTCTTTTGTAATAAAGGAACTGAAGCTGGCAGTAATCATTTTTCCTCAAGTGATTTGGTAGCATGGGTTCAGCAGAGGCAAAATAATGGCTTTATTTTTAAATTAAACCATGGGCTGTAAGTTGCGGCACCTACGGATGCGTACGAGGTGTGCACGCACCCGTTGGGGCCGCGCAAGCTCTGGGTTTAGGCATGCGCTAAAACCCAGAACTTCCAAATCGGTCAAGAATCTTCTTGACAGATTGACGCATCCCTGGGAAAAGGGCCTCCGTGGCGGCAAGTTGGGCTATTTGCCCAACTTCTGCCCAGCGAATACCCGTGAAATTCTTACGCCTAGTACCATCGTAAAACTTTTAAAGAGAAAAATATTTTTTTCTCAATAATTTATAATTTTAAAAACCTGTGAAATAAAGTTTATTTTTAGCCCCATTAAAATATGTACATTTATTTTTCAAAAAATTAAATTTTGTTTTAAATATTTAATTAAATGTGATTAATTTTAAATGTGATTTAAAAAATATATATTTTAAGTATACATGTATTTTTAGGGGCATTCCCATTCATGCTTAGAGGATTCCGTAAATGCGTATGAATGTGAATCCCCTTCTTTTATTGGTTGGGCCAGCCAATGTGATCCCTGGACCGCTGGCGAATCGCAGGGTTTCCTCGGATCTGTGGACCTCTAAACAGGCCTTTACATAGAGGCCCAGGAACGCAAGTGTCTGTACCTCCGGGACCATCGGGTAAGTTGTAGATATTTTGCTGGTCGGAGACATTCGCCCGGGGGAAGCCCCCAACTGTGAATTCAGGGCACATGAAATTGTTAGATTTAGAAATAAAAGCATATCAATGGATTTAGTCATGGACATATTTGCCTTTCCAAGGTATATGGATTTGTATCAAAGTCCCAGTCAGCAGAACAGACCATAAGCTTGGTGTCAGATTTGAGGTCCTGGTCTTCAAACACTCTCTTCCTCAGGCGACCAAAGACTGCACTGGCACACTGGAGGCGGCGTTGGACCAGTACGTGCTGCTTTCTACCTTTCAGTCAGTTTCTTATCTATACACAAGTACTGTCCTCAATTCCCACAGCTTTAAGTTTAATTAGTAACCTTTTCTGTGGAACTTTATCAAATGCCTTGAGAGTCTATGTACACAAGGTATCAATTTGGATTGTCACTTCCTCAAAGAAATCAAGGAAGTTAGTCATGCTGGCTTTTCCCCGTCTTAAGCCGTGTTAGCCATTCTTACCAGGTTGTTATATAGTTTACTCACTATCAATTTGGTTATTTTACATGGAATTAAAGAAAAAGAGTAATGTACCTGCTGGTTTCTGTTATGCCACCTTTTTCGAATATAAACACTTTAGCCTGTTTCCAATCTGCTGGTACTTCCACTGACTCGCTCTATGATCGTCATTACGTCACAAATCTCCTCACTAATCTCTCTCGACTATTTGGGATAAATACCAGCAAATGCTGGAGATTTAGATGTTTTAAGCGTTTGTTTTCCCTCATGAACATCTCAAGGAAGTAATTATTCATAATATTTACTACCTTGTGATCATCAGTTTCAAGCCTATTTGCGTCTTTTAGTGTCATTTGCTATCATCCCTCGGAAATAATTGTGTTACGGTTTCATTCTGCAGAATGCTTTTTCTAAATCCCCCTTAGCCCATCTAACCCTGTATCCGGGATATTTTCCTTGAACACTACATTGTGGAGCCAACCAGGGAGCAGGCTATCTTAGATTTGGTACTGTGTAATGAGACAGGATTAATAAACGATCTCTAGGAATGAGTAACCATAACATGGTCGAAGTTCAAATTCAGTTGTAAGGTGAGAAAGTTGGATCTTTAACCAGTGTCCTAAGCTTAAATAAAGGAGACTACAAAGGTAGGAAGGTAGAGTTGACTAAAATGGACTGGGAAAATAGATTACAGAGTGGGACGGCTGATGAACAGTGGAAGACATTTAAAGGAGTTATTTCATAACTCTCAACAAAAATAAATCCCGATGAGAAGGATAGGCTGTAAGAGAAGGGATAACCATCCGTGGCTAACTAAGGAAATAAGGGATGGTATCAAATTGAAAACAAGGGCATACAATGTGGTCAAGACTAGTGGGAGGCCAGAGGATTGGGAAACTTTTAAAAGCCAGCAAAGAATGACTAAAAAATTAATAAAGAGAGGGAAGATAGATGAAGAAAGTAAGCTAGCACAAAATATTAAAACAGATAGTCAGAGTTTCTACAGGTACATAAAAGAGAAGAGAGAGTGGCTAAAGTAAATGTTAGTCCCCTAGAGGATGAGACTGGGGAATTAATAATGGGGAACAAGGAAATGGCAGAGACTTTGAACAAATATCTTGTATTGACCTTCACAGTGGAAGACACTAAAAACATTTCAATAGGGGATAATTAAGGGGCTACAGGGAGGAAGAAACTTAAAACGATCACAAAAAGTAGTAGTAATCTGTAAAATAATGGGATTAAAAGTGGACAAGTCCCCTGAACCTGATGTCTTGCATCCTAGGGTCCTTAAAGAAGTGGCTGCAGAGATAGTGGATGCATTGGTTGCAATCTACCAAAATTCCCTGGATTCTGGGGAGGTCCCAGCAGATTGGAAAACCGCAAATGTAACGCCCGTTTAAAAAAGGAGGCAGAGAGAAAGCAGGAAACTATAGACCGGTTAGCCTAACATCTGTCGTTGGGAAAATGGAGTCCATTATTAGGGAAGCAGTAGCAGGACATTTGGAAAAGCATAATTCAATCAAGCAGAGTCAGTATGGTTTTATGAAAGGGAAATCATGATTGACAAATTTGCTGGAGTTGTACGAGGATGTAACGAGCAAGGTGGCTAAGGGGAAACTAGTGGATGTGGTGTATTTGGATTTCTAGGAGGCATTCGATAAGGTGCCACATAAAAGGTTACTGCACAAGATAAAAGTTCACAGGGTTGGGGGTAATATATTAGCATGGATTGAAGATTGGCTAATAGAAAACAGAGTCGGGATAAACGGGTCATTTTCCGGTTGGCAAACAGTAACTAGTGGGGTGTCTCAGGGATCGGTGCCTCAGGGATCGGTGCTGAGGCCTCAACTATTTACAATCTATATTAATAACTTGGATGAAGGGACCAAGTGTAATGTAGCCAAGTTTCCTGATGACACAAAGATGGGTAGGAAAGCAAATGATGAGGACAACACAAAAAAATCTGCAAAGATAGACAGGCTAAGTGAGTGGGCAAAAATTTGGCAGATGGAGTATAATATAGGAAAATGTGAGGTTATCCACTTTGGCAGAAAAAACAAACAGAAAAGCACATTATAATTTAAATGGAGAAAAACTACAAAGTGCTTCAGTACAGAGGGACCTTGTGCATGAAACAAAGAGTTAGTATGCAAGTACAGCAAGTAATCAGGAAGGCTAATAGAATGTTGGCCTTTATTGCAAGGGGGATAGAGTATAAAAGCACAGAGCTCCTGCTACAACTGTACAGGGTAGTGTTAAGGCCACACCTGGAGTACTGTGTACAGTTTTGATCTCCGTATTTAAAGGAAGGATATACTTGCATTGGAGGCTGTTCAGAG
Source organism: Pristiophorus japonicus (assembly GCF_044704955.1). Taxonomy (NCBI): domain Eukaryota; kingdom Metazoa; phylum Chordata; class Chondrichthyes; family Pristiophoridae; genus Pristiophorus; species Pristiophorus japonicus. Next base: position 83,002,858 of record NC_091984.1, on the reverse strand, counting down.
AAGGTTCAGTAGGTTGATTCCGGAGATGAGGGGGTTGACTTATTTAGATAGGTTGAGTATAGACTCATTGGAGTTCAGAAGAATGAGAGGTGATCTTATCGAAACATACAAGATAATGAAAGGGCAGGACAAGCTGGATGCAGAGAGTAGATTTCCACTCATGGGGGAAACTAAAATTAGGGGGCATAGTTTCAGAATAAGGGGCCGTCCATTTAAAACAGATGAGGAGGAATTTCCTCTGAGGGTTGTAAATCTGTGGAATTCACTGCCACAGAGAGCTGTGGAGGCTGGGTCTTTGAATATATTTAAGGCGGAGATAGACAGATTTTTGAGCGATAAGGGAGCGGGCAGGAAAATGGAACTGAGTCCATGATCAGAACAGCCATGATCTTATTAAATGGTGGAACAGGCTCAAGAGGTCAAATGGCCTACTCCTACTTCTTGTTCTAACCACCCATTTATCTTGTTTTTGCATAATCCTGTATTCATCCCAATAACCTCTTTCTCCCTGCCGAATTGCAGAGGTAAATTTCTCGAGTTTACTTTTAATTTGTTTGTTAACCCATTAAGGATTACGCTCGTTTAGTTGAACTCAGGCATGTCTTTTAAAAAAAAAAATTTCCATTTGTCTTCAGCTGAAATTCGACAAACATCCATTTCCCAATTCCTTCCTCATCGCATTGGCTTTAGCCTTTTTAAAGTTATAAATCTTATTCCTAATCTTTGATATAGTTAGATCCCAGAAACTTGATAATTCTGTGTTCACTGTCCCCGAGGTACAGTACAGCTTCAATTTACTGTATGATATTTGGCCCATTTACAAATACTAGGTGAGCGCCGCCACTCATGGCTTCCTTTGCACATTACTTCATGAAGTAGTCATGCATTACATTTACCAACTGTGACCAAGTCACTTGGGTTTCAATTGGCTCTAAGCAGGCAAGAACACCCAGAAACTGCAAGAAAGTAGTTTCAATGATTAGCTAAATGCACTGCATGGTTTGGTACTGAATATAAAATTAAAATCAATTTTCTGGGTCACATGAATCCTTTTCAAAATATTGAACCAAATGGTCACTTCAGGTCCCACTCATTTATCTTTGCCATACCTCCAAAATGGGTTATTTGCTGATAGAAATAGCAATGAGTAGATCTGCCATATCAATGTTGAGTATTTTCTTTATTCTTAAGGAGCAGGTTCTATCATGTGTTTTCTTTGAACCAATTCCCATGGTGGATTTGCAATAATTCCCCCCTCATCCCTCCCTCTTCTCATTTCTTTACATGATATTTGATAGATATTTTTCTCCCCCTTGCTGCTCAATGGATTTGTGGTTCTTACTGAAACAAACATTGGTATAACATTGCATCAGGGAGGTTTCTCCTCCCCCTCCTCCCTCCCCCATCAATGGCCAACATCTTGAACATTTCAATATACTCTGCGGAGGCCTAACCGAATCTAGCCACAATATCAGAGCTTAGAAAAAAAGTGCCTCAAAGATTGCACTCCCCCATCCCAGTGTAGATCTCAACCCCCTTTGACAACAAAATGTTTTTAAATCTCAAATGCATGAACTCAATTTTTATTTAATAGCTTGATTTGTATACAAGTGAAAAATACTAAACTTTCTTCCATTCATGATTCCCCTCCCCTTGCTGCCTGCCCTTATCATTGTAAGTTTTAAAAATCTTGATTGTGATGGTGCATTCTGCATATTGTAATTTCACAGGTACAAGCTGAAAACCATCACTCTCCTGCTGCACCTCTCCAACAGAGAATGTGTCGACATGTCGTGGAAAACCTTTTAGCTCAGAACTTGGAAGCAATTGTGTGCAAGGAAAATTTCCTCAATGAATTTCTCAAACTAAAGTACAACTTTTTACGAGTGTTGAGGGAGTAATTTGTTCGAGCTTGGCTTTGTGATGCTGGTTTAACATGGATTGGTAGCTGCTTCTTTTTAGGCAGTCCCTCAGGAGTAGAGGACGACTATCCTACTGTCTCATGAATGAAAGTGGCAAGCCAGACCACTATTTTGAACTGTTGTCCTCTGGGGCTTGACATCATATGGATGCGCAATACGTATTCACACATATTACTGGTTCTCCCATGGCACTACTCAGCGAGAAAGGTGTCACATTGCTTTAAAAAAAAAAGGGATGAACACACCTCCAATGAAATAGGTTGGAAAATGTTTTTTCTTTGTTGGTTCCTGGAAAATTATATTTTCCTTATCCAATACAGGGATGCTGGTTGAGTGCAGCAGTAAGTAACTTACTGTGTTCACAAATGCTGCATTTACATAAATAAATTTCTGCATGCAATAGGAGGGACATCTTGGTATGTTTAGGCTGTGACTTTTCAAGCAAAGGCCAATCAGTAAAACTTGAATTTAATCTTTCATTTGCATCAGAACTTAATTTATTTAAGCATAACATTTGGTAAAATAGTTTAAATTGAGGACTTTGCTCTAAATTTGAATAATGGTACATTCCTACCAGAATTTGCAACCCATTTATATAAACAATCATTGTTTGAACTTTCACTATAAACAAATAAGATAGCATTTAGATTAGATTACAAAATATAAACATATTTTGAAATTCAGCATTGTTTAAAGTTTCATTTGTAATATGTTGCATACATGTACACAGTACTTATATTTATAGTAACTACATTTATTTTTCAGGATTATCTTAAACAAAGTTGAAGAGATCATAAATTACTTGATCTTGTGTTTTGTACAAAAAAAATCAGATTACTTTCACTGTCCCAAAAAATGGCTTCACTGGGGGAGGGAGCTGAACTGAAGTTCATTCCAAGCTACTTTCCACCAAGAGGCAAGGTTTACAAACAGCAAGTCCTGGAGCATTCTGTGAACGGCCAATCTTGCAGTCAATCATCAAAATAATCCAGAAACTGTTCGCACCATGCACATGCTGGGAGTTGTGGCTTGCGAGCTGGAGTCTCTTCTGTGAACAATGATGAGTCTGACAACTTACACAAACTCAGAAGCTCAGGCTAATCACATAGCATCAGCCTCTGAGGGAAACATTATATTAGGGCAGAGACAAGTTTAATCACTGTCTTGTAAATTTAGCAATTGTTAATATTTATTATATTGCAAACCTTATTTCCAACAATAAGCATTCAGATTAATAGAGAAACCAAGGATGGCAGCCAAAAGGATTTTTTTTTTTTTTTAATTTGAAAAATTTGGTTGTTTTGTAGCTGCTGCCAATTGCCCATTTTTCATTCCTAGTTTATCTAAATTGGTGGTTTTCTTTTCTGTTTGCTAGTTCCAACTGAAGTGTGATGAATAAAAAGCATTGGGCACATTGTACTGTTTTAATATATTAGAAACGGTTACATCTGCATGCACTTCTTCTGTCTGCCTTGTCTATATAAATATGAATGTTGGAATTTATTAATGAAAACTCCCCATGTAAACGTGACAAGTTTTAATTACACCCTCCATCAAGTGGGGGTGCTGTACTGCCTCCGTTTTGCATCTCCTACAACCTAGGCTTGTACTACAGAACAACCAACACTACTTCTCAAAGTGCGTTGCCAAAGTATGACATGAAAATGAGTGTAGAATAGATGACTTGGGATAAAAATAGATAAAGAGGAGGTACTTAAAAGGTGGTCAGCACTCAAAGTAGAAAAGTCACAAGGGTGGAAATTGTAGATGCTCTGGCCACAATCTTCCAGTTCTCCTTAATGATGCCAGAGAACTGGAGAATTGCAAATGTTACACACCTCTATTCAAAAAAGGAAGAGGGCTAAAACCCAGCAACGACAGGCCATTCAGCCCAACGGCGATAGTGGGGAAACTTTGACACATTTTAATCTGGGACAAAATTACTTGGCACTTGGAAAAATATACGTTAATAAATGAAAACCAGTACGGATTTGTTCAAAGCAAAGAGTGTTTGACTAACTTGATTGAGTTCTTTGATGAACTAACAGAGAGGGCAGATGAGGGTAGTGCAGTTGATGTTGGCTATCTGCAATTTCAAAAGGCATTTGAAAAGTACCACATAATTGACGTACATGGGACTAAAGGGGCAGTGGATACATGGATACAAAATTGGCTACGGGACAGAAAGCAGAGAGCAGTGGAGAACAGCTGTTTTTCAGACTAGGGGGAAGTGCGCAGTGGTGTCCCCCAGGAGTCGGTGTTGGGACCATTGCTCTTTTTGATTTATATTAATAACCCGGACTTGGGTATAGTTGCCATCACTTAGACGGTTGCAGATAACACAAAACTTGGAAACAATGAAGAGGATAGTAACAGACTTCAGGAGGACACAGACAGATTGGTGAAATGGGCAGATACATGACAGATCAAATTTAATGCAGAAAAGAGTGACGTGATTCATTTTCGTAGGAACAATGAGAAGCAATATAAATTAAAATGGTACAATTTTAAAAAGGAAATGCAGGAACAGGGAGATCTGGGGGTGTATTTACACAAGTCTTTAAAAGGTGGTAAGATAAGTTGAGAAGGCTGTTAAAAAGACACACAGGATCTTTAGATTTATAAATAAAGGCATAGAGTACAAAAGCGAGTTATGCTAAACCTTTATAAAACATTGGTTATGCCCCAGCTGGAGTGTTGTGTCTAATTCTGGGCACCACACTTTAAGATGTCAAGGCCTTGGAGAGGATGCAGAGGAGATTTACTAAAATGATACCAGTGATGAAAGACTTCAGTTACGTGGATAGACTAGAGGAATTGGGGTTGTTCTCCTCAGAGCAGTGAAGGTTGAGAGATATTTGAAAGGTTTCAAAAAAATAAATTTCACTTTCAAAATCCCAACTGTTCGGCCTTTGGCCCTCCATTCACAACATTTTTGCTACCAATCTGCTCACCCGCACCACCAGCTTTGATGCTCTAGTCCCCATTAAAACCATTACTCTCTCTCACCCTGGTACAGCCCTCATCTTCACTCCAAGGGACGTCAACTTGAACGGACTGGCTGGACCACATAAAGCACTATCGGATCCTGCTCTCGTCTGCCGAAACTGCACACTATAACCCCATGGCTTATTTTCTCTACTGCAAATCGTCGTTTTAAACTCATCTCAACCTTCACCTCCAACAAATGTGAGGAGATCCTGGAATTCTTTAGCACGAAGATTGAGACCATCTGATCAGCTGCCTCTGCCACTTCCCCTAACCCACAAGGCCAAACTTCCTCTCAAGGTTCCCCACTGCCCTAACCTCGGATCTTTCTCCAGTTTCTCTCTGATCTCCCCTCGTGTCCTCTGAGCTGATCTTGTCCATGACACCTACTTCCTTCTCCCTCAACCCTATTCCCACTAAACTGCTGACCACCCAGCTTTCTTTCTTGGCCCCCATGTTAGCTGATGTTAACGGTGTTCTCTCCTCAGGTACTGTCCCCTCTCCTTCAAATCTGCCGTCATCACCCCTCTCCTTAAAAAAACAACCCTTTATGACTCCATCCTCCTCTTCCAATGCCATTCAGCCATCATCTAGCATTCGCCTGGTTCCATTCTTATCTATCTAATCGTAGCCAAAGAATCACCTGCAATGGCTTCTCTTCACGCTCGCACATAATTATCTCTGGTGTCCCCCAAAGATCTACCATTGGCCCCTGGTGACATCATCCGAAAACACAGCCTTAGTTTCCACATGTACGCTGCTGACACCCAGCTCTACTTCACTACCAGAAATGGAAAAATTTGCAAGGCTATGGGGAAAAGGCAGGGAAATGGGACAAATTGGATGGCACAGGCACAGCAGGCCGAATGGCCTCCTATGCTGCATCAGTCTACGCTTCTATTTTATGACTTCATAAAATGGGGACCAGATTGCATCAGGTTGGATGTGCATAATCTCCCAGCCTACATCAGTATGATTCTCAGCGCAACATCATGGTCTTTGCTCAAGCTATAGCAGTAATGAGATTGTATTTCAAAACAATTTTAAAGGAAGCCCAAGCATAGAAAATAGTAGTAATAGGCCATTCGAATCTGCACTGCCATTCAATATGATCATGGCGGATCCTCTATCTCAACACCATATTCCCACTTTGTCCCCATTACTCTCGATGTCTTTTGTTTCTAGAAATCTATCTATCTCCCTCTTAAATATATTCAGTGACTTGACCTCCACAGCCTTCTGTGGTAGAGAATTCCACAGGTTCACCACCCTCCGAGGGAAAAAATTTCTCCTCATCTTGGTCCTAAATGTCCTACCTCGTATCCTGAGACTGTGATACCTTGTTCGAGACTTCCCAGCCAGGGGAAACATGCTCCCTACATCCAGTCTATTCAACCCAGTCAGAATTTTATATGTTTCAATGAGATCCCCTCTCATTCTTCTAAACTCGAGTGAATACAGACCTAGTCGACCCAATCTTTCCTCATACGACAGTCCAGGAATCAGTTTGATGAACCTCTCATTCTTCTAAACTCGAGTGAATACAGACCTAGTCGACCCAATCTTTCCTCATACGACAGTCCAGGAATCAGTTTGATGAACCTTCTCTGCACTCCCTCTATGGTAACTATATCCTTTCTTTAGGTAAGGAGACCAAAACTGCACACAATACTCCAAGTACGGTCTCACCAAGGCATTGTATAACTGTATTAAGACATGTTGCAATATCTTCAAGAAAAACTGGAGGTAGGGTATTGCAGGAAAGGTCTTTTCACATGTTTTCGTTTACCTCAATGAGTGACTAAATGACACACAAAGGAGAGTAATTATAGCATCTATTGTTTTGAAATTTCAGTAGAAATTAAAGAACAGCTGTGGTTCACAAAGATTTAATTATCCAATGGTGAAATCTACTAATTTAGTTGTAGTAAGCAAGGAAAAAAAATGAATTACTTCACAAAAACCACTTGCCTTACTGTCTCTAGGCAGCATTTCTATAGGTTTGATTCAAAATTCTTTCCTTGCACATGTACACATTCCACACCCCCACCCTTTGGAACAACACTTTTTAAATAAGTTATCAATGCTGCAGAAAATTCACTATTGTAAATCACAGCAGTTACATGTGTAATTTTAAGGAACACACCTAGTTACTTTTGCTGCACTTAAGCAGCAGAATAATAGATTGTGTGTTACATGGTATGTACTGTACTCAAAAGCAGTGCATCTTGATTGAGTGAGTACTACCACAAGAGATTGACTTCATATTTTCCTGTGGTAGCAACATGTTAATACATGATATACTAGAACTGCAATGTATATCATGTGCACTGTATATAAGCTATGCAGAACTCTGAAAATAGAATCCAGGGTGAGGCACTGTATTTTACATTACATTTTTGTGCCTACATTAATATAGCATCCAATTTGATTTCTGATTCCCTCCCATATTGTATTCAATCAGATCAGAGAATCACATTCCACAAGAATCAAAGACAAAGACAGTCATTTTACTTCCATATCAGTTTAAGTAAATAAGTTGATAACTATTTAAGTTATAACTTAAAGTGGAATCAAGTAGAAGAAACCAAAAGAAATTATAAGTTTATTTAGGTTCTAACTGAAATTTTAAGTTAGTTGATGGCCTGAGCTTTTCAAGGCAAGTTCAATCAAAGCGTGCTCAATTCCAATTTTTAAATTAAAAAATTCTGTCGATAAACAACATCGAGATCAACGTGACAATCATCATCATCATCATAGGCAGTCCCTCGAGATCGAGGAAGACTTGTCCCCACTCTAAAAGCGAGTTCTTAGGTGAGTGAACAGTCCAATACGGGAATTACAGTCTCTATCACAGGTGGAACAGACAGTCGTTGGAGAGGGTGGGTGGGGCTGGTTTGCTACACACTCCTTCCGCTGCCTGCGCTTGGTTTCTGCATGCTCTCGGCGTTGAGACTCGAGGTGCTTAGCGCCCTCCCGGATGCTCTTCCTCCACTTCGGGTAGTCTTTGGCCAGGGACTCCCAGGTGTCGGTGGGAATGTTGCATTTTATCAAGGAGGCTTTGAGGGTGTCCTTGCAATGTTTCCTCTGCCCACCTTGGGCTTGCTTGCCGTGAAGGAGTTCCGAGTAGAACGTTTGCTTTGAGAGTCTTGTGTCAGGCATGCGAAAAATGTGGCCCGCCCAATGGAGTTGGTCGAGTGTGGTCAGTGCTTCGATGCTAGGGGTATTGGCCTGATCGAGGACACTAACGTTGGTGCGTCTGTTCTCCCAGGGGATTTGCAGGATCTTGCGGAGACATCGTTGGTGGTATTTCTCTTGTGATTTGAGGTATCTACTTTACATGGTACATGTCTCTGAGCCATACAGGAGTGTGGGTATCATTACAGCCCTGTAGACCATGAGCTTGGTGGCAGATTTGAGGGTCTGATCTTCGAACACTCTTTTCCTCAGGTGGCCGAAGGCTGCGCTGGTGCACTGGAGGCGGTGTTGAATCTCGTTGTCAACGTCTGCCCTTGCTGATAATAGGCTCCCAAGGTATGGAAAGTGATCCACCTTGTCCAGGGCCATGCCGTGGATATTGATGACTGGGGGGGCAGTGCTGTGTGGCGGGGTCAGGTTGGTGGAGGACCTTTGTCTTACGGATGTTTAGTGCAAGACCCATGCTTTCGTACGGTGAAGATGTTGACAATTAATACATTTGACAGTACTACAAGTAGCAATCCACATTGTACAGATAAACATTCTACAATACAGTAAAGAGAGGAATAACCACAATTAAGTGAAATGCACAACTTTTAGCGATGCCAGAAAAAAAGTACTCACCTTTGTGCCCCAGCATCACAGCAAGGTGTAACGGTGTATTTCCTGAAAAGATAAAATATGTAAACTGAGATGTACACAATTTCTGTCAGTGTAATTTGTATCATTACTTGCATCAGTAAAATTTACTGCAGCATTTTGGGTTTCATAAATAGCAGCATAGAGTGCAAGAGCAAAGAAGTTACAATGAATTTGTACAAGACAATGGTCAGGCTGCAGCCACAGTACAGTTTGCAGTTTGGGTACCCCATTAGTGCTTTAATGCCCTTTCTATGGCTACAGTGCCGGGTGCCCCTGCAGAGGGAGCATGTGGTGTCCGCCAGTATGCTGGAGGCCTTCCGTGACTGGTGGGAACCGAAGGGACAGGAGTGCATAACAGACATGGCAACAACATTTTGATTTGATTAAAAAGTATAATTTGAGGTTGGTTTGTGCCCCTTTGAAAAAAGGGCACTTAAAAAAATTTGGCTGATGATAATGTCATCCTCAATGACAATTAACAAGAGATAGACCAAATTTTCATGGCAGCAGTTTAGCCAAAATCACCCCTTGGCTTCTACTCCTATTCCTGAAGCACCAATCTGTTCCATACCTTCCACTTTGCATTAAAATTGTTGTTTACCATTCTCCGAAGCCCCAGGCTAATTTTCCCCTTTCTCTTTTTTTGCTTTAACATTGAGCAACTACTTTCAACAACTTCAATCTAAACCTAAATTCTCACACCCCCTCTTTTCGGCTCTACATAAACTTGAGCTCATCCAAAACTCTGCTGCTCGTATCCTACCTCGCACCAAGTCCTATTCATCCATCACCCATATGCTCACTGAACTACTCTAGACTCTGGTACCCGTACACCTAGACTTTAAATTCTCACTGTTCAAATCCCTCAATGACCTCCTCCAGCCCTACAACTCTCCGAGAATTCTGCAATTATGGCTTCTTGTGCATCTCTGACTTCCTTCGCCCCAACATTGGCAATCATGCCTTCACATGTATTAAGGACATAGCTCTGGAATTAATTCCCTAAATCTGAGTCTCTCTCTTTCCTCCTTTAAGACACTCCTTAAACCCCAACATTTTTAACCAAGCTTTTGGTCATCTGTGTTATTGTTATCCTCACTTAATCTCATAAAATCCCCTACCTATATCCACTATCTTGATCTCATGACCTCTCTGCATCAGATATCCTCATCAACAATAAGACCATCTCTGAGCACTTCCCCGTCTCCCTTAACCACCATATTCCCCTATCCTAATCCAATCCCAATAACCTTGCAATTTTTCCATGGAATTAAAAAAAATTAATAGTCACCTCGCTACTTTTCTTTCTAACACCTGTCCTTTGGCTATCCTCCAGTGTTCCCGCTAAGGTGCGCAATAATCTAAATAATCCTGTGCAGGCCGTTCATGGGCTTACACATTGGAAATCCCAAGCACGTGCAGAAATTTAAAAGAAACAGGCAGCGCAGAACAAAGCGCAGCTCACAGGGAACATTGCTCTCCACCCACCATGACACTTCTGCTGTCATCAACTTACTATACCATTCGGCATTTCCAGGAAAGCAATCACTATCTCCCATATCTAATGCTCCCTCTGGTCTGCTAAATCAAAAGGGTCCAAGTTTTAGCACATCTGGCACACAAATGACAGAGTCATTGACAGATCTGCCTACTGTTCCAAATCATCCTGGAAAAGACCATTACTAGGTCCTTTTCTTCAACAACTATCCTCCTTCTCCATCCCCATCCATCCTCCAGCAATTTACCTCCTTTGAGCATCTCACCTTGTTCCATTCCTCACATCTCAAAATCCTTATTCTGTACCGCTCACCCAAAAGCCACACCTATTGGGGCCAGATTTTCAGTTTTCGGGGTTTTTAGCCCGAACTTTCAGCCTTTACATCTGCGCCAGCGGCACATCGCTAAGGGAGGCGTTGCACAAACTGCGAGTTTTGACAACTTTAGTCCGGGGCTGGGAGCGCTGCAAGAGAGGCCTTGGGAAGGGAAGAAAATTCCACAAAACATTTACAAGACTCTTAACTAAGTAATCGCTGCAAAAAAACTTTAAAAATCAAAGAACTTTAACTTACTTTTTTTTGCAGGTTTTCATACTTACCGCTGCTGGCAAGGCTGCAGATACAGGTTTGACCTGTCGCTATTCTGGGTGCGGCGTACAGGTCAGGAGAGTGCCGAAACTCAGACGCAAATGCAATCAGAGTCGTTGCATGTCAGCGCACCTCTCCTCAAATGGTACTTGAAAGCGTCGCCGCAAACAGGTACCCTAGGACTTTCACCGTGGAGGGTCAAATCGCGCCGAAAACACGGTCGCAAACATGCCGAAAATCCGGCCCCAATTTTCTCAATGGGGTATCTTCTCTACTTTGCTCCCTCTGCACCGAGTGACTTCTCATCCTCAGTGATTTCAACCTCCCTCTCCTCAGAGTTCACTGTCCTTCTTACCTCCCTTAATCTCAACTCCTCCACCTATATACACAGCCACCCCCTCGATCTGATCATCTCACATGGCCTCACTATACCCTCTGTAACCATCACCGATAAGGCAATTTCCGCCCATTTCCTTATATCATTCTCTACCCATGTTCCCTTTCCTAAATCCACTTCTTTTCATATCCACCCCTGGAAAAAAAAATTATCCCTCAAGTCCCATACCACTGTACAAGGAGAACGTCCAAAATACGGAGTTCTAAAAACCGTAATTGTCCGAAAACCGGACATTGTGGTCATTGACTGGACAAGAGTCGTTGTCCAGAATCCAGAAATATTTCCCGAAAACCGGACTTTTAAACTGTACATACCTTATTCCAAGCAGGAATAAAAAATAAAAATACGCAGCCCAGCGCGGCCTTGAGGTTGCCGGATTCAATGCTCCGAAATCCGGAAATCCCCAAAACTCGGCCCAGGGTTTTCCGAATTCGGGATGTCAGATTTCTTCTCCAAAATCCGGAAATCCCTGAAACTCGGTCCAGGGGTTTTTGGATTCAGGACGGTGGATTTCTTCTCCGAAATCCAGAAAAACACGAAATGGCCTCGGTCCTGAGGTTTCGGGATGTTATACCTGTATTTCTAATTCCCAACTATCTAGCCTTTGGCCTACTATTCTCTATGGCATCTCTGCAGCTACTGACTTACTAAAATCACACCCACTCCACCACCTTTGATGCTCTTGTCCCCACTAAAATCATTACACTCTCTCACCCTAGTCGTCGTTCCTGGTATACCCCTTATCTCCGCTATCTTAAGTCCAAGGGACGCTTACTTGAACATCTTTGGCGGCTAAGTGGTCTAATCATCCATCACCAGATTTGGCTAGATCATATACAGCACTACCAGGTCCTGCTCTCCATCATTAAAATTGCCCACTTTTCCAAGATCATCCAGGACACCAAAAATAACACCAGGCTCTCTTCTCTACCACCAACAGTCTTTTCGAACCACCCTCCCGCCACCTCCTCCTCCTCCCTTACCTCCAACAATAAATGTGAAGACCTCATGGACTTCTTTGTTAAAAAGATCTCCAACTCTGCTTTCAATTCCCTCCCTTTTCCTAGCTTACCAGACCTTACTTCCTCTCAGCTTTCCCCCTGCCCGAACCCTAAATTTGCATATTTCACATCTATCTCCCGTCTTGCCCTTTCAAAGCTTATCTTGTCAATGGGACCAGCCGCCTGTTTTTTCGACCCTATTCCTACTAAATTGCTGACAACCCAACTTGCCTTTCTGGCTCTATGTTAGCATATATGGTTCTCTCTCCTCTGGTATTTTCCACCTTTCCTTCAAATCTGCTGTCCCACCCCTCCTCAAAAAAACAACCCTTTACCCCTCCATCCCTGCAAACTATCACCCCATCTCCAACTTCCCTTTTCTCTCCAAAGTTCTTAAACGTGTTGTTGCCTCCCAAATCCGTGCCCATCTTTCCCAGAACTCCTTGTTTGAATCGCTCCAAATCAGGCTTCGACCCCTGCCACAGTACAGAAACTGCTCTAACCAAGGCCACAAATTAAATCTTAATTGACTGCGACAAAGGTAATCTGGCCCTCCTCGTCATTCTGTACCTGTCTGCAGCCTTTGACACGATTGACCACAAAATTCAGCTCCAACGCCTCTTTGCCCCAAAAAATAAAAAAATCCACAGAGCGAAAAACATGGGCCTTGCACCCCCATTCTGGGCGAAAAAGTGCAATTTAAGGTCAATTGTGTGGTTCGTAAACAAAATGGGTGAAAAGTTTTTTTTTAAATCAGTAAAAATTTACCCGGTATCGACCTCGGCACCAGCTTTCGGAGACGACAACGACACACTCAGCCCAGCCGACCCTGCAAAATCCTCCTCACTAACATCTGGGGACTTATGCCAAACTTGGGAGTGCAATCCCTCAGACTAATTAACCAACAGCTTGACAGTCATACTCACAGAATCATACCTTTCAGCCAATCTCCCAGACTCCTCCATCACCATCATGTCTCAACAGTAGGACAACCCACCCAAGGTGACAGCTCAGTCGGGAGGCAGTGGTCCTGAGAGCCCTCAACATCGAGTCCGGATTCCATGAAGTCTCATAGCTTCAGATCAAGCAGGGGCAAGGAAACCACCTGCTGATTACCACCTACCGCCCTCCCTCAGCTGATGAATCAATACTCCTCCATGTTGAACACCACTTGAGAGAAGCATCAAGGGCACAGAATGTACTCTGGGTGGGGGACTGCAATGTCCATCACCAAGAGTGGCTAGGTAGCACCACTACTGACCAAGACCCGAAGAACATAGTTGCTTGTACAAGCAGCAGGTGGTGACCTCGCCCTCACCAATCGACCTGATGCAGATGCATCTGTCCACAACAGCATTGATCACCACACAGACAAAGTCCCATCTTCACTCTGAAGACACCCTCCATCATGTTGTGTGGCACTGCCGCTGTTCTAAAGGAGATACATTCAGAACAGATCCAGCAGCTCAAAATTTGGCATTCATGAGGCACTGTGGGCCATCAGCAGCAGCAGAATTGTATTCCATCACAATCTGTAAACTCAAGACCCACATATCCCTCACTCTACCATTACCATCAAGTCAGGGGACTAACCCTGGTTCAATGAAGAATGCAGAAAAGCACACCAGAAGCAGCACCAGGCATACCTAAAAATGAGGTACCAACCTGGGGAAGCTACAACATAGGACTACATGCATGCTAAACAGCAGGCTATAAACAGAGCTAAGTGAACCCACAATTAACGGATCAGATCAATGCTAGTCAGTCCTGCCACATCCAGTCGTGAATGGTGGAGGACAATTAAACAACTAACAGGAGGAGAGGCCAGCACACAAGGGCAAAAGACAAGGTCGAAGCATATGCAACCATCTTCAGCCAGAAGTGCCAAGTGGATGATCCATATCGGCACCCTACCGAGGTCCCCAGCATCACAGAAGCTAGTCTTCAGCCAATTCGATTCACTCCACCGGATATCAAGAAACGGCTGAGCACAGCAAAGGCTTTGGGCCCAGACAACATCCCAGCTGATGTGCTGAAGGCTTGTACTCCAGAACTTGCCACACCCCTAGCCTGGCTGTTCCAGTCCAGCTACACACTGGCATCTACCAGACAGTGTGGAAAACTGCCCAGGTTATGTCCTGTCCATAAAAAGCAGGACAAATTACCGCCCCATCAGCCTACTCTCAATCATCAACAAAGTGATGGAAGGTGTCGTCGACAGTGCTATCAAGCGGCATCTACTCACCAATAACCTGCTCACCGATGCCTAGTTTGGGTTCAGTCAGGACCACTCGGCTCCAGACCTCATTACAGCCTTAGTCCAAACATGGACAAAAGAGCTGATTTCCAGAAGTGAGGCAGCATTTGACGAAGTATAATATCAAGGAGCCCGAGCAAAACTGAAGTCAATGGGAATCAGGGAGAGAACTCTCCACTGGATGGAATTATACCTAGCACAAAGGAAGATGGTTGTAGTTGTGGAGGTCAATCATCAAAGCCCCAGGATTCCATTAGGTGGTCAGAACTGGGGATGTTCGCTGATGATCGCACAGTGTTCAGTTCCATTCGCAACTCCTCAGAAAATGTAGCAGTCCATGCCCGCATGCAGCAAGACCTGGACGACATTCAGATTTGGGCTGATAAGTGGCAAGTAACATTCATGACATGCAAGTGCCAGGCAATGACCATCTCCAACAAGCGGGAGTCTAACCACCTCTCTCCCCTTGATATTCAACTGCATTACCATCGCCAAATCCCCCACCATTAATATCCTGGGGTCACCATTGACCAGAAACTTAATTGGACCAGCCACATTAATGTTGTGGCAACAAGAGCGAATCAGAGGCTGGGTATCCTGCAGCAAGTGTCTCACATTCTGACTCGCCAAAGCCTTTCCACCATCTACAAGGCACAAGTCAGGAGTGTAATGGAATACTCTCCACTTGTGTGAATGAGTGCAGCTGCAACAACACAAGAATCTAGACACCATCCAGGACAAAGCAGCCCACTTGATTGGCACCCTATCTACCACATTCACTCCCACCACCATTTTTGGTATGTTTTGTGTGTCTTCTACTGTGAAGACAGATACAAAATATTTGTTTTACGATTCTGCCATTTCCTTATTCCCCATAATAATTTCTGCTGTCTCAGCCTCTAAGGGACCAACGTTTAGTTTTGCCACTCTCTTCCTTTTGAAATACTGTAGAAGCTCTTAAACTATTTATATATTTATTGCTAGCTTTCTCTCATTCTATTCTTTCCTTTTATCAATTTTTTGGTCATCCTTTGTTGGTTCCTGAAACTCTCCCAATCCTCAAGCTTACTACTATTCTTCGCAACATTATAAACTTCTTTGAATCTAATGCCATCCTTAACTTCTTTAGTTAGCCACGGATGGATCACTTTTCCTAATTAGATTCACGTTCAAAAGAGATATTAAAAAAAGGAGTAAACAATAAAAGTGCTGCAATGAAAATGATCCAATTTTGATGGAATGTCTGGTGACCTAGCCCAGTCTTATTGGTTGCGAAAACATCAAGCATTTTATCAACAGGCGGAAATATTTAAATGATTAAAGTGCAGGTTAAAAATATTCGGACTGAATAAAGCCAGTCTTATGGATAGAGAGAGCAAAAATTAGGTTTCAAAATGCATACAATTAGAGGAGATGGAAAAATAAAAAAAATGAGAGCAAAGCAAAAAACGTGATTATGAAGACCACAAAATATGAAAGATAATAGTGGTCAATACAAAGAGAAATAGCAAGAGCTTTATAAGCACATTAGTAGATCTCCCAGGTGGTCATCAGTGAATCAGAGGTAGTGCAAAGTAGTACTATCAGGGACACGGAATTAGCAACATTGGGGTGGGGTCCAAGGGTCTAACTCAGTGCTGGACCAAATACGGCCCAGGGGGCCATACCGGCCTGCCAATTCTATCTGGCCCGCGCAGTGGTTCTCAAACTGGACTCTATGGCAATGGCGCTGGTCAAAGGGCAATGGATCCCTGAGCAGGGGCTAACGGGATGGAGCAGAGAGCCGGATCGGACTCGTCCCACCTTCAGGACCATGTTAGATGGGTGAGAACAATAACTTCTCCTTCAAATCATTCCACTTATAACTGATTATTAAAAGTCTGCCGTTTGCAGGTTGTTTAGTACCTGTAGGGAGCTTCTTCCAATAGTTTTAGTGCAGAAATGTGACAAAAGCCGAAGGACAACACGAACATGATTCCTAGTTTAAGAGGTACCGCGATTACCAATTTTAGTATGACTTTGTTTTCCTGCTCTTCATCTGCTCAAAGCTGTTTGCCCATTGACTGACCACTGCTGCTTCTCCTTTTATTTAATTTAATTTAATATAGAAGGGCAAGCAGTCAGATAGAACATAATTCATTTTGTTATTTCCATAACTACTGTATATCGATTTCAACATCAAACAAGTCTAAAATAGCAATTTTTAAATTAAGATCATCTGGTCGGTGATTAAAATAGTAGGGACAGCAAAATGTTGTCTCTTCACTTTGGAAATAACAGCATGCTTTTAGGCACTTGAAGATGTGGCACTGCCCGATTTAGAGTTTGTGGGTACATGTTAATGGTTTTAAAATAACATTAGAAAAATATATATATATTTTAAAGCTTCATTTTTAAAAAAAATGAAGCATAGGGTTGGAAAAATAAGTATGGGCAGACTAATTAAAAGGATGATTTTAACAATAGTCTGAAAAGAGTAAGATTAGATTTGTTGTGTATTCTAAGTCTTCTTTGGCTGTGAATAGAATGCACACTTGTGTTTGTGTCCTCTGTCTATTTTCATGTTGGTTAGCATGTTAATAATTGTCATTTTTATTAAGTGTGGAAATGACACGATGGGTTCCTTATAGAATAAATTCCATTAACAAATGTTAATGCAATTCATTTTGTGTGCACGGCCCTCAACAGCTGACCAAAACTTGTTAAGTGGCTCTCCAGTTCAAATAATTGCCTATCCTGGTCTAACTGCACTTTGAGGTAGGCTCACAAGTTTTCAGGAACACTGACGAAGGAGGTTCTTAAAACACAGACTGGTACTAGGATCCTGGGACATGGGGGCATTGTGGAGGAGAGAGGCGGGGGAGGCAGGAGAGAGGGGAGGGTGGGAGAGAGAGGGGCAGGAGGGAGGCGGGAGAGAGAGATTGGAGGGGGGGGGGGGGGGGCCGGGGCGGGAGAGAAATGTAGAAGCGCAGTAGTGAGGGAATAAAGGTTTGGTGAAACAAATACTTAAATATTATTTCAACACTGCATTATCTGGTTACAAAAAATAGAACCAGGAAGTCTAGAACTCAAGTGCCAAAAATATTTAAAAGTGATTAAGAAGTCTAAAAGTCGTTGCCAAGAACTTTGTAATTTTTTGATGTCTACTCTTGCTACACAGCATCTACTTTGCTCGTCATCCTTTCTTTGATTATGCTTCTGAAATGCCTTGAACATGCATTTTGGTAGATAGAATGAAGAGCGGCAATATAAACTAAATGGTACAATTTTAAAGGAGGTGCAGGAACAGAGACCTGTGGGAGGGGGGGGGGGCGCTACACAAATCGTTGAAGGTGGCAGGACAAGTTGAGAAGGCTGTTAAAAAAGCTTACAGGATTGGCTTTATAAAAAAGGTATAAAGCATAGAATACAAATGCAAGAAAGTTAGGCTAAACCTTTATAACCATTGGTTAGACCACATCTGGAGTAGTGTCCACAGCCTGTTTCTGTGCTGTAAGTACAATGGCATGGATTTTGCAGTAGGAATACCGGTGAGGTTATCAGTGCTCATCATTATTCAAGAGTAAATCAGACAGCAGCTTCCAGCGTTCGCACAGGCACAGTTAAATGTGGAAATTAGGAAGTTGCTGTTCGAGTTGCTCTCCTCCTCCTCCTCTACCACAAGCTTCACTACATGGGTATCT
The DNA here is from genome assembly GCF_044704955.1 of Pristiophorus japonicus. Taxonomy (NCBI): domain Eukaryota; kingdom Metazoa; phylum Chordata; class Chondrichthyes; family Pristiophoridae; genus Pristiophorus; species Pristiophorus japonicus. Next base: position 82,984,686 of record NC_091984.1, on the reverse strand, counting down.
CGCCATGAGACTCAGCATTGAAAAACACAGCAGCATGAAGTTGGGGAACTTGCATGATACGTATCCATTAAACATGCCAGAAAACGTTAGGGCTTGTCCATTCAAGTGTAAGGGGATTTTAACGGCATGATTAATTACTGCAAATCAGTACATGATTTGACATTGAATTAAATATTCTAACTTACACTTCCTGGTTGTCTGTCTCAGTAAGGATTCTTCAATCTGATTGGTTAAAGAGACATACTGTTGCAGGCCCTGTTCACAGGTCCCAAGTCCCCTGCAGAGGGTGCCTCTCTAGTAACCACAGGTTCCAGTGCAAAAGCCCACAGAAAGTCTGTGAGCAAGTGTAACTGTAACAAACGGCTAGCACCATTCGTTAGTTGCTGGTCGCATAATTCTGGGCACCACACTTTTGGAAGGATGTCAAGACCATAGAATGGGCATAGGGGAGATTTACTACAATTGTACCAGGGATGAAAGACTTTAGCTACACAAGAACATACGGAATAGGGGCAGGAGTACGCCATAAGGCCCTTCGAGCCTGCTCTGCCATTCAATAAGATCATCTACCTCAACACCACATTCCTGGACTCTCCCCATATCCCTTAGTATCCAAAAATCAATTGACTTTTCTCCTCACAGGACAATCCCCCCATCCCAGGAATTAGTCTGGTGAATCTTCGTTGCACTCCCTCCAAGGCAAGTATATCCATCCTTGGGTAAGGAGACCAAAATTGTACAGAGTACTCCAAGTGTGGTCACACCAAAGCCCTATATAATTGCAGCAAGACTTTTTTACTCTTACACTTTAATCCCTTTGCAATAAAGGCTAATATACCATTTGCTTTCCTAATTGTTTGCTGTACCTGCAGGTTAACTTTCTCCGATTCATGTACAAGGACACCCAGGTCCCTCTGAATACTAACATTTCCCAAGCTCTTACCGTTTAAAAAAATATTCTGCTTTTTCTATTTTTCCTACCAAAGTGGATAATTTCACACTTCTCCACATTATATTCCATCTGTCACATTTTTGCCCAATTACTTAACCTTTTTAAATCCTTTTGCACACTCCTTGCCTCCTCCGCACAGCTTACTTTCCCATCTAGCTTTGTTTCATCAGCAAACTTGGATATATTATACTCATGGAGAGATGAAAGAAACTGAGGTTATTCTTCTTAGAGCAGAGAAGATTTAATATAAGAGGTGTTCAAAATCATAAAAAAGGGGTTTTGGTAGAATACCCGTTTCTCGTTGCAGAAGGGTCAGTAACCAGAGGGCACAAATTTAAGATAATTAGCCAAAGAACCAGAGGCAAAATGTGGTAACTTTAAAAAAAAAAGTGAGTTATGATGATCTGGAATGCACTGCCTGAAAGGGTGGTCGAAGCAAATTCAATAATAACTTTCAATGGGGAATTGGATAAATACTTGAAGTGGAAAATTTGCAGGGCTATGGGGAAAGCACAGGGGAGTGAGATTAATTGGATAGCTCTTTCAAAGAGGCACGATGAGCCGAATGACCTCCTTCTGTGCTATATCATTGTATGATAAGATTTTATGATTTCAGTTCAGTAAATTTTGCCAGGGTCAATCTGTTTAAATGGGTTTCAACCAAAGCATTACAAATATTTTGGGTTGCACGGTCAACAAAACAAAATGTCAACTAGGTGCTTAAACACACACTTTTCAGTACATCCTTGCAGTTGGTGTTTGTATTGTAAATACACGTACAAAGTAGTATCGACAATCTGTGCAACTTCCTAAATGAACAATTCTCCGTTACAGATGAACAGTTTAGTTAACTCAAAACAGGATTATCGTCCAACTAATATCAAAGTAACCTCCTGTTTACAGTACACTATTAATAGATTTATCTATCTAGCCAGAACTAACCAACGCTGTAAAATGTGTTTTCAATAGGGTAATAGTTATAATTTTCAGAATCAAAGTTCCTCAAAAGCAGATTTTTAGCATATTTGAGATCTAGTACTAAATAGATCTAGGATTACTTGTATTTTATATTTGGTCAACTTTATATGTTAAATTTAAAAGGTGACAACTGTGCTTAGCAAATGATAACTGAAAAGATATACATATCGCTATCAAATCTATCACTCAATGTAATTGATAAAAAAAACATACATTCCACAACAGCCAAGAGTGCGTATGCATTCAACTTTGATTTGTAATCGCTACTTAGGGCAACTAGTATCCCATACTCACAAAAGAGTTGTAAAGCAATGCACTAAACAAACTCACCGTGGAGATCTTTTTGAGCAATGTTGTGCGTTCTTATCGATGACGATAATCTACGGACATCGCCTTTAAAGACGCACTCGTGGACTGGAAAATCCTCGGCTCTGGTCGCGGACGCCTCCGTGGTGAAAGCCGGGCTCTTGATCAGTTTGTGGTTCGCAAAGAGTTTAGCCCGATTTTTAGTCCTTCCCGCTTCGTCGTCCTGCTCAGCCTCAGCCTCCTCTTTGAATAGCCTGTGATCCCTACGCACCGCGCGGCCGTTGGCAATCCTTTCCGCCTTCTCTCCGGTCATGACGACGAGGGAGATAGCAAAGGGGACGGCGGCAGTGCTGCTGCTGCTGCCGCGGACCTCGCACAAACTCGGAGGTTGACGATAGCACTTTTAGCTGCTGTTGCGCCGCGACAGCCACACAACGACATGTAGAGCAGTCAAACGCGGGGCTCGGAGGCTGCGGTAACATAGGAATAACACAGCGGCCTGGAGGGATGGGGGCGGCACCAGAGAGAGCCCGAGGGAAGGCAGTAAGTATGGAGGAGATTATCCTGGGGGAGGGGTGAAAAAACCAACACCAAACACGGCTAAAAAAAAATAATTACGGGCACATATAAAGTCAGAGGGGCCGCTGACCGCCAGCGCCACAATCCAGTTCGCAAACTCTTCGATCTGTACTTAAGATAAGACCGCCATTTTTCTTCTCTCGCTCCCTCGCTCAAATATCGCGATGTTTTGCGCGGCCTTCACTTTTGTCGCGATCTTTCATGACTCCCGATTGTCGCGTTGCGCCGTAACCACGACAACCGGGGCAGTTACGCAGTTTCACACACCGGGCCTTGCTTTCTAATGGACAAAATAATCATTTAACACCAGCTTAAGACAAGAGCAAAGCTAGAAACCAAAGTACGGTCACGCAGCCCATACTTTTGCACAGACAACGGACAATAGTGCTTCAAATGCCAGGGGACAGGTTAACACTCGGATGTTGCTGTTATGATGGAAAATGAGGTGTGACTTTTCTTTAAAAACACACACAAGAGCCCGGATTTTCCGTTCACCAGTGAAGGAAAAGCTTTCGCCCCGTCCACCTCGCGCACAGTTGCCCAGAGGCTTGTCAGTGGAGATTTCAACTAATCTGGCGTCTGTTTCAATGTGGCACAGGGGATCTCTAGCGTCTGTCAGCAGCGCGGCTGTTCAACCGATCACACTGACACATCCTCACTGAGACGTGCAGACCGCAAACCCGGAAGTAAAAAAAACAGGAAATATAAATTACATTTAAATGATTATACAGGAATCAATATAAAGATCGGGACATACAGGTGGGATTAAGTAAGAGAGTGAAATGAAAAATAGAATGTCGAATAATAAAAATGTGATTTTTTTTTCAATCTGCAACATTCATTTTCCTCTGAGAGAATGAAACTCCACTACAAAATTACTTTTTCAGGATCAGAGAGGTTGTTCAGCAGCAATTATCACTTATTACACAATTAAAAACTCACTTCTGAATACACAAGCCCCAATGTTTCCAGCCATTTTTAGTCATCATCAGAGGGAGTCCCTCGGAATCGAGGAAGACTTGCTTCCACTCTTAACATGAGTTCTTAGGTGGCTGTACAGTCCAATATGAGAACCACAGTCTCTGTCACAGGTGGGACAGATAGTTGTTGAAGGAAAGGGTGGGCAGGGAGCCTGGCTTGCCACACGCTCCTTCCGCTGCCTGCGCTTGATTTCTGCATGCTTTTGGTGACGATACTTGAGCTCAGTGCCTTCCCAAATGCACTTCCTCCACTTAGGGCGGTCTATGGCCAGGGACTCCCAGGTGTCAGTGGGGATTTCGCACTTTATCAGGGAGGCTTTGAGGATGTCCTTGTAATGTTTCCTCTACCCGCCTTTGGCTCGTTTGCCGTGGACAAGTTCCGATTAGAGCGCTTGCTTTGAGAGTCTTGTGTCTGGCATGCGAACTATGTGGCCCGCCCAGCGGAGCTGATCAAGTGTGGTCAGTGCTTCAATGCTGGCCTGGATGACGATGCTAATGTTTGTGCGTCTGTCCTCCTAGGGGATTTTCAGAATCTTGCGGAGACATCGCTGGTGGTATTTCTCCAGCGACTTGAGGTGTCTACTGTACATGGTCCACATCTGTGAGCCATACGGGAGGGCGGGTTTTGCTACGGCCCTGTAGACCATGAGCTTGGTGACAGTTTTGAGGGACTGGTCTTCAAACACGCTTTTCCTTAGGCGGCACTGACGCATTAGAGGCGGTGTTGGACCTCGTCGTCAATGCCTGCTCTTGCTGATAGGAGGCTCCCGAGATAGGGGAAGTGGTCCACGTTGTCTAGGGTCACGCCATGGATCTTGATGTCTGGGGGGCAGTGCTATGCGGCAAGGACAGGCTGGTGGAGGACCTTTGCCTTACTAATGTTTCGCGTAAGGCCCATGCTTTCATACACCTCGGTAAGTACGTCAACTATGTCCTGGAGTTCAGCCTCTGTGTGTGCACAGACACAGGCATCGTCCGAGTACTGTAGCTCGACGACAGAGGTTGGAGTGGTCTTGGACCTGGCCTGGAGACGGCGAAGGTTGAACAGCTTTCCACTCATTCTGTAGTTTAGTTCTGCTCCAGCAGGAAGCTTATCAACTGTGAGGTGGAACATGGCAGTGAGGAAGATTGAGAAGAGGGTTGGGTCGATGACGCAACCCTGCTTGACCCCGGTCCGGACGTGAATTGGGTCTGTGATGGATCCGTTGGTAAGGATCACGGCCTGCATGTCATCGTGGAGCAGGCGGAGGATGGTGACGTACTTTTGGGGACATCCGAAACGGAGGAGGACACTCCATAGACCCTCATGGTTGACAGTGTCAAAGGCCTTTGTAAGGTCGAAGAAGGCCATGTATAAGGGCTGGCGCTGTTCCTTGCATTTTTCCTGCAGCTGTCGTGCTGCAAAAATCATGTCCGTTGTGCCCCGGAGGGGACAAAATCCGCACTGCGACTCTGGGAGGAGCTCCTCGGCCACGGGGAGAAGACGGTTGAGGAGGATCTAGCGACTACTTTCCCAGTGGATGATAGCAGGGAGATTCCTTTGTAGTTGCTGCAGTCGGAATTGTCCCCTTTTTTAAAGATGGTCACGATCACTGCATCTCTAAGATCTCCCGGCATGCTCCCCTCCCTCCAGATGAAAGAGATGAGATCATGTATTCGCGCCAGTAGTGCCTCTCCGCCATACTTCAGTGCCTCAGCCGGGATTCCATCCGCTCCCGTAGCCTTGTTTTTTAGCTGTCTTATGGCTTTTTCTACCTCGTGCCGTGTTGGGGTTTTACTGAGGTGGTGGCGGGTAGCATGCTGCGGAATGGAGTCGAGAACACTCGAGTTAAAGGCAGAGTCTCAATTGAGGAGATTTTCAAAGTGTTCCTTCCAGCGGGCCCTGACTGCCTCGGTATCCTTGATGAGTGTTTCCCCGTTTTTGGCCAGGAGTGGGGTGGGACCTTGGGAGTTTGGTCCATATGTGACCTTGACTGCGGTGAAGAATCCTCGCAAATCATGGCTGTCGGACAGCTGTTGAATCTCCTGTGCTTTCTCCATCCACCATCTGTTCTTTAGGTCCCAGGTTTTTTATTGGACCTTAGCCTTTAGTCATCTGTAATGATGTTTTGCTGCTCCCAAATTGAGTTGCTGTTTAAGGCTCAGAAATGCTCTACGCTTGCAATCTATTCATTCTTGAATCTCCTGATCATTCTCATCAAACCAGTCCTAGTGTTTCCTGGTTGAGTGACCGAGCGTCTCTTTGCAGACACTGGTTATGGAGACCTGGAGGACAGACCAAGCGCTGTGGGCATTCTGCATCTCGGGGTCATCAAGGCACGCCAGGTTAGTTGTGAGGCGCTGATTGTAAAGGGCTCTCTTAGCTGTGTCCTTAAGTGGCCCGGCATTGACTTTTTTGTGATACTGCTTCTGCTGCCCCCATCGCTTTCGGGCTACGTTGATGTCAATGATGGATCGGATTAGGCAGTGGTCCGTCCAGCAGTCGTCAGCTCCTGTCATGGCGTGGGTGATGCGCACATCCTTGCGATCCCTGGCTCGGAAGATGAAATAGTCAAGCAGGTGCCAGTGTTTGAAGCGAGGATGTTGCCACGATGCCTTGTACTTGTCCCTCTGTTGGTGATGACAAGTTCATGCTCTAGACATTTTGTCAGGAGTAGGGTTCCGCTGGAGTTGGCTTTCCCTACCCCCTCTCTGCCAATCACGCCTCCCCAGAGGTCTGTGTTCTTGCCGACCCTGGCGTTGAAGTCGCCAAGGAGGATCAGTTTGTCGCCCGTGGGAACGCAGGTCAGGGGTTTTTCGAGGTTGGAGTAAAAACCCTCTTTGGCCTCATCTGTTGCATCGAGTGTTGGGACGTAAGCACTGATGACTGTGGCACACTGGTTTCGGGGATAGGGTGAGTCGAACGAAGCGTCATGAGGCGTTCGTTAGCCCCGTAGGGGGGTCTTTGATGCGGTCGACCAGCTCGTTTTTGATGGCGAAGCCGACTCTGTGGAGGCGGCGTTCTGCCTCTGGTTTCCCTTTCCAGAAGAAGGTGTTACCTCCACCTTGTTCATTTGAGCTTGCCTTCCCCTGCCCACCGGATCTCGCTTAGGGCTGCGATGTCGATATCAAAGCATCTAAGTTCCTGGGCAACTATGGCGGTGCGGCGTTCCGGTCTGTCGCTGTTGGGGTTGTCCATGAGGGTCCTGACGTTCCAGGTCCAGAACTTCATGTTCGAGGAGTGGAAGATGCCTGTGCGTGATTTCTTTTAATGTGGGGTGATCGTTGCACACCGGCTACCACACAGGCTTAGCTGAGCGAGGCCGGTCCAGTGGCAAGGGGGTCCAGGACGACTGGAGACCAGGCACTGCTATATGGGCCTAATTGCCTACAGCAAGGTGTTGGCCGCAGGCTCGGTGCTGGGTAGCGCCCTTGATGGTAGGTGGTCCAAGGCTTGATTGGGGGCAGGTATTGGGGGGGCCAGTGGTGCACTGGGGTTCAGAATGGGGGGGCAGGAGGGGTCACAGCCATTTTGGAAAACCAGGCCATCAGTGGGGAAGGAGAGGTCCAGATGGGGGCGGGGGGGAGGAGGTGGAGGCCCGATAGCCAGGTCCAGCCACCCAGTCGCCGCAGGAGGTCCAGCCGGGAGGTCCAGGTTGCGTCGAGTCATAGTGCGAAACTAGTGGATAATTACGCCATCACATTCATTTCAGTGCAGTCTCTTGGCGAGGATTGCAACAGCGCACCTTGTGGAGGAGCAGGGTATCTCGACAGCAACCTCTGCGTTTAACTGCACATGTCCGGACACCAGAAATTGCTGTCAAATTTACCCTGTAATAACAGAGTGTGCTCATCAGCCTCGCCATTATTACAGCAAAATGCAGACCATTGTTGAGTAAGTTAGCAGTTGAAGCTATTGAAATGGACACTATAAATGGGTTCAAGTGCAGCAATCAATATTTGGACAAAATATCAAGAGTGACATTAATATATGACTGAAATGATTGACAGTTCACAAATCCATTTAAAGACAACGGATGAGGTTTGGCTGTTCTGAATTCAAGGGGCAATTTAAATATGTTTAAAGATTAGAGCAATTGAGGGATGTGGTCAAAAATGGGACAGACTTGTTTACCCCAATTACCTTTCTTACACATAGGGCATTATTCACACTTGCAACTCTCCCTGTTCATGCTCTAGGGAAATTTTACAAAAGATAAATTTCCCTTAAACAAAAGTTACTTTAAAATTCAAACTCTGCACTTGGGCAAGTCTCTTCATTACTGTTCAAAGGAAAGAAGAGATCTGCATCTCATAGAATTCAAAATTTTAACAACAACTTGTATTTATATAAGCACCTTTAATGTAATAAAATGTCCCAAGGCGCTTCACAAAAGTTTTATAAGACAAAACAAATAAATGTGACACCGAGCCACATAAGAAATTACGGCAGAGCTTGGTCAAAGAGGTAGGTTTTAAGGAGCATCTAAAAGGAGGAAAGAGAAGCACAGCCACCAACGATTGAGCAGTTATAATCAGGGATGCTCAAGAGGGCAGAATTTGAGGAGCGCAGATATCTCGGGGTTGTGATTAGAGAGATAGAAAGGGGCGAAGCCATGGAGGGATTTGTAAACAAGGATGAGAATTTTGAAATCGAGGTGTTGCTTAACTGGGAGCAAATGTAAGTCAGCACGCACAGGAATGATGGGTGAGCGGGACTTGGTGCAAGTTAGGACATGAGCTGCCGAGTTTTGGATGACCTCAAGTTTACGTAGTGTAGAATGTGGGAGGCCATCTAGGAGTGAATCGGGAGTAGTCGAATCTAGAGGCAACAAAGGCATGGATGAGGGTTTCAGCAGCAGATAAGCTGAGGTATGGATGGAGATGGGCAATATTACGGAGGTGGATATAGGTGGTTTTAGTTATGCCATGGATATGTGGCCGGAAGCTCATTTCAGAGTCAAATATGACATCTAGGTTGCGAACGGTTTCGTTCAGCCTCAGACAGATGCCAGGGAGAGGGATGGAGTTTATGGTGGGAACCAATGACAATGGCTTCGGTCTTCCCAATATTTAATTGGGGAAAATTTCTGCTCATCCAGTATTGGATGTCAGACAAGCAGTCTGACAATTTAGAGACCATGGAGGGGTCGAGAGAAGTGGTGGTGACATAATGCTGGGTGTCGTCAGGATACGTGTGGAAACTGACGCCGTGTTTTCAGATGTCGCCAAGGGACAGCATATAGATGAGAAATAGGAGGGGGTCAAGGAGAGATCCTTGGGGGACACCAAATGATGCCCTTTTAGTAATATGATACAGCACAGAAGGAGACAATTCGGCCCATCATGGTTGTGCTGGCTCTTTGTTAGAGCTATCCAATTAGTTCCACACCCGAGCCCTTTTCCCATAGTCCTGTAAATGTTTTCCCTTTGCCCTATAAATGTTTTCCCTTCACATATTTATCCAATTCCCATTGAAAGTTACTGCTGAATCTGCTTCCACTACCCTTTCAGACAGTGCATTCCAGATCACAACAATACTCTATGTAAAAAAAATGTTTGCTCATGTCACCTCTGGTTCTTTTGCCAATCACTTTAATCCTGTCTCCTCTGATTGCTGACCCTTCTGCCACTGGAGACAGTTTCTTCTTATTTATTCTATCAAAACTGTTCATGATTTTGAACAGCTGTATCGAATCTCTTAACCTTCTCTGTTCTAAGAACAACTCCAGTCTCTCCACATAAATTAAGTCTCTCATCCTTGGTATCATTCTAATAAATCTCTTCTGCACCCACTCTAAGGTCTTGACATGCTCCCCAAGGTGTAGTGCCTAGAATTGAACACAATACTCCAGCTGAGGTCTAACCAGTGTTTTATAAAGGTTTATCATAACTTCCTTGCTTTTGTACACTATGCCACTATTAATAAAGCCAAAGAACCCGTATGCTTTTAAAAAAGAACAGCCTTCTCAACTTGTCCTACCACCTGCAAAGATGTGTACGTACACCTGCAGGTCTCTGTTCCTGCACCCCCTTTAAAATTATACCATTTAGTTTATAGTGCCTCTCCTCATTCTTCCTACCAAAATGTATTATTTTACACTTCTCTGCGTTAAATTTCATCTGCCATATGTCTGCCAATTTCACCAGTCTGTCTATGTCCTTCTAAAGTATGTTACTATCCCTCTCCGTTACTTCAAAAGAACTCAGTCTAGGTAGTCAAACATGATTTTCCTTTAACAAATTCAAGCCAATTGTCATTTATTAGCCCATACTTTTCGAAGTGTCAATTAATTTTGTCCCAGATTATTATCTCTAAAAGTTTCCCCACCAACTTTGTTAGATTTACTGCCTGTAATTGTTTGGTTTATCCCTCTAAACCCGGCAATTACAGAGGTGCTACATTTCCACCCTTACTTCCCTCAGCAATCTAGGATGCATAGTGACTCTCTACTTTGAGTACTGACAACCTTTTAATTACCTCTCCTATCAAATGTTACTACTGCCTCCTCCTTTACTGCTACATTGGCAACATATTCAAGTCCGATGCAAAGTATTCATTTAATACCTTTGCCTCCACAAGATGATCTTTTTCCCTCCCTAATCAGCCATGCCCTTCCTTTGATTTTTGTTTATAAAAGGCATTTGGGTTCTCTTTTACGTTAGCCACTAATCTATTCTCATACTCTCCTTTTGCCCCCTCTTATTCCCATTTTTAGATCTCTACTTTCTGTATTCAGCTTGGTTCTCTGCTGTATTATGAATCTTACATTTGGAATAGGCCTTTTTTGATTTCATTTTATTCTCTGTGCTCAATTTTGCCCAAAGCCATTTTTTGGCATATTGCCAGAGTTAGGCCTGTTTTTCTAGGCCACAACTGCTCCAAAAATAAAAGGTGCCAAATTTCTCCATTCTATTTTTTTAAATTGCCACTGCACAGCCTGTCCTGTAGCCTCGCGGGGGGGGGGGGGCGGAGACGGTGGAGCCAAATGTCTGCGCCGAAAAAAAACAATGCTGTCACTTCTGCGCATGTATGGAAAAAAAGACGTTTTTGACATGATTTCTATGGGTGCGCATGCGCAGTACAGTTCCCGATCTGCAATTGGCCATTTTTGAAGAGCCAGTTGTGTGTGAGAACTTTAATTCTCATTGGAAAAATTGGAGCTGCAATACTAGATGCAATGTGGCGCAAGAACAAAGAATTTCTTACAAGTTGAAGTGGAGGCACTGTGATTGAGAGCATATGGCAGGAGCTGAACACCAGCAGAGGTCACATTAAAGTTCCACCCAAAGAAATGAAGAAACGCTGGAACCAACTTGCAGAAGATTACTGTGCAATGGTGACCATCCTGAGGTCTGGAGGCCAGTGTAAAAGAAGTGGCAGGACCTTGGTCAAGTAGTTAAAGTAATATTTTCATTTTTCAATGGAATTGTAAATGGGGCCATCTGTATATGTCCCACCCTCTCTAAAAAGTTATATTTAGGAACTTTGCAGAGGAAAGTGGCACACAAAAAATGAGCAAGAACTTGAGCAGGAGGAGGCCCGGCAAATCTGCACCCACTGACACCCTTGGAAGAGAGGATTGCTGTTTTGATGGGTCCTGCCTGGAGAAAAGCAACCACCACTGCACAAGCTAGGCCCCACACATGAGGGAGAGGGTAAGTCCTGCAAATTCCACAGTCTGGCTTTCCTAAATATTATGTGCTGCGTGGGCTAGCTATGCTTCAGTTCATGGGAATGTCTTCGTCTGCTACGCTTTGGTTGATGCAATGTGCTATCATTCATCATGGTCCTTCAAATCAGCCTGCTGCCTGCGCTGTGTGAGCCTACTCATGCCACTCTGCCCCCTCCTCTGCTGCTAACCATTTGTCTGTTCTGTTATATTTTGCAGAACTTGAGGCCAACCCTGAGGATGCAGAAGAAGATTCAGACGCAGATGAGCCTGAAGAGGAGAATATCTTCCAATCCCACCTGAAGAAGTTTCTCCTCATCTCAGTCCTAAATGGCCTACCTCTTATCCTAAGACTGTGTCCCCTGGTTCTGGGCTTCCCCATCATCGGGAACATTCTTCCCGCATCTAACCTGTCCAGTCCCGTCAGAATCTTGTAAGTTTCTATGAGATCCCCTCTCATCCTTCTAAACTCCAGTGTATAAAGGCCCAGTTGATCCAGTCTCTCCTCACATGTCAGTCCCACCATCCCGGGAATCAGTCTGGTGAACCTTCGCTGCACTCCCTCAACAGCAAGATCGTCCCTCCTCAGGACGAGGAGACCAATACCGAACACAACACTCCAGGTGAGGCCCCACCAAGGCCCTGCACAACTGCAGCAAGACCTCCCCGCTCCCACACTCAAATCCCCCAGCCATGAAGGCCAACATATCATTTGCCTTTTCCACCGCCTGCCGTACCCGCACGCAAACTCTCAATGACTGATGAACCATGACACCCAGGTCTCGCCGCACCTCCCCCCTTCCCAATCTGCCGCCATCCAGATAATATTCTGCCTTCGTGCCCTTGCTCCCAAAGTGGACAACCTCACATTCATCCACATTATACTGCATCTGCCATGCACCTGCCCACCCACCCAACCCGTCCAAGTCACCCTACAGCCTTTTAGCGTCCTCCTCACAGCTTACACCGCCACCCAGCCCAGCGTCGTCTACAAACTTGGAGATATTACACTCAACTCCCTCATTCAAATTATTAATGTATATTGTAAAGAGTTGGGGTCCCAGCACTGAGCCCTGCAGTACTCCACTAGTCACTGCCTGCCATTCTGAAAAGGACCCATTTATCTCGACTCTCTGCTTCCTGTCTGCCAACCAGTTCTCCATCCACGTCAGTACACCACCCCCAACAGCATGCGCTTTGATCCTGCACACCAATCTCTTATGGGACCCCGTCAAAAGCCCTTTGAAAGTCCAAATACACCACATCCACTGGTTCTCCCTTGTCCACACTACTAGTTACATCCAAGCAGTCTTCCAAGCAGTCATATAATCATGTACCACCCCGAAGGTGTAACAGCTATCGGTGTATATGTTGACCCTTTTCCCTGCTACTAGTTTTAATGCTTCGGTAAGGGCTACCAATTCCATTACCTGAGCCGAAAGGTTTCCCTCGAAGGGTCCCCTTTTCCTGACTTGTCCATTGTTGTCCACCACTGCCCATCCTGTTCGTGAGGTTCCGTCTACATATTGACGGGATCCATCCACATAGAGGTCCATATCTGCCTTTTCAAGCAGGGTTTCGCGAATGTGACTCCCTTCCCCCTCATTTCCCGTGAGACCACACTAGTGTTCTTTACCTTCGGTGACTATTAATCCTGCGGGATTATTCCCGTTGTCCTTTATTATAGTCTCGGCACCATTTGGGGGTAAGAGCATCGCTTCCCAATTGGTGCGCCGTGCTTTCGGTACGGTTCTTAACCTTCCTGTGTTAAGTAATTCCACGAGGGTATGTGGCATATGTAAGATGACCTGCCCAGTCATCTGTAAAGGCTCGCTGGCCCTCACAGCCCATGCCGCACAATCGAGAACTGCGACACATTGGGACAACTCTGCGGCCACCGGTCCTTGTTTCGTGGAATAGTATGCCACAGGCCTTTGCCTATCCCCGTGTTCCTGGGTTACCACCGCATTGTAATGGGTCTCACTATGGTACATATACAGGTGGAAGGGTCTATTCTTGTCATGTATTTCACCATCTTGCAATGACAATAGTTATGTAACTGTAACTCATGCACACTGTACCTGTACCCTTGAAATGCACACCCTGACCACAGGGGGTGAGCTTGCGGGAGATACTCCTCACCTGGGTTTCCAGGTATAAAAGGGGAGGTCCCACCCAGGGTCAGCACTCCTTGGTCCTGGGAATAAAGTGAAGGTCACAGAGTGAACGTGTCTGATATATCCATGCCTCGTGTGAGTTTGTAACAAGGTGCAGAGACACTATATTTGGCGACGAGAAACGGGAATCACCGAACCACGAGGATGGCCACCGGTGGCACAGAGGAACGCTACTGTGTGGGTGAGGACTGGGACGACTTTGTGGAAAGACTCCAGCAGAGCTTTGTCACAAAGGACTGGCTGGAAGAGACAGCAGCTGACAAACGAAGGGTGCATCTACTGACCAGCTGTGGTCCACAGACGTATGCGCTGATGAAAGACCTGCTCGCACCCCAAAAGCCAGTGGACAAGTCCTTCGAAGAGCTCAGCCAGCTGATCAGTGAGCATCTCAAGCCGGCAAGTAGCGTACACATGGCCCGGCACCGGTTCTACTCTCACCGGCGTCGGGAGGGTCAAAACGTCTCGGACTTCGTGGCGGAACTGCGGCGTTTGGCCAGTCTCTGTGTTCTCCGATGCCTGCAGGGGGGAGATGTTAAGGGACTTTTTCATCGAGGGCATTAATCATGCTGGCATTTTCAGGAAGCTCATAAAGACTAAGGACTTGACTTTAGAAGGGGCGGCGTTGATAGCTCAGACCTTTATGGCAGGGGAAGAGGAGACCAAGCTAATTTACGCATGCAGCCCTAGTTTTAACATTGCGATGAACCAGGGAGTTAATGTTGTAAAAGTGATACAGAACCCCACAGGCAGGCAAGGGCAATTCAACACCGCCCAGGCAGGCAGGCAAGGGCAATTCGACACCACACAGGCAGCAACAAGCTTCAGGGTGGGCCCGCAACAGGGACAATGGAAAGGGGATCGGCAATTCAAGCCATCACGAGGAACAATGCATCCCGTGATGGGATCAATAACACCCTCCATCAGAGTGCTTAGAAACAGCCAAACGGGCCATCAGAGAGGAATGCCTGGGAATAGTCCTTTTGTTAACAGCAATCTCAGCTCATGCTGGAGGTGTGAGGGTAGACACACTGCCAAAAGCTGCAGGTTCCAGCTTTATACCTGTAGGATTTGTAATGTCAGTGCACACTTGGCCAGGATGTGCAAAAAGGCAGTAGCGAGGCTAGTCTGCGAGACAGAGGAACCGGACGAGGGGTCTGCAATGCAGGATGAGGCCTGGGGAACAACCATGGATGTGGAAGTTCAGAGAGTTCATGTGGCTGACGTCCACAGCTCATACATAACACGCCACCCATGATGATGAAAGTCTTACTGAATGGCATCCCGGTACACATGGAGCTGGATACGGGAGCTAGCCAGTCACTCATGAGCGGCCAACAATTTGAGATACTATGGCCACACAGAGCGAGCAGGCCCAAATTGGAACGCATTGAGACGCAGCTACGTATGTACACCAAAGAGATAATCCCAGTGCTGGGCAGTGCAAACTTGGTGGTAACGCATAATGGATTACAGAACCGGTTACCACTCTGGATTGTTCCGGGAAATGGCCCTGCGCTTTTGGGGAGGAGTTGGCTAGCTGAGATGAATTGGAAATGGGGGATGTGCACGCCATTTCATCCGTGGAGCGAAGTTCATGCTCGCAGGTATTGCAAAAATTCGAGTCACTCTTTCAACCCGGTGTCGGAACGTTCAAGGGCACTAAAGTAGTGATACGCATCACTCCGAACGGCACACCACAAAGCCAGGGCGGTGCCGTACGTGATGCGTGAGAAAATTGAAAGCGAACTGGACAGGCTTCTCAGAGAGGGCATAATTTCGGCCGTTGAATTCAGCGACTGGGCAAGTCCCATCGTTCCGGTCCTCAAGGCAGATGGCTCAGTTCGGATTTGTGGCGACTACAAAGCCACCATCAACCAAGTGTCGCTGCAAGACCAATACCCGCTTCCGAGAGCGGAAGACCTCTTTGCCACGCTGGCGGTTGGAAAGCTGTTCATGAAGCTGGACCTCACTTCAGCCGACATGACTCAGGAACTAGCGGAAAATTCCAAGCTTCTGACCACCATCACGACGCACAAAGGATTATTTGTCTACAACAGGTGCCCGTTTGGCATTCGTTCGGCAGCGGCTATCTTTCAGTGAAACATGGAAAGCTTGCTCAAGTCCATCCCTGGAACAGTCGTATTCCAAGACGACATCCTTATAACGGGTTGAGGCACCGAGGAACACCTCCGTGACCTGGAGGAAGTGCTACGCCAATTGGATCGGGTAGGCTTGCGGCTGAAAAAGGCAAGTGCGTGTTTTTGGCCCCAGAGGTCGCGTTCCTGGGCAGGAGGTTTGCCGCAGATGGGATCCGGCCCACTGAATCAAAAACTGAGGCGATTCGCCGGGCGCCCAGGCCCAGCAACACATCAGTGTTGCGATCATTCCTGGGACTTTTGAACTATTTTGGGAACTTTCTGCCGAACTTAAGCACATTGTTGGAGCCATTACACATGCTCCTCCGTAAAGGGCGTGAATGGTTTTGGGGAGATTGTCAAGAACGGGCTTTCAATAAGGCGAGGAACCTGCTGTGTTCCAACAAACTGTTGACTTTGTATGACCCCAGCAAAAAACTGGTTTTAACATGCGATGCGTCATCCTACGGGGTTGGGTGTGTGTTGCAGCAGGGTAACGATGACGGCCGACTCCAACCGGTGGCTTACGCCTCCAGGTTGCTCTCCCAGGCAGAGTGTGGATACGGCATGATCGAGAAGGAGGCACTCGCGTGTGTGTACGGTGTGAAAAAGATGCACCAGTACCTTTTTGGTAGACAGTTCGAGCTAGAGACGGACAAGCCGTTAACATCCCTGTTGTCCGACAGCAAGGCGGTCAACGCTAACGCGTCAGCTCGCATATAGCGATGGGCCCTCACGCTGGCTGCGTATGACTACACCATACGGCACCATCCAGGTACCGAAAATTGCACTGATGCACTCAGGAGGCTCCCACTGGCCACCACCGAGAGGACGTCGGAGCAGAACGCCGAGATGGTCATGGCCGTCGAGGCTTTTGACAATGCGGGTTCCCCCATCACATGCCGACAGATCAAACTCTGGACAAAAAGGGACCCCCTCCTATCCATGATAAAGAAATGTGTCCTGACTGGGAATTGGGCGCCTGCACACAGGGCGTGCCCCGAGGAAGTCACGCTGTTTTAGAGACAGATGGATGAACTCTCCATCCAAGCCGACTGCCTATTATGGGGCAGCCGGGTAATCATTCCCCAGAAAGGAAGGGAAGCGTTCATCAGGGAACTCCACAGCGAGCACCCGGCATCGTGTTAATGAAGGCCATTGCCCGGTCACATGTATGGTGGCCGGGCATTGACTCAGACCTGGAACACTGGGTTCGCAGGTGCACGATGTGTGCCCAGCTGGGCAATGCCCCCAGGGAGGCCCCACACAGCCCGTGGCCCTGGCCCACCAGGCCATGGTCATGCATTCACATAAGCGGGCCCGTTCATGGGGAAAATGTTCCTGATCGTTGTCGATGCATACTCAAAGTGGATCGAGTGCATCATATTGAACTCGTGTGCGACATCCATCACTGTGGAGAATCTGCGTATGGTTTTCGTGATCCACGGCTTGCTGAACATCCTGGTCAGTGACAATGGCCCGTGTTTTACCAGCCATGAATTCCAGGAGTTTATGTCGGGCAATGGGATCAAGCACGTCCGGACAACGCCGTTCAAGCTGGCTTCCAATGGCCAGGTGGAATGAGCGGTCCAAGTCACAAGGCAGGGCATGCTACGCATCCAAGACCCTCCCTTCAGTACCGCCTATCGTGCCTCCTGCTGGCCTACAGGTTCCGGCCGCATTCGCCCACGGGAGTCCCGCCAGCGGAACTCCTCATGAAACGCACGCTCAAGACGCGGCTGTCCCTCATTCACCCAGACCTGGCAGACATTGTTGAGGGCAAGCGCCAGTCCCAAACTGAGCTCCATAATCGAGGCTCAAGGGGGAGGTGTATAGAAATAGATGACCCGGTATTTGTTCTTAACCATGCTTTGGGACCCAAATGGCTTGAGGGCACTGTAATCGGCAAAGAAGGAAACAGGGTCATGGTGGTCAGACTAAACAATGGGCAGATATGCCGCAAACACTTGGACTAAGTAAAGACAAGGTTCAGCATAGACATGGAGGAACCGGAAGAAGAGCATGATGAGATAGCGCCCACACCACTGCCAGCGTATGAGCAACAAAGACAGCCCTCAGCATGCACAATCCCTACGGCCATGCCGGAATCACCTCAAGTGACAGAGACGCGTGCTGAGGCTCAGCCACCAGAGCCACAACTATGGTGCTCCACGAGAGAGCGTCGACCACCCAATAGACTTAACCTCTGAAACTAAAAGATTTAAGGGGGGAGGTGATGTCATGTATTTCACCATCTTGCAATGACAATAGTTATGTAACTGTAACTCATGCACACTGTACCTGTACCCTTGAAATGCACACCCTGACCACAGGGGGGTGAGCTTGCGGGAGACACACCTCATCTGGGTTTCCAGGTATAAAAGGGGAGGTCCCACCCAGGGTCAGCACTCCTTGGTCCTGGGAATAAAGTGAAGGTCACAGAGTGACCGTGTCTGATATATCCATGCCTCGTGTGAGTTTGTAACAAGGTGTAGAGACACTACAATTCTGATCTGGCAATCCCAAGGCGGGTGCACTCATAAGGGCTTGCTTCAGTTGTATAAACGCTGCCTCCTGGGGGCTACCCCAGTTGACGGGCTCCTGGGAGGGCCTTCCTCCTTTTACTAGGTCCTTTATCGGTTGGGCCATCTCCGCATACTCCGGAATAAAGTTCCGGCAATAGTTAAATAGTCCCAATACCTGTTGGTCCCCTTTTACCGTTCCTGGTCTAGGCATTGTTCTAATAGTTTCCTTCCGATCTGCGGGTATCCATCTATTCCCTTGGGCTGCTATGTACTATGTAGCCCAAGTACGTAACCTCCTCCTTTCCCACCTGGGCTTTCCTAGGATTTGCCTTTAGCCCCGAGTGCTGTAAGGCCCCTAATATTGTAGTTAAGGCCAACATGTGTTGTTGCTCAGTACCTGAAGCGATAAGAATATCGTCCACGTACTGTAGTATAGTGCTTCCTTCTCCTACGTCCAGAGATTCCAGGATTCCTGACAATGCCCGATGGAATATGCCCGGACTATTGTGAAATCCTTGCGGCACCCTGGTCCAGGTATACTGTTTCCCCTTTACAGTGAAGGGAAACTTCCTCTGTGACTCCTCATCCAAAGGTATAGCCCAGAATCCGTTCGCTATGTCAAGTACAGTAAAGATTTTATGTTCTGGGTTCAGGCCATTGAAATAGTGGATGGGCTCGCCACAATCGGATGTTCCCTTGGGGTGGTCTTGTTCAAGGCTGTAGGTTCCGTCGGGTTTCTTTACCGGCCACACTGGTGAATTAGTGGTGGCAGTTACTAGCTTTACCACCCCTTGTGCTTCTAATTCTTGCACTATTTGGTGGGCGGCTGCTTCAGCCTCAGGTTTTAAAGGATATTGTCTGTGGGCCTTATGTTCCGGCCTGGGAATTTTGACCGAGTCGACTCAGGCCAGCCCGCAATCCTGTTTGTGCTGTGTCCACAGAGCCGGGTATAGTTGGCATACGCTGCCCCACATGTCCTTCGTTTCCCACTCGGGCTGTATTGGGACAATCCTTGCTACTTGCTGCTGCTGGTGTCCCGGGCAATTGAACTTCTGTTGGATCGGATGTTTCTCTCCCCATATTATCCGATTACGCTGGGGGTCTATAAGTGCCCCTACTTCCCTCAGGGTGTCTATCCCTAGTATGGTGCCTTCCAGGTTAGGGGAGCACCAAAATTGGGTGGGTATCATTATTCCCTGTATCCCTAATAGTACTACTTCGCTTAATGTCGCTTTTTTGGATGCTCCTCCTATCCCTTGAATATTAACCGTGGTTCTTGTAAGAGGGATGTCTAGATTAGTTATGAATACTGACGCTTCCGTGTCCACTAGCATGTTGCACTGCCGACCCCCTAACACTGCACTAATAAACATACAGGGATCTAGCGTCGGCCATCCCAACCTTCCATCGGGGGCCGGTAACCCCTAGCAGGTACTGGCCAGTTTAAGTAAGTTGATGAACTCCTCGTTAGAGGGTGGCTCCGGAGGGGGTGGGGCTGGCAGTGTTGTTTGTCGGAGGATTTCCATCAGTTCCTCACGCGTGATGGGTGTCCCTGTCTGTTTTCTGGTTGGCTGGGGGCCCTTTCCTGCCGCCCCGCCTCCTGCTGCCCAGCATCATTTTACTACGTGTCCCAGTTTGTTGCAATTACGGCACCTGGGTCTATCCATCCCTTTTTCAGCCTGCCTTTGTGGGCAATCTCTGCTAAAATGCCCGTCCTAATGATACGTGTAACACGTCAAGGGAGCTGCGTGGAGGTCCCCCCATCTTCCTTTTCTCCCGTCATTAATGCTGCCACCACTATCTTGGCTACCTTTTTCTTTTGCTCAGCCTTTAATTCCTCCACGTTTTGTGCCCATTCTAAGATTTCATCATAATCATCTCCTATCTTAAATCCCAGCTTAATTATTTTTTAATGCGCCTCCTCCAGTCCATCCTTAAACATTTCTAAAAATACTGCATCCTCTTTATTATCTGAATGGTGACAGATTAGGAAAAGGGGAGGTGCAACGAGACCTGGGTGTCATGGTACATCAGTCATTGAAGGTTGGCATGCAGGTACAGCAGGCGGTTAAGAAAGCAAATGGCATGTTGGCCTTCATGGATTTGAGTACAGGGGCAGGGAGGTGTTGCTACAGTTGTACAGGGCCTTGGTGAGGCCACACCTGGAGTATTGTGTACAGTTTTGGTCTCCTAACCTGAGGAAGGACATTCTTGTTATTGAGGGAGTGCAGCGAAGGTTCACCAGACTGATTCCCGGGATGGCGGGACTGACCTATCAAGAAAGACTGAATCAACTGGGCTTGTATTCATTGGAGTTCAGAAGAATGAGAGGGGACCTTATAGAAACGTTTAAAATTCTGATGGGTTTAGACAGCTTAGATGCAGGAAGAATGTTCACAATGTTGGGGAAGTCCAGAACCAGGGGTCACAGTCTAAGGATAAGGGGTAAGCCATTTAGGACCGAGATGAGGAGAAACTTCTTCACCCAGAGAGTGGTGAACCTGTGGAATTCTCTACCACAGAAAGTTGTTGAGGCCAATTCACTAAATATATTCAAAAAGGAGTTAGATGTACTCCTTACTACTCGGGGGATCAAGAGGTATGGCGAGAAAGCAGGAATGGGGTACTGAAGTTGCATGTTCAGTCATGAACTCATTGAATGGCGGTGCAGGCTAGAAGGGCCGAATGGCCTACTCCTGTACCTATTTTCTATGTTTCTATGTTTTATCGGGGTTGTTAGCACCGGAGTGGTCCTTGTACTCGAGCCATTTCCGCTCTCCATATTCCCCAACAGTTTCGTTCGGTTTTTGGATTACTTTTAATATCCTGCTCCAATTAGTTCTTGGTCCACAACATTCATCCAGCCTGCGCTTGAGGTCTAGTATCCCCTGTGCCTTAGTTCGCATTGGGTTTCCCATCATCATCCAGTTGCCGTTTTGTATGGCTTGGGTATCCCTTTGCCAGTTTACATTACCGGTTTTGGCCTTTACCAGACTGTGTACGTCTCCTAGAGTTAGATTATGTGCATCAAACATTTCCTTAACCTTTTGCCAGAATTCTGTATTTCTGCTATTTGGTTTGGGGGTGGGTAAATCTTTTAGCAGTGTCTGTCTCTCATGCGGGGTGAGGGGAACTTCTTGTAAGGTGACATGACCGGGTGCTGCCCGTGTGCAGGGATGGTGGTAGTACGTACAGAAGCTGCCTGTACATACCCGTCATATGTCGGGGGCCCTTTCTGGGTCGCGTTATTATCTTGGGGCTCCCCTGCCTGTACCTCTTTCAGGGATGGGTATATTTAGGATACTGGGGGGGTTATTTTTGGGACGGTTTTGCTGATGCGCACTGTAGGGTTTGTCCGTTCTCCTTTACAGCCCTTTCTAATTCCGTTATTTTAGTTTTTAATTCCTGAATCAATTCAGTGTGGGTATCTATTTCTTTTACATGTTCCGGTTAACAGATCAGGATAATTACTTGGGCCATTTCAACCTTGTGTTTGGTCTGACTATCCCACCATTTTTTCTGTCTATCTGTGGGCTGCCACCCTTTCCGTTTCATTTCTTCCATTAATGTTGTGTATTTTTTGCCCAGCAAATTTAGTAGGGAACCTTTTGGTCCCCAGTTACATTCTTCCTCCTTTTTTTTGCTGGCCTGGGTTTCTGTTCCCTCATTGGTTTTATTCGCCTTTTTACTAGCCGGGTTACCCATCTTACTTTGGGGAAGGTGTAGGGATCTTGGGCATTCCCTTTAATTCGTGTTTGGAATGCAGGACGTCGTCTATATGTCTCCCCTTGGCGCTGTACACTCTCGTACTGCCACGCTTCTGGATCAATATGTCTCGTCTCTGCGGGGACGTCGTCTATATGTCTTCCTTTTGCGCCGGACACCCGTACTGCCACGCTTCCAGGTCAATATGTCTCGTCCCTGCGCCGAGCACTTGTACCGCTTGGGTCAGTAGGACTCGTCCATATGTCTTCCCTTGCGTCGTACCCTCGCACTGCCGCGCTTCCTACATGCGCGTGTCTCAGAATATGCCTTTTAACCCCCTCCCACCCCAAGATTGCCCCTGTCCTCTGTCTCCGTCTCTGTGGGACCTGCTACAGATGGTTCTTTGTACAGATGTCCTTCCCTCCCGGTTTACAATGCCACAGCTCTAACTTGAAGGTGGTAAATTAAACATACTCTCCCCAACAGCTGGATCATTGTTCCGTTTGGGAAGTTCTTGTACTCTGCTTGCAGCGCCAAATTGAAGGGGAAAATGGGAAGGCTTCTCTTCCCACGAGCGGGCCCTTTGATATAAAGGGTCGATGCTCGTCCCAACCCGCGTAGCAGCCCTCGAAGTATTAGACAAAGACGGATGGCAAGGTATAACGATCTTTAATTACGGACGTCCGGGAACACTTCTCATCACAGCCACCTGTGAGTGGAGATGTTTCCTGAATAGCAAAATTTTACATCATTTATACATTTCATAGATCCCTTCGCCCCGCCACCCCCCCTACCCACCCCCAGTACAACCTCCCTCGATCTCTAATGGGTTACCTTGTTAGTAATATTTTGGATTGACAGACCAAGATCTCAAGGCAACTTTTAGACCTTAACTGGGATGACCTCATTGGTTAGAAATTGCTGATCGTACGTAGTGCCTAAATGTCTGTTTAGAGTCTTTTCACAAAGTCTTGTCGGACTGGACGTACCTTAATGTTATTTAGTGTTTTGGTACATCAATTGTACATCAATATTGAATCAGAGGCCTCTGGGTCCTTGGTGCTGGAATATGTTAGAATGTGTGGTCAGCCAAGACCTTCTGCCCCTTTTGCTGAGCCAATGTAGAAGCCGGCACTTTAAATCTTATTTCGCTTATACCCCTAATGCCAATTTTCTCTTACAAGGAGCCAGCTGGTGCAGCTGCAGCAGGGAGAGAAGGCAAAAAAGAAGTAAAAAGAAATCAAAGTGTGACATCACAGCCAAGGGGGTAAGTAATTGGCTGGTGATTGGTGAGTAGTTTTTCTTTTTCTTTTCCTTATCAGTAAGAAACCTTTGGCATTGTTGCCAAATTAAATTAATTTAAGAGTTAAGTCATGGCAGGAAAGCCCAGACCCGTATCATGCTCCTCCTGTGATATGTGGGAAATTAGGGACACTTCTGTCCTTGACGACTATGTGTGCAGGAAGTGTATCCAGCTGCAGCTCCTGACAGACCGCATTGTAGCACTGGAGCTGCGCATGGATTCACTCTGGAGCATCCGCGATGCTGAGGATGTCGTGAATAGTGCATTTAGTGAGTTGGTCACATCGCAGGTGAAGGTTACACAGGCAGCTAGGGAATGGGTCATCATCAGGCAGCACAGTGGAAGGAAGGTAGTGCAGGGGTCCTCTGCAGTCATCTCCCTCCAAAACAGATACACCACTTTGGGTACTGTTGGGGGGGATGACTCATCAGGGGAAGGCAGCAGCAGCCAAGTCAATGGCACCAGGAGTGGCTCTGCTGCACAGGATGGCAGGAAAAAGAATGGGAGAGCTATAGTGGTAGGGGATTCTATTGTAAGGGGAATAGGGAGGCATTTCTGCGGTCGCAACCGAGACTCCAGGATGGTATGTTGCCTCCCTGGTGCAAGGGTCAAGGATGTCTCGGAACGGTTGCAGGGCATTCTGGAGGGGGAGGGGGAACAGCCAGTTGTTGTGGTGCATATAGGTACCAACGACATAGGTTAAAAAATGGGATGAGGTCATACAAGCTGAATTTAGGGAGCTAGGAGTTAAATTAAAAAGTAGGACCTCAAAAGGTAGTAATCTCAGGATTGCTACCAGTGCCACATGCGAGTCAGAGTAGAACTAGCAGGATAGTTAAGATGAATATGTGGCTTGAGGAATGGTGCAAGAGGGAGGGATTCAAATTCCTGGGACATTGGAACCAGTTCTCGGGGAGATGGGACCAGTACAAAACGGACAGTCTGCACCTGGGCAGGACTGGAACCGATGTCCTAGGGGGAGTGTTTGCTAGTGCTGTTGGGGAGGGGTTAAACTAATATGACAGGGGAATGGGAATCTATGCAGGGAGACAGAGGGAAGTAAAATGGGAGCCGAAGCAAAAGACAGAAAGGAGAAAAGTAAAAGTGGAGGGCAGAGAAATCCAAGGCAAAAATCAAAAAGGGCCACATTGTATAATTCTAAAGGGACAAAGAGTGTTAAAAAGAGTGCTAAAAAGACAAGCCTGAAGGCTCTGTGACTCAATGCAAAAAGAGTATTCGTAATAAGGTGGATGAATTAACTGCGCAGGCAGCTATTAATGAATATGATATAATTGGGATCACGGAGACATGGCTCCAGGGTGACCAAGGCTGGGAACTCAACATCCAGGGATATTCAACATTCAGGAAGGACAGACAGAAAGGAAAAGGCGGTGGGGTAGCATTGCTGGTTAAAGAGGAAGTTAATGCAATAGTAAGGAATGACATTAGCTTGGATGATGTGGAGTCTGTATGGGTAGAGCTGCGGAATACCAAAGGGCAGAAAACACTAGTGGGAGTTGTGTACAGACCACCAAACAGTGGTAGTGAGGTTGGGGATGGCATCAAACAAGAAATTAGGGATGCATGCAATAAAGGTACAGCAGTTATCATGGGCGACTTTAATCTACATATAGATTGGGCTAACCAAACTGGTAACACTACGGTGGAGGTTGATTTCTTGGAGTGTCTTAGGAATGGTTTTCTAGACCAATGTGTCGAGGAACCAACTAGAGAGCTGGCCATCCTAGACTGGGAGAAAGGACTAATTAGCAATCTTGTTGTACGAGACCCTTTGGAGAAGAGTAACCATAATATGGTAGAATTCTTTATTAAGATGGAGAGTGACACAGTTAATTCAGAGACTAAGGTCCTGAACTTAAGGAAAGGTAACTTCAATAGTATGAGACGTGAATTGGCTAGTAAGACTGGCAAATTATACTTAAAGGGTTAATGGTGGATAGGCAATGGCAGACATTTATAGATCACATGGATAACTTCAACAATTGTACATCCCTATCTAGAGTAAAAATAAAAGAGGGAAAGTGGCTCAACCATGGCTAACAAGGGAAATTAAGGATATAATGTTAAAACAAGGAAGAGGCATATAAATTGCGCAGAAAAAGCAGCAAACCTGAGGACTGGGAGAAATTTAGAATTCAACAGAGGAGGACAAAAGGTTTAATTAGGAGGGGGGAAAGCTTGCAGGGAACATAAAAACTGACTGCAAAAGCTTCTACAGATATGGGAAGAGAAAAAGATTAGTGAAGACGAGTGTAGGTTCCTTGCAGTCAGAATCAGGTGAATTCATAATGGGGAACAAGGAAATGGCAGACCAATTGAACATATACTTTGGTTCTGTCTTCACTA
Source organism: Pristiophorus japonicus (assembly GCF_044704955.1). NCBI lineage: Eukaryota > Metazoa > Chordata > Chondrichthyes > Pristiophoridae > Pristiophorus > Pristiophorus japonicus. The sequence goes on along the minus strand of NC_091984.1, from coordinate 82,959,027 downwards.
TGGAAGACACGAATAACCTCCCAAAAATACTAGGGGACTGGGGGTCTGGATAAGTACCTATGGATTGGAGGGTAGCTAAATGTAACCCCACTTTTTAAAAAAGGAGGGAGAGAGAAAAAACAAGGAATTATAGACTGGTTAGCCTGACATCGGTGGTAGGGAAAATGCTGGAATCAATTATTAAAGATGTAATAGCAGCGCATTTGGAAAGCAGTGACAGGATCGGTCCAAGTCAGCATGGATTTATGAAAGGGAAATCATGCTTGACAAATCTTCTAGAATTTTTTGAGGATGTAACAATAGAGTGGATAAGAGAGAACCAGTGGGTGTGGTTTATTTGGACTTTCAAAAGACTTTTGACAAGGTCCCACACAAGAGATTAGTGTGCAAATTTAAAGCACATGGTATTGGGGGTAATGTATTGACGTGGATCGAGAACTGGTTGGCAGACAGGAAGCAAAGAGTGGGAATAAATGGGTCCTTTTCAGAATGGCAGGCAGTGGCTAGTGGGGTGCCGCAAGGTTCAGTGCTGGGACCCCAGCTATTTACAATATACATTCATGATTTGGACGAAGGAATTGAATGTAATATCTCCAAGTTTGCATATGACACTAAGCTGAGTGGCAGAGTGAGCTGTGAGGAGGATGCCAAGAGGCTGCAGGGTGACTTGGACAGGTTAGGTGAATGGGCAAATGCATGGCAGATGCAGTATGATGTGGATAAATGTGAGGTTATCCACTTTGGGGGCAAAAACAGGAAGGCAGATTATTATCTGAATGTTGACAGATTAGTAAAAGGGGAGGTGCAACGAGACCTGGGTGTCATGGTACATCAGTCATTGAAGGTAGGCATGCAGGTACAGCAGGCAGTAAAGAAAGCAAATGGCATGCTGGCCTTCATAGCGAGAGGATTTGAGTATAGCAGCAGGGAGGTCTTACTGCAGTTGTACAGGGCCTTGGTGAGACCACACCTTGAGAATTGTGTGCAGTTTTGGTCTCCTAATCTGAGGAAGGACGTGCTTGTTATTGAGCGAGTGCAGCAAAGGTTCACCAGGCTAATTCCCGGGATGACAGGACTGACATATGAAGAAAAACTGGAATTTAGAAGAATGAGAGGGGATCTCATTGAAACATATAAAATTATGATGGGAATGGACAGGTTAGATGCAGGAAGAATGTTCCCTATGTTGCCGAAGTCTTGAACCAGGGGTCACAGTCGAAAGATAAGGGGTAAGCCATATAGGACCGAGAGGAGAAGAAACCTTTTCACCCAGAGAATGGTGAACCTGTGGAATTCTCTACCACAGAAAGTTGTTGAATCCAGTTCGTTGGATATATTCAAGAGGGAGTTAGATATGACCCTTACGGCTAAGGGGTATGGAGAGAAGGCGGGAGTGAGGTACTGAAGTTGCATGATCAGCCATGATCATATTGAATGGCGGTGCAGGCTTGAAGGGCCGAATGGCCTGCTCCTGCACCTATTTTCTATGTTTCTATGTTTTTAACCTCGTTTCCTTTCTGTCTGTCCTTCTGGATTGTCAAATACCCCTGAATATTTAATTCCCAGTCCTGGTCACCTTGCAACCACGTCTCTGTAATGGCTATCAGATCATACCCATTTGTCTCAATTTATGCCATCAACTCATCTAGTTTGTTACAAATGCTACATGCATTTAGACAAAGTGCCTTTAAAATTTTTTTTGCCCTTTTTTCCTGCTTGTTTCCTCTCTCCTTCAAACTTACTTTCTTTATGTTTGCTTTCTAATTCCAGCTTTACTCCCCTTCCTACTGAATCTATTTTCAGGTTCCCATCCCCTTGCCAAGCTAGTTAAAACCCTCCCCAACAGCACTAGCAACCCCGCCACCCCCCCCACGAGGATATTGGTCCCGGCTCTGTTGAGGTGCAACCCGTCCGGCTTGTACAGGTCCCACCTCCCCCAGAAGCGGTCCCATTGCCTCAGGAAACTAAAGCCCTCCCGTCTGCACCATCTCTCCAACCACGTATTCATCTGTTCTATCCTCCTATTTCTGTACTCATTTGCTCATGGCACTGGGAATAATCTGGAGATTAGTACCTTTGATGTCCTGCTTTTTAATCTATCTCCTAGCTCCCTAAACTCTGCCTACAGGACCTCATCCCTCTTCCTACCTGTCATGTATGTAGACCATGTATACTAACTGTATAGTCACATAAGGTGTGCCACCAGAGGGCACTGCGGTGGGGAGACCTGAGGGTCACCTGCATAGGTGTGCAGGGCCCAGTATAAAAGGCTGCCCACCATGCTTGTGTCTCACTCTAGAGTTACAATAAATGGGACTCGGGTAACAACAGCTCAAGTACAGTACTAGATCTCGTGGAGTCATTCATAAGGGTATTAGAGACATATCATTACCTTTGTCATTGGTACCGATGTGGCCACGACTTCTGGCTGTTCACCCTCCCCCACCAGAATGCCCTGCAGCTGCTCAGTGACATCACTGACCCTGGCAGCAGGAAGGCAACATACCATCCTGGAGTCATGTCTGCGGCCACAGAAACACCTGTCTGCTCCCCTGACTATCGAATCCCCTACCACTATAGCTCTTCCATTCTTCTTCCTCCCACCCTGTGCAGCTGAGCCACCCATGGTGCTGTGGATTTGGCTCTGGCTGCACTCCCCAGAGCCACCATCGTCCTCACCGGTACTCAGAAGAGAATACCGGTTGGAGAGCGAGATGGACTCAGGGGACTCCTGCACTACCTGTGTTATATATGTAAACTTGTATATACTTTGTACAGCCACCAGAGGGCTCATCCACTGGAGTCCCAAGATCTCCCATAATCCCTTGGGAGCACAGGTATTTAAGGAAGCCTCGCAGGTTGGAGAGGCACTCTGGAGACCTGCAATAAAAGACTAAGTTCACACTTTACTTTGAGCTCACAGTATTCAGTCTGACTCTTTCTTCATACATAACAATCTGCCTAATCCTCCTCCTTTGTCCAGGGGGTCACCCAATCCCTATCTGCCTGCACACTCTTAAGCTGCGTAGTGACCACCTCCTGAAATGTGCTATCCACGTAGCTCTCAGTCTCGCGGATGCATCGCAGTGACTCCAGCCATTGCTCAAGCTCCAAAAAACGGAGCTCGAGTTGGTGCAGCTGGAGACATCCAGGACTTCCCACATGCCACAGGATGTGCAATCAACGGGACTGAGCTGCCCTGCCATCCCTCTAGTTATACTCGCAACTATCAAGTAGAACTGAACCCTAAACCTTAGCAAAACACATCCAGCCGCTACTCAGCAAATAGCCGATTTAATTAACTGGTTCTCCTTAGATAATAAAGATCACATATATTTAATTGCAGTTCCTAACCTACAACAATGCCAAAGGTTTATTAAAGAAAAGAAAAATACTCACCAATCCACCAGCCAATCACTTACCTGCTTGGCTGTGACATCACACTTCGATTTCAATTTTTTTTAAACTTTGTGTCCCTGCTGCAGCTGGCGTCCTCCCGACTGCCGCTGTTCCAAGCTGCCACCGCCCTTTGTAATCCTGCGCCCACTCAGATCTTGTGATGCTGGCCTCCTCCCGACTGCCTGGTAGTCTGGTAGTCACCCATTCCCTCTCTGTCTGCGCACTCCTAAAACATGCTCTCCATGATACGCTCAGCCTTGCGGATGCACTGCAGTGACGTCAGCTGCTGCTCAAGCTCCGAAACCTGGGGCTCGGGATCCTCTAGCTGACAACACTTCCTGCACATGTGGTTGTCCAGAACATGGGAAGTGTCCTGGATTTCCCACAGGGCACAGGATGTGCATTCCATGGTACTGAGTTACCCTGCCAGAGCTTCATTTGTTCGACTATTAACTAACTTTACAGAAACTTAAAGACTATGATTTATCTAATTCAAGTTATTAATATAGTATTAACAGTTACCAAGCCACCGCTTTATCACTAACCAGCTATTTAGCTCCAGCCCCTAACTTGAAGAGAAAAAACAAGTATGATTACCATTCAATCAATCAGTTACCAGCTATTCTGTGACATCACTCCTTGTTTTGAGAAAAAAAAAATCGCTGCTCCTCTCCCTTTATGCTCCCTCTGCTCAGGACCATGCTCTGTCCTGGGCCTTCTTCACACCTCCTTTTATGCTGCTGCTGCTCCCGCTCTAGCTTCTCTAATCTTGTTGCAGCTGCACCAATCCAGGCAAGTATTCCATCACATTCCTCACGTGCCTTGTAGATGGTGGAGAGGCTTTAGGAAGTCAGGAGGTGAGCAACTTGCTGCAGAATACCCAGCCTGTGACCTGCTCTAGTTGCCACGGCATTTAAGTGGCTGGTCCAGTTGAGTTTCTGGCCAATGGTGACCTCTAGGATGTTGGTGGGGAACTTAGTTGGTGATGACATTGAATGGCATAGGGAGGTGGTTAAGCTCTTTCTTGTTGGAGAGGGCATTGTTCTCACTCTCTTCCCACCTCACTCCATGGTGTACTCGCTAAAAACTAATGTTATCATCAATAACTATCTTTTATAGTCTACTAAATTAGGTCACAAACCAGCTGCTCAGTCAGGTCATCCGAGCCAGGGTGTCCTGGAGATGGAGCACGCGATATCCTCCGGTACACTTGCGGCCTTCTGCGAGAGGTGGGCGCCGGAGGGACTGGAATGCATTATCACCCCCGGCAACCAAATTTTAATTTGACCGTTTAAAGTTTAATTTGTTTAAATTGTTGGTTTTAGTGCCCTTTTAATAAGGGGGTATTTGATTTACAGATGCAATGAAAATAGTTTTGATTAGTTACAAATTTTAATTTGATTCACTTAATGTCTAAAGTTTAATTTGTTTATTTGTTGGTTTTGGTGCCCCTTTAATAAGGGGGCACTTGATTTATAGGTTAAACCTAAAATAGTTATAGATTAGTTAACATCCAGTTGGTGACTAATGATCATCTGCTACCTATTAACTAGAAATTCACAATGGTTGCTCAAATTTAAAGTTCAATTGAAGAGGAAAAAACACACAAAAAATCTTCTGAATGCCTTACCCATAACTTGCTCCTATTCACCACTGAATTCCCACTCTAGTCAAATTCCTATTATGGAAGTAATGGTCTCACTCTGTTTCCCCTCACTTCTTTACCAGTTCACTCCGGGGTGTGTTCTCTGCTCAAACTGGCATTGCTACTCTTGCTGTGGTTCTGCCTTCAATCTTCTTTGCCTACACCCCTACTTGCCCTTGGCAGTGTCAACATCAGTTAGAACGCAGCTCGATCTCACTGTCATGGTGGGTACTAGAGGCCAGCATTGTCATTGACTTTTTTTTCTGGTTCAACTTGGCCATCACATCTTAAGTTGGTATTATCTCCTCCATTATATATGCTTTATTGCCTTCTATAGCTGGGTTATCTTCTAACCCTTTGGACAGCACTTGACCTGTGTCTTACTGTCAGTATGATAAAGGTGATGGGTCTTCAACAAATACTAATTTCTCCTCATTTCACTCAGGTAATGGCAATGAGGTTTCTAATTATTTTGTTTCTCTCCATCATCATAGCTTCAGAGTCCCTCACTGGTTAACAATTAGAAACACACTTTCCAACATATATTCCTGTATCCTCAATTGTCCAACACAATCTTCTCACCAGGTCTCGTTTCTAGATTTCAACTCTTGGAGAACATTTGGTTCCCTTCTTTTTGCAGCTGAATTGATGGCAGGCTTCCTGTCTCATAAATTTGCCAGGGTGTCCCTGGAGATCGAGCACGTGGTGTCCACTGGTACGCTCGCGGCCTTCCGCGAGAGGTACATCACCCCCGGTAACCAAATTTTAATTTGCCGTTTAAAGTTTCAAAAAGTTTTATTTGTTAATTTGTCGGTTCTAGTGCCCCTTTAATAAGGGGGCACTTGATTTAAATGTTTTACACAAAATAATTGTCTCATTAATTTGCCAGGGTGTCCCTGGAGATCGAGCACGCGATGTCCACCGGTACGCTCGCGGCCTTCCACGAGAGGTGGGCACCGGAAGGACTGGAGTGCATCATTTCAACAGTGAACAAAAGTTTAATTTAATTTGATTTGTCAAGGTTCCCTTTAATTGTTAGTTAATTTGTGTGTTTTTTGTGCCCTTATATATGTAAAGGGGGCACTTGAATTAACGTTCTACCAAAATATGTGTTTCATAAATTTGATTCAATCACCTCATCAATTGAGAAACTAGCAACAAAGAAGTACAGCTGTTCTGTTCTACTATTTTCAGTAATCGCCACAAATGTGGAATTTGCTTTTCTTAAAAAAGGAACTTGCTGTCGGAATCTGGCCAACGACAGGAGGAGATGTTCCTCCTCACTGTTCTTGCAATTCAGGCCATATAACCGGAAGATGCAGTTTTTAATTACTTTTAATGTCAAGGGAGCCTAGATTCTGAATTCATTGCTTCTGGATGCTACTGAACTGGGGCTTCAGCAATTGCTTCAAGTCTCCCAAAAAGACCTTCTTTGGGAGGGATTATCTGTGTATTGGCATCAAGGGATTGCAAACAGAAGTGTTGGTCCTGGCTAGAATATGGCAAGAAAATGCAAGCCTTCCTTTCATGGAAGTGCTTCTTTCATCTATTAACTATGTCAAGTGCAACATAAGCACAGAAGTTTCATGGTACAAACTGGTTCTTAATGCAGCAGACCTTTCATGGTAAAAACTGGTTCTGAAAGTGTCATGTATCTCACATTACTGTATATAACTGTATCTTACCATGCTATACATGACTCTAACTGGATATGACCTGTAACAATAAGCATACCTTACCACCAGGGGTGCACTTGCAGGAGACACTCCATACCTGTCCCACTGAGGTATATAAAGAGAGGTCTCAGGCAAGTGCAGCACTGGAGAGCTGGAATTAAAGGTGCGGGTCCTGAGTGACCTTGACTTCAGCATGTGTCTCGTGTAAGTCAGTACATTAGAGTCAGGACTTAACAGTGGCGACGAGTTACGGGATCACAGAATCCACAGAATGGCTACCAACAGCTCAGATGAGAAATACAATGCTGGAGACAATTAGTATGACTTTATAGAAAGGCTCCAGCAAAGCTTTGTGACCAAAGACTGGCTGGGCGACGATAAGGCAGACAAGAGAAGAGCCCATCTCTTGGCCAGCTGTGACTCGAAAACATACGCTTTAATGAAAGACCTGCTGGCACCTGAGAAACCAGCAAGCAAGTCGTTTGAGGAGTTGAGCACACTGGTGAGAGACCACCTGAAGCCAGCGAGCAGCCTACATATGGCCAGACACAGGTTCTACAACTACAGACGCTGTGTGGGCCAAAGCATACCCGACTTCGTGGCGGATCTTCGGAGGCTGGCTAGTTCATGTAAGTTCCCCGATGAACTAGGGAGAGAAGTACTGAGACTTTTTTATTGAAGGAATAGGCCACGCAGGCATATTCCGAAAGCTTATAGAGACTAAGAACTTGACTCTAGAGGCAGCAGTACTGGTCGCACAGACATTCTTGGCAGGCGAAGAAGAAACGAGGCTGATCTATACTTTGGGTACGACAACCAACGAGGCATCGGAATAAGGGGTTCATATTGTGAAACAAACCGCTACCCCCACACACAGACAAAGACAGCAGGCCTTCAACAGCAGACAGTGGCGCCAGAAGCCATCAAAATCAAGGGCCACATGAATGGCCGATCACACCTCGTCAACCCACAATGCGAGCAGTCAACAACAGATTGAGAGAAGCTCAAGGGAGATCAGCCAGACGCAGCTCATCCTTCGGAAACAAGGGAAACGGTCTGTGTTGGAGATGTGGAGGAAGGCACTCAACCAGGGTATGTCGATTTCAGCATGCCATTTGCAGAAACTCCAACTGCACAGGGCATCTGGCTCGCATGTGCAGAAAAACAGCAGCTCGGCTGGTATACGAATCGGAACGGTCGGAAAGCGGACCAGAAGACGGTTGGAATAGTGCACGGGATGCCGAGGTATAGCGGGTTAACACAATCAATGTCCACTGTTCTTACACCAAGATGCCTCCAATTATGATGAGGGTTCTACTCAACAGGATACCTGTCAACATGGAACTGGACACGGGGGCCAATCAATCCCTCATGAGTGTTCAACAATTTGAACATCTGTGGCCGCACAAAAGCAACAGACCAAAACTCACAAAGATCGACACCAAACTAAGGACCTATACTAAAGAAATCGTCCCAGTCCTTGGCAACGCCATGCTCTCAGTCACACACAAAGGGATGGTGCACCGAATTTTCCTGTGGATTGTCCCCGGGGATCTCCCAGCCCTGTTGGAGAGAAGCTGGCTGGCAGAACTTAATTGGAAATGGGATGATGTTCACGCCATGTCATCAGAGGAACGGACCTCCTGCTCAACAGTTCTAAGCCGTTTTGAACATCTCTTTCAGCCAGGTGTGGGCACCTTCAAAGGGGCTAAACTTAGAATCTACATCACACAGAATGCCAGACCAGTCCATCACAAGGCTAGAGCTGTGCCTTATGTGATGAGGGAAAAGATTGAAAACGAACTGGACCGGCTTCTGTGGGAAGGCATAATTTAAACCGTGGAATTTAGCGACTGGGCAAGCCCATCGTCCCCGTCATGAAACCTGATGGATCCGTGCGAATCTGTGGGGATTACAAGTCTACCAATAACAGAGTCTCCCTACAGGACCAATACCCGCTGCCCAGAGCGGAGGACCTATTTGCCACGTTGGCTGGAGGAAAACTTTTTTCGAAACTTGACCTCACATCTGCGTATATGACGCAAGAACTGACCGAAGAGTCTAAGCTACTCACCACCATCAACACACATCGAGGCCTTTTTGTGTACAATCGATGCCCATTCGGCATCAGGTCAGCAGTTGCTATATTCCAGTGCAACATGGAAAGTCTGCTCAAGTCCATCCCGGGGACGGTTGTGTTTCAAGATGACATACTCATCACGGGCAGGGACACCGACTCTCATCTCCGCAATCTTGAGGAAGTACTAAGTCGATTGGATCGGGTAGGCCTAAGAGTTAAGAAATCCAAGTGTCTGTTTCTTGCGCCTGAGGTTGAATTTTTGGGCAGAAGGATTGCCGCTGATGGAATCCGCCCAACCGAATCCAAAACCGAAGCGATTCGCCTGGCACCCAGGCCCCGGAATGTCTCGGAACTGCGCGCCTTTCTCGGGCTACTCAATTACTTTGGGAACTTTATGCAGAACTTGAGCATGCTGCTGGAGCCTCTCCACGTGCTACTCAGAAAGGGGTGCGATTGGTTTTGGGGGGATGCCCAAGAATGCGCCTTCAATAAGGCATGCAACCTTCTATGTTCCAACAGTGTTTCAGCCTTTTTTGACCCAGGTAATAAGTTAACCCTTACGGGTGATGCGTCAGCGTACGGGGTCGGGTGCATTTTACAGCACGTCAATGATGCGGGTAAATTTCAGCCCATTGTTTATGCCTGCAGGTCACTTTCGCGGGCAGAGCACGGGTACAGTATGGTTGAGAAAGAGGCGCTCGCGTGCGTGTACGGTGTCAAAAAGATGCACCAATACCTTTTCAGGACCAAGTTTGCGTTAGAAACCAACCACAAACCCCTCACGTCCCTACTGTCCAAGTGCAAGGCAATCAACGCCAACGCCTCGGCGCGCATTCAGCGGTGGGCACTCATGCTGCCGGCTTACGACTACACGATAAGGCACAGACCAGGCACAGACAACTGTGCCGACGTGCTTAGCAGGCTACCCCTGGCGACCACAGAAGGGTCCGACGAACAGGACTGTGAGATGGTCATGGCAATCAATGCCTTTGAATTCACAGATTCGCCCATGACGGCTCGCCGAATCAGAGCCTGGATGACCAGCAACCCCATGTTATCTCTAGTTAAAAGATGCGTTTTAACCGGTGACTGGACAGAGGCTCACCATGCCTGCCCCGAGGAAGTCAAACCCTTCCATAGGCGCATGCATGAACTCTCACTACAGGCAGACTGCCTGATGTGGGGCAGCCGAGTAGTTATGCCCTTACGAGGCAGGGAGGCGTTTGTCCGGGAGCTCCATCGTGAGCACCCGGGGATCGTCCTTATGAAGGCCATAGCCAGATCTCATGTCTGGTGGCCTGGCATTGACGCGGACTTGGAGCTCTGCGTCCGAAGGTGCACCACTTGTGCCCAACTCAGTAATGCCCCCAGGGAGGCCCCCCTAAGCCCCTGGCCCTAGCCCACCAAACTGTGGTCACTGGTGCATGTAGACTATGTGGGCCCATTCATGGGCAAAATGTTCCTCGTAGTCGTTGATGCATTTTCAAAATGGATCGAGTGCATCATTTTAAACTCGAGCACCGCCTCCACCACTGTGGAGAGCCTTAGAACCATGTTTGCAATGCACGGCATTCTTGACATATTGGTCAGTGATAATGGTCCGTGCTTCACCAGCGCAGAATTTCACAATTTTATAGTTGACCACGGTATAAATCACGTTAAGACGGCACCTTTCAAGCCGGCCTCCAATGGCCAGGCGGAGTGAGCAGTACAGATCATTAAACAAGGCATGCTCAGAATCCAAGGTCCCACGCTGCAGAGCCGCCTGTCGTGACTGCTGCTGGCATACAGATCTCGTCCGCATTCACCGACTGGGGTTCCCCCCACGCAACTATTGATGAAACGAACCTTAAAGATCAGGCTCTCGTTAATCCTCCCAGACATGTATGAAATTGTTGAGGCTAAGCGTCAAAAGCTAACTGAGCACCATGACCGAAATTCGAGAGGGAGGTGGAATTAGACAGGGGACAAAGTGTTTGTGCTAAACTATGGCCGGGGTCCCAAATGGCTTGCATGGACAGTAACAGACAAAGAGGGAAACAGGCTACTGGTTGTACAAATGGACAATGGGCAAACCTGCCGGAGGCATGTCGACCAAGTAAAAAGTAGATTCACTGATAACACTGAAGAACCAGAGGCAGACTACAATGTGGAACTCACACCACACCTGGCGGACAGACAGGTGGAACAACCTGAGGAAAGGGCAGACTCAACAGATCTACCAAAATTCTCTGGACTGTGGGGAGGTACCAGCGGATTGGAAAGCAGCTAATGTAACGCCTCTGTTTAAAAAAGGGGGCAGACAAAAGGCAGTTAACTATAGGCCGGTTAGTTTAACATCTGTAGTGGGGAAAATGCTTGAAGCTATCATTAAGGAAGAAATAGCGGGACATCTAGATCGGAATAGTGCAATCAAGCAGACGCAACAATGATTCATGAAGGGGAAATCATGTTTAACTAATTTACTGGAATTCTTTGAGGATATCACTAGCATGGTGGATAGAGGTGTACCGATGGATGTGGTGTATTTAGATTTCCAAAAGGCATTCGATAAGGTGCCACACAAAAGGTTACTGCATTAGATAAAGGTACGCAGAGTCAGAGGAAATGTATTAGCATGGATAGAGAATTGGCTGGCTAACAGAAAGCAGAGAGTCGGGATAAATGGGTCCTTTTCGGGTTGGAAATCGGTGGTTAGTGGTGTGCCACAGGGATCGGTGCTGGGACCACAACTGTTTACAATATACATAGATGACCTGGAAGAGGGGACAGAGTGTAGTGTAACAAAATTTGTAGATGACACAAAGATTAGTGGGAAAGCGGGTTGTGTAGAAGACACAGAGGCTGCAAAGAGATTTAGATTGGTTAAGCGAATGAATGGGCTCAGGTTTGGCAGATGGAATACAATGTCAGAAAATGTAAGGTCATCCACCTTGGAAAAAAAAAATAGTAAAAGGGAATATTATTTGAATGGGGAGAAATTACAACATGCTGCGGTGCAGAGGGACCTGGGGGTCCTTGTGCATGAATCCCAAAAAGTTAGTTTGCAGATACAGCAGGTAATGAGGAAGGCGAATGGAATGTTGGCCTTCATTGCGAGAGGGATGGAGTACAAAAGCAAGGAGGTCCTGCTGCAACTGTACAGGGTATTGGTGAGGCCGCACCTGGAGTACTGCATGCAGTTTTGGTCACCTTACTTAAGGAAGGATATATTAGCTTTGGAGGGGGTACAGAGACGATTCACTAGGCTGATTCCGGAGATGAAGGGGTTACCTTATAATGATAGATTGAGTAGACTGGGTCTTTACTCGTTGGAGTTCAGAAGGATGAGGGGTGATCTTATCGAAACATTTAAAATAATGAGAGGGATAGACAAGATAGAGGCAGAGAGGTTGTTTCCACTGGTCGGGGAGACTAGAACTAGGGGGCACAGCCTCAAAATATGGGGGAGCCAATTTAAAACCGAGTTGAGAAGGAATTTCTTCTCCCAGAGGGTTGTGAATCTGTGGAATTCTCTGCCCAAGGAAGCAGTTGAGGCTAGCTCATTGAATATATTCAAATCACAGATAGATAGATTTTTAACCAATAAGGGAATTAAGGTTTACGGGGAGCGAGCGGGTAAGTGGAGCTGAGTCCACGGCCAAATCAGCCATGATCTTGTTGAATGGCGGAGCAGGCTCGAGGGGCTAGATGGCCTACTCCTGTTCCTAATTCTTATGTTCTTATGTTCTTATGTAGACAGCCCAGGCGCGATTCCAGCAATCACACCGAACGAAACAGACAGCCCAGGCGAGATACCAGCAATCACACCGAACGAAAAACAGGCACCAAGGCAAACAACTGAACCACAACTAGGACGCTCCACGCGAGAGTGCAGACCACCTGAGAGACTGAATCTATAAAGGCCATAAGACCTTGGGGGAGGGTGGTCATGTATCTCACATTACTGTAAATAACTATCTTACCATGCATTACATGACTGTAACTGGATATGATCTGTAACAATAAGCATACCTTACCACCAGGGGAGCACTTGCAGGAGACACTCCATACTTGTCCCACTGAGGTATATAAAGGGAGGTCTCAGGCAAGTGCAGCACTGGAGAGCTGGAATTAAAGGTGCAGGTCCTGAGTGACCTTGACTTTAGCATGTGTCTCATGTAAGTCAGTACATTAGAGTCAGGACTTAACAGAAGGGGTCTGTCTGCCTTAGCAGGGAGCTAATTTGCAAGTTTTGGTCACAAACATCCCATGGCCTCAACTTCCACTTTTCCAGTACAGCAGTGAGTCTTGTCCAAACACACAATGACCTAAGCTGGTGCACTTTACAACCAAGTAGACCACAGGCATCTGTATTCTACAGACCATCGTTCAATGTCAACTCAGATTTTCAATCCTTATCGTTTTGTGAAATTTTAAGGGCTGGAATTTTCAATTCATGCCTACATATATCTATATGGCAGTCTTATCAGAGCTCTTTGTTGAGAATCTGTTCAGGCAGTTGTCCAGTAAGTGCACATGTGGGGATGTCATAACATCACAAAATATCTTAAAAGGGAGATCAACCTTTATGTAATTTTTTTCCACAGGGTTTGGTGCTATGTTACTCCTATGGTATATATTTTCTTTATTCATGGGGCGTGGGCATCACTGGCTAGGCCAGCATTTATTGCCCTTCCCTCATTGCCCTTGAGAAGATGGTGGTGAGTCGCCTTCTTGAACTGCTGCAATCCTTGTGGTGAAGGTACTTCCACAGTGCTGTTATGGAAGGAGTTCCAGAATTTTGACCCAGCGATGATGAAGGTACGGCGCTATACTTCCAAGTCAGGATGGTGTGTGACTTGGAGGGGAACTTGGAGGTGGTGGCGTTCCCATGCACCTGCTGATTTGGTCCTTCTCTGTAGTTGAGGTTGCGGGTTTAGGAGATGCTGCTGAAGACACCTTGATGAGTTGCTGCACTGTAGATTGTAGATCATACACACTGCAGCCACGGTACGCCAGTGGTGGAGGGAGTGAATGTTTAAGGTGGTGGATGGGGTGCCAATCAAGCAGGCTGTTTTGTCCTGGATGGTGTCGAGCCTCTTGAGTGTTGTTGGAGTTGTATGAGTGTTGTTGGAGCTGCTCTCATCCCAGCAAGTGGAGAGTATTTCATCACACTCCTGACTTGTAGATGGTGGAAAGGCTTTATGGAGTCAGGAGGTGAGACACTCGCTGCAGTATACACAACCTCTGACCTGTTCTTATTGCCACAGTGTTTATGTGAATTATAAGGAACAGGTTCAGAAAATAATCAAAAAGGCTCATGGAATACTGGCCTTTATATCTAGAGGACGAGAATACAAAGGGGCAGAAGTTATGTTGCAGTTATACAAAAGCCTGATTAGATCACACCTGGAATACTGTGAGCAGTTCTGGGCACTACACCTTAGGAAGGATATATTGGCTTTGGAGGGAGTGCAGCATAGGTTTACCAGAATAATACACGGGCTTCAAAGTTTAAGTTACGAGGAGAGATTACACAAATTAGGGTTGTATTCCCTAGAATTTAGGTTAAGGGGTGATCTGATTGAAGTTTTCAGAATATTGGGGAACAGACAAGGTCGACAGAGAGAAACTATTTCCGCTGCTTGGGGAGTCCAGGACTAGGGGTCATAGTCTAAAAATTAGAGCCAGACCTTTCAGGAGTGAAATTAGAAAACATTTCTACACACAAAGGGTGGTAGAAATTTGGAACTCTCTTCCGCAAACGTCAATTGATGCTAGATCAATTGTTAATTTTAAGTCAGAGATTGATAGCATTTTGTTAACCAAAGGTATTAAGGGATATGGCCCAAAAGTAGATATATGGAGTTAGATCACAGAGCAGCCATGATATCATCAAATGTTGAAACAGACTCGAGGGGCTGGGATGGCCTATTCATGTTCCTATGTTCCAATGGTGTGCTTGATAAATCCTTGAGTGGATGTCTGCATCTTATATATATGTTCAGCTGGTGTCTTAAAATACCACAGAACTGTCATGAGTCATGTCCACTGAGGGTAGACTAGATCAGCCAGAATCTACACTGACATTTGCCTTTTGGCAGGATGGTGGACTGCCTTAATATGAAAGCATTGTAATAATTGCCTGGGAAGTGAGTGGTCCCTTGCATAATATGATACTGACAGTTGCAAACTATGGGCTCAACTTTGCCCAACCTTTTTTTTACGGCGCACTTACCTTATGTGCGCCGACTTTTGCGGCTGGAAACAGCACCGGAAAAGTTGTCCGGAGTCCCAGTGTGGCATGCATTCTGAAGTGGGGGGTGGAGCAACAGGCCAGTGCCGAAAACAGTGCCTGTTGTATTTCTGTAAAGCATGAACTCCCATGTTCCGCCACCAGGGAGCTCATCCCCTGAAGTCCCAAGGGATCCCAGCATCCCTTGGGAGCACTGTATATAAGCCGGCTCCTGAGGCCTGTTCCTCACTCTGGAGTGTCTTATTAAAGACTGAGGTCACTGTTACTTTAACCTCCCTATGTGCAGTCTCATCTGTGTTAGGAACACAATAACTGGCGACGAGAATACGAATCTAACGCAAAGATGCAGCAAACTGTGGGCATCCTGGAGAAGTTCTCGGAGGGTGAGGACTGGGAAGCCTATGTCGAACGGCTAGACCAGTACTTTGTAGCCAACAAGCTGGACAGAGAAGGAAGCGCTGCAAAAAGGAGAGCGGTCCTCCTCACAGTCTGCGGGGGACCGACCTACAGCCTCATGAAGAATCTTCTGGCTCTGGTGAAATTCACAGATAAGTCATATGAGGAGCTGCGTACACTGGTTCGGGAGCATCTTAACCCAAGGGAGAGAGTGCTGATGGCGAGGTATCAGTTGTACACGTGCCAGCGATCTGAAGGTCAGGAAGTGGTGAGTTACGTCGCCAAGCTAAGGCGACATGCAGGACAATGTGAGTTTGATGACTACCTGGAGCAAATGCTCAGACTTTTTTGTACTGGGCATTGGCCACGAGACCATCCTACGAAAACCTTTGACTGTAGAGACACTGACCCTCAGTAAGGCCATTGCGATAGCACAGGCGTTTATGTCCACCACTGATAACACCAAACAAATCTCTCAGCACACAAGTGCTAGCAATGTTCATAAATTAACTGGAACTGTATTTGCGAGCAGAAATGTACAGGGCAGAACCCACGAGTCTGCAACTGCCAGCAGGCCTCAGGTGACCCAGATGACTCAGAGTCCGCAACAAAGGATGAATGCAAGGCAATTCACACCTTGTTGGCATTGTGGAGGCTTCCAGTCAGTCTTTTCATACCGCTTCAAAGGGTATGTTTGCAAGAGCTGTGGAACAATGGGGCATCTCCAACAAGCTTCCAAACGAGCAGCAAGCTCTGCAAAACCTGCTAACCACCTCGTGGCAGAGGAAGATCGGTCCATGGTGGACCAAAGCAATTTCGAGCCTCAGAGAGAGGAGGCAGATGCTGAAGTACACGGGGTGCACACATTTTCGAAGAAATGTCCACCTATAATGCTAAATGTAAAATTGAATGGCTAACCCATAGCCATGGATCTGGACACTGGCGCTCGCCAATCCATCATGAGTAAAAAGATGTTTGAGAGACTGT
This sequence comes from Pristiophorus japonicus, assembly GCF_044704955.1. Classification (NCBI taxonomy): domain Eukaryota; kingdom Metazoa; phylum Chordata; class Chondrichthyes; family Pristiophoridae; genus Pristiophorus; species Pristiophorus japonicus. Next base: position 82,942,606 of record NC_091984.1, on the reverse strand, counting down.
GGTGCAACAAGGCATTCAGACCAGCCCTGAGCCCCATCCACACGAAACTGAGAACGTACACCAAAGAGCTTATCACTATCCTGGGCAGCGCCATGGTCAAGGTCACCTATGAGGGCACGGTGCACGAACTGCCACTCTGGATTGTCCCGGGCGATGGCCCCACACTGCTTGGAAGGAGCTGGCTGGGCATAATCTGTTGGAACTGGGATGACATCCGAGCGCTATCACATGTCGATGAGGCCTCATGTACTCAGGTTCTTAACAAATTTCCTTCCCTTTTTGAGCCAGGCATTGGAAACTTTTCCGGGGCGAATGTGCGGATCCACTTGGTCCCAGAGGCACGATCCATTCACCACAAGGTGCGAGCGGTACCTCACATGATGAGGGAGAGTGTGGAAATCGAGCTGGACAGGCTGCAACGCGAGGGCATCATCTCCCCAGTGGAATCCAGCGAGTGGGCCAGCCCGATTGTTCCAGTACTCAAAAGTGATGGCACGGTCAGGATTTGCGGTGATTATAAAGTAACTATTAATCATTTCTCGCTACAGGACCAATACCCGCGACCGAAGGCAGACGACCTATTTGCGACACTGGCAGGAGGCAAGACGTTCACCAAGCTCGACCTGACTTCGGTCTATATGACGCAGTAGCTGGAGGAGTCTTTGAAGGGTCTCACCTGCATCAACAGGCACAAGGGATTGTTCATCTACAACAGATGCCCGTTTGGAATTCGGTCGGCTGCAGCGATCTTCCAGAGAAACATGGAGAGCCTACTCAAGTCGGTACCACACATGGTGGTCTTTCAGGACTACATATTGGTCACGGGTTGGGACACCGCCGAGCACCTACAAAACCTAGTGAAGGTCCTCCAGTGACTCGATCGCGTAGGGCTGCGGCTGAAGAGGTCGAAATGCGTCTTCATGGTAACAGAAGTGGAGTTTTTGGGGAGAAAGATCGTGGCGGACGGCATTCGGCCCACAGAAGCCAAGACAGAGGCCATCAGGAATGCACCCAGGCCACGGAACGTCACGGAGCTGTGGTCGTTCCTGGGACTCCTCAACTATTTTGGTAACTTCCTACCGGGGTTAAGCACCCTTTTAGAGCCCCTACATGTGTTATTGCGCAAAGGTGAGAACTGGGTATGGAGAAAAAAAACAAGTAATTGCTTTTGAGAAAGCCAGAAACATTTTATGCTCCAACAAGCTGCTTGTATTGTATAACCCATGTAAAAGACTTGTGCTAGCATGTGACGCGTTGTCGTACGGAGTCGGGTGTGTATTACAACAAGCTAACGTTGCGGGGAAGTTGCAACCTGTCGCCTATGCTTCCAGGAGCTTGTCTAAGGCCGAGAGGGCCTACAGAGTGATTGAGAAAGAGGCATTTGCGTGTGTGTTCGGGGTAAAGAAAATGCATCAGCACCTGTTTGGCCTCAAATTTGAGCTGGAAACCGATCACAAGCCCCTCACATCCCTGTTCGCTGAAAACAAGGGAATAAATACTAATGCCTCAGCCCGCATATAAAGGTGGGCACTCGCGCTATCAGCGTATAACTATCATAACAGGCCAGGCACCGAGAACTGTGTGGATGCTTTCAGTCGGCTGTCATTGTCCACCACGGGGGTGGAAATGGCGCAGCCTGCAAACTTGTTGATGGTGGCGCAGCCCGCAGACTTGTTGATGGTCATGGAAGCGTTTGAAAATGATAAATCACCTGTCATGGCCCGCCAGATTAGGACTTGGACCAGCCAAGATCCTCTGCTGTCCCGAGTAAAAAAACTGTGTACTGCATGGGAGCTGGGCCAGCTTCCGCGTTGAAATGCAAGAGCCAATCAAGCCGTTCCAGTGGCGAAAGGACGAGCTGTCCATTCAGGCAGACTGCCTGTTGTGGGGTAACCACGTCGTGCTACCAAAAAGGGGCAGGGTGACGTTCATCTCGGATCTCCACAGCACACACCCGGGTATAGTAATGATGAAAGCGATAGCCAGATCCCACGTGTGGTGACCCGGTATCGACTCTGACTTAGAGTCCTGTGTACGGCAATGCAGCGTATGTGCTTAGTTGAGCAACGCGCCCAGAGAGGCACCACTGAGCTGTGGTCCTGGCCCTCCAGACCATGGTCGAGGATCCATGTCGACTCTGTGGGCCCGTTTCTCGGTAAAATGTTCCTGGTGGTGGTGGATGCTTTTTCAAAATGGATTGAATGTGAAATAATGTCGGGAAGCACCGCCACCACCACCATTGAAAGCCTGAGGGCCATGTTTGCCACCCACGGCCTGCCTGACATACTGGTCAGTGACAACGGGCCATGTTTCACCAGTGCCGAATTTAAAGAATTCATGACCCGCAATGGGATCAAACATGTCACCTTGGCCCCGTTTAAACCAGCTTCCAATGGGCAGGCAGAGCGGGCAGTACAAACCATCAAACAGAGCCTTAAACGAGTCACAGAAGGCTCACTCCAAACCCGTCTGTCCCGAGTACTGCTCAGCTACCACACGAGACCCCACTCGCTCATGGGTACCCCTGGCTGAGCTACTCATGAAAAGGACACTTAAAACCAGACTCTCGCTGGTTCACCCCAACCTGCATGATCAGGTAGAGAGCAGGCGGCAGCAACAAAATGTAAACGATGGTCACGGGAAATTGATCTGAATGACCCTGTGTATGTGCTAAACTATGGACATGGTCCCAAGTGGATTGCGGGCATGGTGATAGCTAAAAAAGGGAATTGGGTGTTTGTAGACAAACTAGACAATGGACAAATTTACAGAAAGCACCTCGACCAAACGAGGCTGCGGTTTACAGACTGCCCTGAACAACCCACAGCAGACACCACCTTTTTCGAGGCCACAACAAACACGCAAAGGATCAATGACACCATGCCGGACCAGGAAATCGAACCCATCATGCCCAACAGCCCAGCAAGGCCAGGCTCACATAGCAGCCCTGCAAGGCCAACAACACGCCAGCCTAGCAAGGGCACAGCCAACACACCAGAACAGACATTTGTACCGAGGCGGTCCACCGGGGGAAAGAAAGGCTCCCGACCACCTCACCTTGTAAATAGTTTTCACTTTGACTTTGAGGGTTGTGGGAGTGATGTTGTGTATCTGTAAAGCATGCACTCCCATATTCCGCCACCAGACAGCTCATCTCCTGAAGTCCAAAGGGATCCCAGCATCCCTTGGGAGCATTGTATATAAGCCGGCCCCTAAGGCCTGTTCCTCACTCTGGAGTGTGTTATTAAAGACTGAGGTCACTGTTACTTCAACCTCCGTGTGTGCGGTCTCATCTGTGTTAGGAACACAATAGTGCCGGCCCCTGCGTGCATGCGCAGTGGTGTCGGCCCGATGTGCACGCATGCGCAATAACGGCAAACCTTGACACTCGGCCATTTTTAAAGCACATCGCAGCTGCTATTCATTGCGTGCCAGAAGGAGAGCTCTGAAGCAAATTAACTGTCTTGCCTGTGTTGTTTCCTGAAATTAACTGTTGCATGCCTGGAAAAGTGTTTGGAATCATTGCAAAAGTGCTGTTAAGTGTCTCAGAGCAATGTATGTTTTGAAAAATCACAGTTTGACTAAGTGCAGTGGAAAAGTGTCTCAGAGCATTGCAAAAGTGCTGTTAGTGTCTCCGAGCAGTTGCAGCAATAATGCAGCAATGTCCACCAAGAACAAAGAATTTCTTGCATGACGAAGTCGAGTCACTAGTTACTGTCATTGAGAACAGATGGCAGCACCTGGATACCAGCAGAGATCACACAAAAGTGTCACCCAAAGAGATGAAGAAACGCTGGAACGAAATTGCAGAAGAATTCTGCAGATTGGTAATCAACAAGAGATTTGAAAGGCAGTATAAAAAGTAGCAGGACCTTGGTCAAGTAAATAGTGTAAGTAATATTTCCATTTATTCAATGCAATTTCAATTGTAAATGTGACCAGCTGTGTATGTCCCACCCAGCAGATGTGACCAGCTGTATATGTCCCACCCACCTTCTAAAAAGTTGCATTTTAATCTTTGCAGAAGCAACTGTCTCACAAGAAAAGGGAAAATCAGGAGGAGGACGGGCAAATCTGCACCCACTGACACCCTTCGAAGAGAGGGTCGCTGCTTTGATGGGTCCTGCCTGGAGAAAAACCATCAGTACTGCACAAGCTGGGCCCGCACATGAGGGAATGGGTAAGTCATGAAAAGTCATCATGGCCCTTCGAATCAACCTGCTGCCTGGCCTGCTATGTGTGCGCCTATTCATGCCTCCATCCTGCCCCCTCCTTTGCTGCTGACCATTTCACTGTTCTGTTATATGTTGCAGAACTTGAGGACAATCCTCTTGATGATCCAAATCAAGATTCAGACGTGGACGAGCCTGAAGAGGAGAGCAACCCTCCAGAACAACATGGGCGTGAGGGGCACTTTGAATGGATGTGGGAGGGGTTCGATGACCGGTGTCTTCTACTGAATCTTGAGGAGGTCAACATATCTCACTTGCCAGGCTCTTCCTGATTAGTGGTTCAACGTTCTATGGTTTCCCACCGTCTGAGGTTGCAGGTCCCAGAGGTGGTGGTGTTGTTGTGCCGCAACATTGCCCACCTGTGGCCCCACCTTCCGCGTTACAGGTCCCAGCAGTGATGGTGGTGCTGGTGCAAATCAGCAGGGAACACCCAGGGTCCTAAGGTCCCAGCCTGCGCCTCCCAGTGGGATGCCGCGAGCCAGATCCAGGGGGAGGGGAAGGAGACATGGACCATGCTCTCCTGAGATGCAGGATGCAATAGATGTGGTTCAGATAATGGCATTGGGTGGGGAGAACATTGAGCTTACCCAATCACTCCTGGACACCATAACTGGGGTGAGTGAGGAGGTAGCGGGACTGTCGGGAGAAGTAACAGTAATGGCATGGGAAATGGGAACCATGTCCGCTAAAATCAGTGAGGGAATGGTGGCTGTTATGTCTTGCATAAAGAATCTGACCAGACACTGTGAGCTCAAAGTAACATGTGACCTTAGTCCTTTATTCAGGTCTCCTGATGTACAGGTGCTCCCAAGGGATTGTGGGATCCCTTGGGACTCCAGGGGATGAGCCCTCTGGGGGTTAAACATTGTATTTACAGGTTTACATATATAACACCGCCCCCCCCCCCCCCATCCCTGCCAAAGTCAATAGTGTAACGACTTACAACGTGAGTCAATCTGGAGCCTTCCTTTCCCTGGTTGATCGTCTCGGTGCGAATGCTGATTTTGATGAGTCGTTTGTTGGGCCCTCGCTGGGCTGCTGCACAGCTGGCCTTGCAGGGCTGCTGGATGTGGCGAGTCCTGCTGGGCTGCTGCAGGTGATGAGTTCTGCTTTGTGGTCAACCGCTGAGTCGGTTGCCACTAGTGTGTGTGTGTTGGAGGGTCAAGAAAGGTAGAGCCTCTTGTGGGTTGTTCTGGATAGGCCGTGAATCTTAGTTTGGTTTGGTCCAAGTGTTTCCTGCAGGTGAGTCCATTTGAAAGTTTGATCTCAAACACCCTACTCCCCCCTTTGACCACGACAGTGTCGGGAAGCCACTTGGGACCTATCCATAGTTTAACACAAATCCAGGATCATTAATCTCAATTTTGCGTGACACATTTGCGCGATCATGATGTGTATTCTGTTGAAGCCGCCTGCTCTCTATCTGTTCGTGTAGATCAGGGTGGACCAACGAGAGCCTTGTCTTAAGTGCCCTTTTCATGAGCAGTTCAGCGGGGAGAACCCCAGTGAGTGAGTGGGGTCTTGTGCGATAACTAAGCAGGACTCGGGATAGATGAGTCTCCAGTGAGCCTTCACTTACCCTTTTCAAGCTCTGCTTGATGGTTTGCACTGCTCGCTCTGCCTGACCATTGGACGCTGGTTGGAACCTGGCAGAAGTAACATGTTTGATCCCATTGTGGGTCATGAACTCTTTGAACTCGGCACTGGTGAAGCACGGCCCATTGTCACTTACAAGGACATCAGGCAGGCCGTGCGTGGCAAACATGGCCCGCAGGCTTTCAAATGGTAGCAGCAGATGTGCTTGGCGACATTATCTCACATTCAATCCATTTGGAGTACGCATCTACAACCACAAGGAACATTTTTCCCAAGAACGGGCCTGTGTCGTCGACATGGACCCTGGACTACGATTTGGAGGGCCAGGACCATAAGCCTCCCTGGATACATTGCTTAACTGGGAACATGTGTTACATTTGTGCACGCAGGACTCCAAGTCTGCATCGATACCGGGCCACCACACATGGGATCTGGCTATCGCTTTCATCATTACAATGCCTGGGTGGGTACTATGGAGGTCACCAATGAAAGTGTCCCTGCCCTTTTTTGGCACCACTACCTGATTACCCGAGAGGAGGCAGTCTGCCTGTATGGACATTTCATCTCTGCGCCGTTGGTACGGCTTTATTTCTTCCTGCATCTCTAACGGGACACTAGACCAACTCCCGTGGAGCACACAGTTTTTTACTAAAGACAGTAAGGGGTCCTGGCTCATCCAGATTCCAATCTGTCAGGCGGTAACAGGTGATTGCTCACTTTCGAATGCTTCCATTATCATAACCAAATCTGCGGGCTGTGCCATCTCCACCCGTGGTGGGCAATGACAGCCGACTGAGAGCATCGGCACAGTTTTCTGTGCCTGGCCTGTGGCGGATAGCGTAGTTGTATGCGGACAACGTGAGCGGTCATCTCTGGATGCGGGCCAATGCATTCGTGTTTATCCCCTTACTTTCGGGAAAGAGGGATATAAGTGGCTTATAGTCGCTTTCCAATTCAAATTTGAGCCCAAACAGATATTGATGCATTTTCTTTACCCTGTAAACACATGCTAATGCTTCTTTTTCGATCATGCTGTAGGTCCTCTCAGCCTTAGACAGACTTCTGGATGCATAAGTAACTGGTTGCAATTTCCCAGATTCATTAGCTTGTTGCACTACATGCCCGACACCGTATGACGACGCATCACATGCTAGTACCAAACGCTTACGTGGATCATACAACACAAGCAATTTGTTTGAGCATAACAGTTTTCTAGCTTTCTCAAAGGCATTTTCTTGGCATTTACCCCATACCCATTCATCTCCTTTACACAGTAAGACATGCAGTGGTTCTAACAGTGTGCTGAGACCTGGTAAGGAGTTATCAAAGTAGTTCAGGAGTCCGAGAAATAATCGCAGCTCTGTCATGTTCTGTGGTCTCGGTGCGTTCTTGATTGCCTCTGTCTTCGAATCGGTGGGCCTGATGCCAACTGCCACGATTCTTCTCCCCAGGAACTCTACTTCAGGCGCCAGGAAAATGCACTTCGAGCGTTTTAACCTGAGCCCCACACGCTTAAGCTGACTAAGAAACTTTTCCAGGTGTCCCGACCTGTAACCAAGATGTCGTCCTGGAAGACCACGGTGCGCGGGACTGACTTCAGCAAACTTTCCATGTTCCTCTGGAATATCGCCACGGCCGATCGAATCCCAAACAGGCATCTTTTGTAAAGGAAGAGACCTTTGTGTGTGTTGATGCAGGTGAGGCCCTTCGATGATTCCGCCAGCTCCTGCGTCATGTAGGCCGAGGTCAAGTCCAACTTCGTGAACATCTTTCCTCCCGCCAGTGTCGCAAATAGGTAGTCTGCCTTTGGTAGCGAGTATTGATCCTGCAGGGAGAAACGATTGATAGTTACTTTGTAATCGCCACAGATTCTGACGGTGCCGTCTTCCTTGAGGACTGGAACAATTGGACTGGCCCACTCATTGAATTCGATCAGCGAAATGATGTCCTCTCGTTGCAGCCGGTCCAGCTCGATCTCCACCTGCTCTCTCTTCATGTACGGTACGGCACTCGCCTTGTGATGGATGCGTCGCGCCCCCGGAATCAAATGGATCTGCACTTTTGCTCCTTGGAATTTCCCGATACCCGGTTCGAACAGTGAGGGTAATTTGTTTAAGACCTGGGAACATGAAGTGTCGTCGACGGACAAGAGCGCTCGGACGTTGTCCCAGTTCCAGCGTATCTTTCCCAGCCAGCTCCTGCCGAACAGCGTGGGGCCATCGCTCGGTACCACCCAGAGTGGTAATTTGTGCACCGCTCCATCATAGGAGACCTTTACGGTAGCACTGCCAATTATGGGAATCAGTTCCTTTGTGTACATTCTCAGTTTAGTACGAATGGGAGTCAGGACTGGCCTTGAGGCCTTGCTACACCAAAGTTTATCGAAAGTCTTTTTGCTCATTATGGACTGGCTCGCACCCGTGTCCAGCTCCATTGACACCGTGTGTCCATTTAATTCAACCTTCAGCATTATCGGGCGACACTTTATGGTAAATGTGTGCACCCCATATACCTCTGCCTCCTCAGTCTGAGGCTCTGGTTTGTCGTAATCCACCATGGATCTGTCCTCCTCTGCAACATGGTGGTTTGCAGGATTAGCAGGGTTGCAGCTTGCCTGCACATACGTTGGAGGTGTCCCATTGTTCCACAGCCCTTGCAAACGTATCCTCGTATCCTTTGAAGCGACATGAATGGAAGCGATGATCACCTCCGCAGCACCAACAAGGTGTTAATGGCCTTGCATTCTTCACCTTTGATGGTGGACTCTGAGACATCTGCAGACGTGCAGCTGCAGGCATGTAAGTCCTGCCCTGTACGTTATGATTTGAAAACAACATTACTTTGTTCACAGTACTTGCAACACTACCCGTGTGCTGAGAGATTTGTTTGGTATTGTCACTGGTGGCGGTGAACACCTGGGCTATCGCTATGGCTTTACTCAAGGTTGGGGTCTCTACAGTCAAAATTTGCGAAGTATTACTTCATGGCCAATGCCAAGTACAAAGAAGTCCCTGAGCATGTGCTCCAAGTGTCCTTCAAATTCGCAATGTCCTGCAAGGCGCCTTAGCTCACGACATAGCTCACCACTTCCTGGCCTTCAGACCTCTTGTACGTGTAGAACCGGTACCTCGCCATCAGAACGCTTTCCTTCAGGTTTAGATGCTCTCGGACCAGTGTGCACAAATCATCGTACGACTTCTCTGCGGGTTTCGCTGGAGCGAGCAGATTTTTCATGAGGCGAACTGTTGGTGCCCCACAAACGGTGAGGAGGATCGCCCTTCGTTTGGCAGCATTCGTTTCTCCTTCCAGTTCATTGGCCACGAAGTATTGGTCGAGTCGCTCCACGAAGGTTTCCCAATCATCTCCCTCCGAAAATTCCTCCAGGATGCCCACGGTTCTCTGCATTGTTGCGGTGAGGTTCATTATCTGTATCTCATCGCCAGTTGTTATGTCTTGCATAAAGAATCTGACTAGACACTGTGAGCTCAAAGTAATGTGTGACCTTAGTCCTTTATTCAGATCTCCAGAGTACCTCTCCAGCCTGTGAGGGCTCCTTATGTACAGGTGCTCCCAAGGGATTTTGGGATTCCAGGGGATGAGCTCTCTGGTGATTAAACATTGTATTTACAGGTTTACATATATAACAGTGGCCATGAGGGATGGAATGTCAGAGATAGTGGAAAGGACGACAGTTGCAATGATCAAGGCCATGAGGGAGGGAATGTCTGAGTTAGCTGCTGCATTAAGGGAACACACCCAGACCCCGCGCCCATTGACAGAATCAACTGCCACTCCCACTCCAATCCCCGCACCAAGCTCTGAACAGGCCAAGGCCGCATCCTCCAGCTTGCCGCCTGGGCCCTCCAGCTTGCCGCCTGGGCCCTCCAGCTTGCCACTTGACGTTGACACCCCCCACCCTCAAGAGATGTCCAGTGGCCGAGATGTTAGAAAGAAGAATCTTGGTGTGCACCCCAGAAACACTGCGCCACCGCCTGCGGGCAGGGGTCGTGGAGAGTCCAAGACCAAGCGCAGCGGGCGGCCTTAGACTAAGGAGGATGAGAGATGGGTGCAGCCTTTCTTTTCTGCTGTTCCTTTTAGTTTTTGTTGTTTATGTCACATCACTCACTGTTCTAACTGTTCTCACATTGGATGTGTGGTGTATGTAGACACCTTTAGTAAATGACTCCACGAGGTAGGGTATGATACTAAAACTGTGTAGACCTGTAGTCCTTTATTTGCAACTCCTCGAGTGAGGACACCAAGTTGTGAGCTCCTTTTTATACTGGGTTACCTGCAGTGTGCAGGTGATCCTTAGGTCTCCAACAGCAGCATTCTCTGGTGTACAGGTAAGGTGTGTACAGTGTAAGGGTACATTCAGTGTTGCATAACAGTGTTACAGGCATTCATATACAGCAGGATGTTTTTTGTAAGTTATGTAACTTTACACGTTTATAAGTGAACTTAAATTTTAAGTAATCTTACAGTATAAATGTTCTCACATTGGATTTTTCTTGTAAGTTATGTAAAGCTACAAGTTTATAAGTGATCTTAACGTTTAAGTGATCTTAAAGAGTAAAGTTTAACACAAGAATATTTTTATTACACTAAAGCTATGTACATTGCAAAGTTTTGAATAAAATATATTTTACATTAAAACTGAATCATGTTCCATTAATACAACACAAGATTAGGAACAGCTCCAAAAAATAAACCCTCCTCTCCCCATCCTCACCCCTCCCAGCCTCCCCGTTGAAATAGAGGCAAGCAAGTCTCTCTCTCTCTCTACCGCACTGCCGCCCCGCCCCTCCCCCACCCTGGTGACATCGCGGCCAGCAGCTCGCATTTCTCCGGTTGCTTTGGACTCCCGGTGCACGTCTTCCCTCCCCTATCCCAGGCCGAATGGCCTCTCGCACAGGCTGACCCACTGCCTTCCCAGGCCAACTTCAAAGATTAAGGTAGGATTTACTTCATTTTTATTAGTATTTCAATTGTTTGAGCTTTTCCTTGCAATGTTTGGTGCTTGGTTGTTGACGTCCTCTCCAGTTCCCTTCCTTCCCCTATCTCTGCCCTAATGTCTGCTGAATGTGCGCTGCTTTTTCTTCACTGCCCACAAGGATTTTCAGAGCTGGCCACATACGCTGATCTAAGTCGATTTGGAGTAAGTTTTTGTTGGCCAAAGTGGCATAAATGCCAAAACTGGCGTAAGTGTCTGGGAACGCCCCCTTTTGAAAAACAAACTGATCTAAAAAAAATCGTACCTAACTGACTTACTCTGGAGCAAATTTTTTGGGGAAAATGGCATTTTTTAAACTTGCATCAGAAAAAACAATTTACTCCAAAAAAAATTGATGCAAATCATGGCGAAAGTTGGGCCAAAATTCTGAGTGAATTATTTTCCTAATCATGTAGTGGCACTGTATGAGGGAGCATGTAGGGCAACGTAGTTGTAATTTATGTAGAATCACCAAATTTTGCAGCATAAAAGGAGGCCATTTGACTGACTGCACCTGTGTAGGCTCTCTGAAAGAGTAACTCACTTACTCCCAATTCCTTTCTCTTTTGCCATACCATGTAAGTAAAATGGTTGTGGGTTTAAGCCCCACTCCAGGACTCGAATACATAATCTACAATGGGACATCAATGCAGTACTGAGGGAGTGTTGCCTTGTCGCAGCTACTGTCTTTCACATGGGATGTTAAACCTAGGTCCTATAAGAACATAAGAAATAGGAGCAGGAGTAAGCCATACTGCCCCTCGAGCCTGTTCCACCATTTAATACGATTATGGCTGATCTGATCATGGACTCAGGTCCACTTCCCTGCCCGTTCTCCATAACCCCTTATCGTTTAAGAAACTGTCTATTTCTGTCTTAAATTTATTCAATGTCCCAGCTTCCACATCTCTCTGAGGCTGCGAATTCCACAGATCCACAACCTTCAGAGAAGAAATTTCTCCTCATCTCAGTTTTAAATGGGCGGCCCCTTATTCTAAGATTATGCCCTCCTTGTTTTAGTCTCCCCTATCAGTGGAAACATCCTCTCTGCATCCACCTTGTCAAGCCCCCTCATAATCTTATACGTTTCGATAAAATCACCTCTCATTCTTCTGAATTCCAATGAGTAGAGCCCCAACCTACTCCATCTTTCCTCATAAGTCAATTCCCTCATCTCTGGAATCAACCTTATGAACCTTCTCTGAACTGCCTCCAAAGCAAGTATATCTTTTCGTAAATATGGAAACCAAAACTGCACACAGTATTCCAGGTGTGGCCTCACCAATACTCTGTATAACTGTAGCAAGACTTCCCTGCTTTTATACTCCATCCCCTTTGCAATAAAGGCCAAGATTCCATTGGCTTTCCTGATCACTTTCTGTACCTGCATACTAACCTTTTGTGTTTCATAGAAATATAGATAGAAATTAGGTGCAGGAACAGGCCATTCGGCCCCTCGAGCCTGCACCTCCATTCAATAAGATCATGGCTGATCATTCAACCTCAGTACCCCTTTCCTGCTTTCTCTCCATACCCCTTGATCCCTTTGGCTGTAAGGGCCACATCTAACTCACTTTTAAATATATCTAACGAACTGGCCTCAACAACTTTCCGCGGAAAAGAATTCCACAGATTAACCACTCTGAGTGAAGAAGTTTCTCCTCATCTCAGTCCTAAATGGCTTAACCTTTATTCTTAGACTGTGACCCCTGGTTCTGGAACTCCCCAGCAACGGGAATATTCTTCCTGCCTCTAGACTGTCCAATCCCGTCAGAATTTTATATGTTTCTATGAGATCCCCTCTCATTCTTCTAAACTCCATTGCATACAAGCCCAGTTGATCCAATCTCTCCTCATATGTCAGCCCTGCCATCCCGGGAATCAATCTGGTGAACCTTCGCTGCACTCCCTCACACAGCAAGCAGCAAGAACGTCCTTCCTCAGATTAGGAGACCAAAACTGAACACAATATTCCAGGTGTGGCCTCATCAAGGCTCTGTACAATGGAAGTAAGACCTCCCTGCTCCTGTACTCAAATCTTCTAGCTATGAAGGCCAACATGCCATTTGCCGCCTTCATCGCCTGCTGTAGCTGCATGCCAAACTTCAATGACTGATGTACCATGACACCCAGGTCCCGTTGCATCTCCCTTTTTCCTAATCTGTCACCGTTCAGATAATATTCTGTCTTCTTGTTTTTGCCACCAAAGTAGATAACCTCACATTTATCCACATTATACTGCATCTGCCATGCATTTGCCCACTCACCTAACCTGTCCAAGTCACCCTGCAGCCTCTTAGCATCCTCCTCACAGCTCACATTGCCACCCAGCTTAGTGTCATCTGCAAATTTGGAGATATTACATTCAATTCCTTCAGCTAAATCATTGATGTATATTGTAAATAGCTGGGGTCCCAGCACTGAATCCTGCGGCACCCCACTGGTCACTGCCTGCCATTCTGAAAAGGACCCGTTTATTCTGACTCTTTGCTTCCTGTCTGCCAACCAGTTCTCTATCCACGTCAGTACATTACCCCCAATACCATGTGCTTTAATTTTGCACACTAATCTCTTGTGTGGGACCTTGTCAAAAGTCTTTTGAAAGTCCAAATACACCACATCCACTGGTTCTGCCTTGTGCACTCCACTAGTTACATCATCAAAAAATTCAAGAAGATTGGTCAAGCATGATTTCCCTTTCATAAATCCATGCTGACTTGGACCGATCCTGTCACTGCTTTCCAAATGTGCTGCTATTTCATCTTTAATAATTTGTTACAACTTTTTCCCCACCACCGATGTCAGACTAACCGGACTATAATTCCCTGTTTTCTCTTCCCCCTCCTTTTTTCAAAAGTGGTGTTACATTAGCTACCCTCCAGTCCATAGGAAATGATCCAGAGTCAATAGAATGTTGGAAAATGATCACCAATGCATCCACTATTTCTAGGGTCACTTCCTTAAGTACTCTGGGATGCAGACTATCAGGCCCTGGGGATTTATCGGCCCTCAATCCCATCAATTTCCCTAACACAATTTCCTGACTAATAAGGATTTCCTTCAGTTCTTCCTTTTCGCTAGACCCTTGAATCCCTAGTATTTCTGGAAGGTTATTTGTGTCTTCCTTAGTGAAGACAGATCCAAAGTATTTGTTCAATTGGTCTGCCATTTCTTTGTTCCCCATTATAAATTCACCTGATTCTGACTGCAAAGGATGTACATTTGTCTTCACTAATCTTTTTCTCTTCACATATCTATAGAAGCTTTTGCAGTCAGTTTTTATGTTCCCTGCAAGCTTACTCTCATACTCTATTTCCCCCCTCCTAATTAGACCCTTTGTCCTCCTCTGCTGAATTCTAATTTTCTCCCAGTCCTCAGGTTTGCTGCTTTTTCTGGCCAAGTTATATGCCTCTTCCTTGGATTTAACACTATCCCTAATTTCCCTTGTTAGCCACGATTGAGCTACCTTCCCCATTTTATTTTTACTCCAGACAGGGATGTACAATTGTTGAAGTTCATCCATGTAATCTATAAATGTCTGCCATTGCCTATCCACTGTCAACCCTTTAAGTATCATTTACCAGTGTATCCTAGCCAATTCACGTCTCATACCATCGAAGTTACCTTTCCTTAAGTTCAGGACCCTCATCTCTGAATTAACAATGTCACTCTCCATCTTAATAAAGAATTCTACCTTATTATGGTCACTCTTCCCCAGGGGGCCTCGCACAATAAGCTTGCTAATTAGTCCTCTCTCATTACACAACACCCAATCTAGGATGGCCTGCTCTCTAGTTGGTTCCTCGACATAGTAGTCTAGAAAGCCATCCCTAATACACTCCAGGAAATCCTCCTCCACTGCATTGCTACCAGCTTGGTTAACCCAATCTATATGTAGATTAAAGTCGCCCATGATAACTGCTGTACCTTTATTGCACGCATCCCTAATTTCTTGTTTGATGTCATCCCCAACCTCATTACGACTGTTTGGTGGTCTGTGCACAACTCCCACTAGCATTTTCTGCCCTTTGGTATTCCGCAGCTCTACCCATACAGATTCCATATCATCCAAGCTAATGTCCTTTCTTACTGTTGCGTTAATTTCCTCTTTAACCAGCAACGCTACCCCACCTCCTTTTCCTTTCTGTCTATCCTTCCTGAATGTTGAATACTCCTGGGTGTTGGGTTCCCAGCCTTGGTCACCCTGGAGCCATGTCTCCGTAATCCCAATTATATCATAATCGTTAATAACTGCCTGCGCAGTTAATTCATCCACCTCATTACGAATACTCCTCGCATTGAGGCACAGAGCCTTCAGGCTTGTCTTTTTAACACCCTGTGCCTTTAGAATTTTGCTGTAATATGGCCCTTTTTGATTTTTGCCTTGGGTTTCTCTGCCCTTCACTTTTACTATTCTCCTTTCTATCTTTTGCTTCTGCTCCCATTTTATTTCCCTATATCTCCCTGCATAGGTTTCCATCCCCCTGCCATGTTAGTTTAACCCTTCCCCAACAGCACTAGCAAACACTCCCCCGAGGACATTGGTTCCGGTCCTGCCCAGGTGCAGACCGTCCGGTTTGTACTGGTCCCACCTCCCCCAGAACTAGTTCCAAAGTCCCAGGAATTTGAATCCCTCCCTTCTGCACCACTCCTCAAGCCACATATTCATCTTAGCTATCCTGCTATTTCTACTCTGACTAGCACGTGACACTGGTAGCAATCCTGAGATTACTACCTTTTGAGGTCCTACTTTTTAATTTAACTCCTAGCTCCCTAAATTCAGCTTGTAGGACCTCATCCCGCAATTTACCTATATTGTTGGTACCTATATGCACCACGACAACTGGCTGTTCACTCTCCCCCTCCAGAATGCCCTTCAGCCGCTCCGAGACATCCTTGACCCTTGCACCAGGGAGGCAACATACCATCCTGGAGTCTCGGTTGCGACCGCAGAATCGCCTATCTATCCCCCTTACAATAGAATCCCCCACCATTATAGCTTTCCCACTCTTTTTCCTGCCCTCCTATGCAGCAGAGCCACCCACGGTGCCATGGATTTTTCTGCTGCTGCCTTCCCCTAGTGAGCCATCTCCCCCAACAATATCCAAAGTGGTATATCTGTTTTGGAGGGAGATGACCGCAGGGCACTCCTGCACTGACTTCCTACTCCTGCTCTGCCTGATGGTCACCCATTCCCTATCTGCCTGAGTAAACCTTGCCTGCGGTGTGAACAACTCACTGAACATGCTATCCACGACATCCTCAGCATTGCGCATGCTCCAGAGTGAATCAATCCGCAGCTCCAGTGCCTTCATGCGGTCTAACAGGAGCTGCAGCTGGATACACTTCCTGCACACATAGTCGTCAGGAACACTGGAAGCATCCCTGATTTCCCACATGGCACAGGAGGAGCATGACACAGGTCTGGGCTCTCTTGCCATGACTTAACCCTTAAAATAACCTAATATGGCACAAGTACCCCCAGATCCTGCTGTAGTGCAGCACTTTGCAATCTTTCTCCATTTAAATAATAACCTGCTCTTTGATTTTTTTCTGCCTAAGTGCATGACCTCACACTTTCCAACATTCTACTCCATCTGCCAAATTTTCACCCACTCACTTAGCCTGTCTATGTCCTTTTGCAAATTTTTTGTGTCCTCCTCACACATTGCTTTTCCTCCCATCTTTGTATCGTCAGCAAACTTGGCTGCATTACACTCTGTCCCTTCCTCCAAGTCATTAATATAGATTGTAAATAGTTGGGGTCCCAGCACAGATCCCTGCGGCACCCCACTGGTTACTGATTGCCAACCCGAGAATGAACCATTTATCCCTACTCTCTGTTTTCTGTTCGTTAGCTAACCTCTATCCATGCTAATACATTACCCCCAACCCGGTGAACTTTTATCTTGTGCAGTAACCTTTTATGTGGTACCTTGTCAAATGCCTTCTGGAAGTCCAAATACACCACATCCACTGGTTCCCCTTTATCCACCCTGTTCGTTACATCCTCGAAGAATTCTAGCAAATTTGTCAAACATGACTTCCCTTCATAAATCCATGCTGACTCTGCCCGACTGAATTTTGCTTCTCCAAACATCCTGCTACTGCTTCTTTAATAATGGACTCCAACATCTTCCCAACCACAGATGTTAGGCTAACTGGTCTATAGTTTCCTGCTTTTTGTCTGCTTCCTTTTTTAAATAGGGGCGTTACATTTGCAGTTTTCCAATCTGCTGGGACCTCCCCAGTGTTATGTATGTATGTAAACTTCACCAATATGTAAGACTTGCCACTAGGGGGCATACCTGTGGGAGACCTAAGGGTCACCTGTGCACTCTGGGGCATCAGGTATAAAAGGTGATTCACCATGCTGCTTCTCCACTCTAGAGTCTGAATAAAGAGACTAAGGTCACAACAGTTTGAGGTTGCAATACAGTCCTGTGGATTTATTCTGAACATAACAAATTGGCGACGAGTAACGGATCACGAACTTTCATGCGGTAATGGCTGCCGTTGGTATTCTTGAGAGATTTGTTGAGGGTGATGATTGGGAAGCCTTCGTTGAGCGCCTCAACCAGTACTTTGTGGCCAACGAACTGGACAAGACTGAGATGTCGATCAAGAGCAGGGCGATTCTCCTCACCTTATGTGGGTCTTCGATATATGGCCTCAAAAATCTGCTGGCACCGGTCAAACCAACAGACAAGTCTTACACAGAGCTGTGCACGCTGGTGAGGGAACACCTCAAGCCGAAGGAGAGCATCTTGATGGCCAGGTATCGCTTTTACATGCACCATCGCTCCGAGGGCCAGAACGTGGCGAGTCTTGTCGCCGACCTAAGGCGCCTTGCGGGACAGTGCGAATTTTCAGGATCCTTGGGGGAAATGTTGCGGGACTTTTTCATGTTTGGAATCAGCCAAGAGATCATTCTTTGCAAACTGCTGTCTGCCGAATCCCTAGATCTGAGCAAGGCCATCACGATAGCCCAAGCCTTCATATCCACGAGCGATAACATGAAACAGATATCTTCACAGAATTGAAGCTCACCGGCAAGTACTGTGCATAAAATAATGTTTTCAGCAGGCAGAACTGTACAGGGCAGGGCCCACACGACTGCAGAGGCCAGACCTAGGCCTAGAGTGACTCAGAGTCCGCCGTGCGGCGTGAATGCGTATCCATTAGCACCATGTTGGCGCTGCGGGGCCAGTCATAGAGCTCATCAATGTCGATTCAAGCCCTATGTATGCAAGGGCTGTGGAACAATGGGGCACCTCCAGCGAATGTGCAAACGACCTCTGACTCATCACGTGGCCGAGTCAGGAGAGGACGACCGATCCAGCGAGGATCACGCTGAACGAGCGGGAGAGGCAACTCAACCTGATAATGAAGAGGAAGTATATCGGATACGCACCTTCAGCACCAAAAGCCCTCCGATAATGTTAAAAGTTGAACTCAACGGCACTCCAGTCTCCATGGAATTAGACATGGGAGCGAATCAATCCGTTATGAGCCAGAAGGCATTCGAGAAGCTTTGGGGTGACAAAGCACAGCGACCCAAGCTGATCCCGATTCAGGCAAAGCTGCGCACCTACACCAAGGAACTGACACCAGTTATTGGTCGTGCGGACATAAGAGTATCCCATGAGGGAGTGGTGCACGATTTACCACTGTGGATTGTTTCAGGTAATGGGCCAAAGCTGCTTGGTAGAAGGTGGATGGGGAAGATTCGATGGAACTGGGAAGAGCTCTGTGTACTTTCTCCGGCGAACGACGTCTCCCTGCTCGAAGGCTGAGCAAACCCCCACCTGCAGCTGAACCAGGCATCGAAGTGCAGATCCATTTGCAGATCCCCGAAGCATAGGCCACTCATCACGACAACGAGGAGGTGAAGATCAACCGAGCAGCGATACAGGCGCAGTACCCACCACCCAAAGCCGACGACCTCTTCGCAACGATGGAAGAGGCTCCAGGTCGACCATGCAGAGTGGGACTCTGGCCGACACGATCCAAACGCATCTTCCCGACGCCAGAGGCAAAATCCCTGGGGAGGAAGATCGCGGCAGTCGGTATCACAGACACGGACGAGAGTGCGTCCAGGCCACGGGATGAAATTGCGTCCAGACCACGGGACGAGAGAGTGTCCAGACCATGGGATGTCGCCGCAACGGAACAGAGGAATGCCCGCTGAGAAGGCCAGGAACCCACGACGTTCCAATAAGTTGTTTGCACTATGTAATCCATGTGAGCATTCTTTTGCGGCCAATGATGTACCATCATATGGGGTCGGGGGCACCTTACAACAAACCAAAGTAGCGGGCGAACACCAACCGGTCGTATATGTATCTGACAAAGTACTTGTAACAAGTGATGTGTTATCACAGGGGGTCGAGCGTGTTGTACAGCAAGCCAAAGTAGCGGGCGAACCCCAACTAGTTGTACATGTATCTAATAAGTTAACCAAGGCAGCAGCTTGGGTTCATGGGACAAAAGGGACGTACCAATATTTGCTCGAGTCTGACAAGCTGCCCATCCCACAGTTTTGGGAGAGCAGAGGCACCATTATCGATGCGTTGTTTCAAGAATGTCTAGCACTGTCTGTGCACTGTAACATGATCCGCCACGGGCCAGGCACTGAGAACGACGCTAATGCCCTCAGTTGGCTACCGTTGCCCACCACCGGGGTGGAAACGGCACAGCCTGCAGACCCACTCGTTGTCATGGAAGTGCTAGAAAGCGAAGGGTCAACCGTAACGGCCCCCCAGCTTTGGACTGGACCAGCCAGGATCCTGTGTTACTGCCTGCCAACGGTGAACTGCTAGACAGGATGTTGCAACTTATCTGTCGCAAAGACGAAAGGCCCATCGCAACGTTGCAAAACTTCAACCCAGGCGATCAACCCGGGGACGCAGGGCACCAGATCGCCTCAACTTGCAAATAACTTGGACATAAGACTTTGGGGGAGGAGTGATGTTATGTATGTATGTAAACCTCACCAAAATGTAAGACTTGCCACTAGGGGGCACACCTGTGGGAGACCTGTGTACCCTGGGGAAAGCAGGTGTAAAAGGTGATTCACTATGTTGCTTCTCCACTCTGGAGCCTGAATAAAGAGACTAAGGTCACATCAGTTTGAGGTTGCAATACAGTCCTGTGGATTTATTCTGACCATAACACCCAGAATCCAGGGAATTTTGGTAAATCTGTCTGCTCAGATTAAAGCTCCCCAGCACTATTCAAAGAATAGCAGAGGATTTCTCCTCATGTCCTGGCCAACATTTAACCCCCTGAACCAACACCACTTTAAAAAAAAAAGATTATCTGGTTATTATCTCATTGCTATTTGTGGGCCCTTGCTATGTGCAAATTGATTGCTGCCTTTTCACAATAACAGCAGTGATTGTACTTCAAAAGTACTTAATTGGCTTTGGGACAACTTGAAGATGTGAAAGTTGTTATATAAATGTAAACTTTCTTTCCGTAAAATTTATCTTTTTCAAATATTTACCTCTAACGTGCTGTTTCGGGCAGTAGTCTCTGCAGGAGACCCAATGTTGTGTGGCCATAGCGTCCCTGGAGCGAAACAGCATTAAAAGCCTGTTATTTTAGAAAGCATTGTCAGTCTCGTAAATGGGAACTGCTTTCTAAATGAATATAAACATTCCAAAATTGTACTCTTCAGCTCTTAAAGCTGAACTGCCTTCCACACGTAAAAAATAGTAAAAGTGCTTCAGCACGACTACAAATTGTTCTATAAGCCAAGGAAGGGGCACCCAGGGTCTCACCGCAGCACTTCAGCTGTGTGCAGAGGGTGTTAACACTGCAAAATACGTCCTCTTCCCACAGGGAACAAGGAGATCCTCCAGAAAGAACGAGGTGAGACCACATCCCCGAAGCCATCACTACCAGCAGTATTGCTCCCACGACCTGGCTCCATTGCCCAAAGAAGTTTCATGATCTCAGACGAGCAGTCAAAGTCAATGAATGCATTTTAAAAGCCGTATCCCACCAATTGCACAACTAGCCTCATACACTGCTCAATACATGACCACCCCCCCCGCCTGCCAATCACTCACCTACCAACACTCTGTACCAAACACGAGGCACATCTCCCATTCCTAGCTTCATCTCACCCACTTGGAGGCGATGGTGCTGCCGATTCTTTGCATGGGCATGGCTGAGCCCTTGGCCAGAGCAGGGCTGACAAGATACAAGATGCTGGCATCCTCATATGTTATTCTCCTTCTCACATCCCACTTCCCCTCATTCTACAATATCTTCTGCTTTACAAGGTGCACATGGTGTAAGCTCGCAGCTCTTGCTTTTCCGCCCTCCCTTCTCCACAATTCTACCCTTGTGCCTTCCTCATTTCAGATATCCAAGAAATCCAGCCTGCCCAGCCAGTTGATGACCAAGAAGAGGGAGAGGAGAGTGAAGAAGAAGAAACACCGTCACTCGATTTGACACCCCCAGCAGTCAGTTCCGCAAGATCGTCCTGCACTGCCATCTGCAGTGTTCCCCACAGAAAGTCAGTAGCCTTCCACCAACCATGCTGCAGCCACTGGGGTAGCACTGCTTGCCATCAGTAGGATAGGCACACACAGGACGGTCACTAAAGGAATGCACAAGGGTGATTAGTTGATTTCTTGATGTCATATTGGATGCATAGATGGATAAAGTTGCATTGGAACGTTTGCTTTGTGGTGGCTTTTATTTCAGCATTGTTGGCAAGAGGACGCAGTGACGGTCAATATCAGAGGGAAGGTAAGGTGTAGGAATTGGAAGGGGAATTGTGCTTGTGGTCACTGATACTACAGGTCGATGATTCAATCCCTGATATCCTGGCCAGAAAGGGATTGTCTGGGTTGCATCCTTCCTTCCACTTTGTCCTTTTCTACTTCTTCTGATTGTGTTTCTTTCTCTTCTGCATCTTCCATTTCTGTGGCTTCCTCTTCTTCTGCTCGTAACTCTTCCCCCTCCAAGCGGATGCTGAAAATCTGAAATAAAAGCAGAAAATGCTGGAAATGCTCAACAGATCAGGCAGCATCTCGACCTGAGATAACTCTGTTTCTCTCACCACCTGCCTGACCTGCTGAGTATTTTCAGCATTTTCCGTCTCCCTTTACCATTTAGCAGTAGTCCCTGCACACTTAAAAACTGTTTAAATGTATTGCACCAAGCCACTACTTCAATTAAATATTTTTAAAACCTCCAAAAGCTTAAAAGCAAACTTTCCTGAAAGATGTGCGTGTCCCTTTCAGAAGCGTCTTTGCAGGGCTGCTTCATGCACGCTTTTCTTTGTGTAGTTAGGACACAAAGGCGAGCGGGAACGTCCAAATGAGCAGTTGTAGTGTTAAGTCAGGCGTTACACGCCGATTGAGGTCACGATCAGCTAATTTTTATTTAAGAGGCCAGCGCTGTTGACGGCATCACTATGAGCCTCATCCACCAACGTGTTCCCGCCGCACAGCACTCTCCCCCCCCCTCCAGTCATCAAGATCAACGGCACAGACCTGGACCCGTACCTCGGGAACCTCTTATCAACAAGAGCAGACATTGACGAGATTGTGCCAACCCTCTTCTCAATCTTCCTTGCTGCCGTGCTCCATCTCACGCTTAACAAGCACCCCGCTGGAGTGGAACTAAACTACAGAACCAGTGGGAACCTGTTCAACCTTCGTCGTCTGCAGGCCAGCTCCAAGACTACCCCAACCTCTGTCGTCGAGCTATAGTACACGGACGACACCTGCGTCTGCGCACATGCAGAGGCTGAACTCCAAGTCATAGTCAATGTATTCACTGAGGCGTACGAAAGCATGGGCCTTACACTAAACATCCGTAAGATAAAGGTCCTCCACCAGCCTGTCCCCGCCGCACAGCACTGTCCCCCCAGTCATCAAGATCCACGGCGCGGCCCTGGACAACGTGGACCATTTCCCATATCTCGGGAGCCTCCTATCAACAAGAGCAGACATTGACGACAAGATTCAACATGCCTCCAGTGCACGAGTGCAGCCTTCGCCGTCTGAGGAAAAGAGTGTTCAAAAACCAGGCCCTCAAATCTACCACCAAGCTCATGGTCTACAGGGCTGTAGTAATTCCCGCCCTCCTGTATGGTTCAGAAACATGGAGCATGTACAGTAGACACCAAGTCGCTGGAGAAATACCACCAACGATGTCTCTGCAAGATTCTGCAAATCCCCTGGGAGGACAGACGCACCAATATTAGTGTCCTCGCCCAGGCCAACATCCCCAGCATTGAAGCACTGACCACATTTGATCAGCTCCGCTGGGCAGGCCACATTGTTCGCATGCCAGACATTAGACTCCCAAAGCAAGCGCTCTACTCAGAACTCCTTCACGGCAAATGAGCCAAAGGAGGGCAGAGGAAATGTTACAAGGACACCCTCAAAGCCTCCCTGATAAAGTACAACATCCCCACCAACACCTGGAAGTCCCTGGCCAAAGACCGCCCTAAGTGGAGGAAGTGCATCCGGGAGGGCGCTGAGCACCTCGAGTCTCATCGCTGAGAAGATGCAGAAATCAAGCGCAGGCAGCGGGAGGAGTGTGCGGCAAACCAGTCCCACCCACCCTTTCCCTCAACGACTATCTGTCCCACCTGTGACAGGGACTGTGTTCTCGTATTGGACTGTTCAGCCATCGAAGGACTCATTTTTAGAGTGGAAGCAAGTCTTCCTCGGTTCCGAGGGACTGCCTATGATGATATGGCCCTCATCAAAATGGTGGCACCGTGTCCTACACCGGAAGCAGGGGGAAGCGAAGTGACTGCTTCAAAACCGGCTTTAACGGCCGGCGCTACACCGGGGAATTTCTATGCCAATATTCTAATTGCTGACTAACCACTGATTTATATGGGTTTCGCAATATGTGTCTACTTTTGTAATCGATGCCCTTTATTATAAATTCAGGCTCGCTATAGATACCTTCTCAGTTCAATTACATCAGTTGCTTCTGTAAGCAAGGCTGAGGATTTTACTGTTATGGGAGTTGATTTACACTGCCTCTACATCTGCTCTATATCAGCATTGAAGCACTGACCACACTCGATCAGCTCCACTGGCAGGCCACATAGTTCGCATGCCAGACACGAGACTCCCAAAGCAAATGCTCTACTCTGAGCTCCTTCACGGCAAATGACCAAAGGTGGGCAGCGGAAACGCTACAAGGACACCTTCAAAGCCTGATGAAGTGCAACATCCCCACTGACACCGGGGAGTCCCTGGCCCAAGACTGCCCTAAGTGGAGGAAGTGCATACGAGAGGGCGATGAGCAGCTCGAGTCTCATCGCCAACAGCATGCAGAAATCAAGCACAGGCAGCGGAAAGAGCGTGCGGAAAACCAGTCCCAACCACCCCTTCCCACAACGACTATCTGTCCCACCTGTGACAGAGTCTGTGGCTCTCGTATTGGACTGTTCAGCCACCAAAGAACGCACTTCAGGAGTGGAAGCAAGTCTTCCTCGATTCCGAGGGACTGCCTATGATGATGATGATGATGCTCTGCCTGTATAATGGGGTAACTCAGAAGTGTAACAATAGCACCCCCTTGTGGCCTGAATCAGATATTCATATCTTTTTGCACACAAATTTCTTCAATCTCTACAAAGGTAAACTGAGAAAAGACTTGGTGAGTTGAAGTTTGATATGAATAAATAAGCTACTTTATTTCACAGTAAGGTGAACATACCAGAAGAACAATTATGATCTCACTGAATTCAGTCATTACAATTTATCTTCGTGTACTAATACTAGCCTGAAATAACAGAACATTAAGAACCAAGATTTTCCACATCAGTGGATCATCTTTTTTGACTTAAACTTTATTTCTAACAGTTCTCCACCATTTGTAACTTCTTAGTGTCCGGTATCAGCCATGGCTGGGTGTGTAGCACTCTTGTCACTGAGTCAGAAGGTTCTGGGCTCAAGTCTCACTTCAGGAAGTTAAGCACGAAATCTAGGCTGACACTGCAGTGCAGTGCTGAGGGAGTGCTGCACTGTCAGAGATGCCTTCTTTTGGCTGAGACGTTAAACTGAGGCCCTGTCTATTCTCCCAGGTGGCCATGAAAGATCTCATGGCAGTATTTCAAAGGAGAGCCGAGGAGTTCTCCCTGGTGTCCTGGCCAATATTAATCTTTTTAACCTACATATCGATTGGTCAAATCAAATCGCACGGGGTAGCCTGGAGGAGGAATTCATAGAATGCATACGGGATTGTTTCTCAGAACAGTATACTACAGAACCTACAAGGGAGCAAGCTATCTTAGATCTGGTCCTGTGTAATGAGTCAGAAATAATAAACGATCTCCTAGTAAAAGCTCCTCTTGGAATGAGTGATCACAGTATGGTTGAATTTGTAATACAGATTGAGGGTGAGGAAGTAGTATCTCAAACGAGCATACTATGCTTAAACAAAGGGGACTACAATGGGATGAGGGCAGAGTTGGCTAAAATAGACTGGGAAGACAGACTAAACGGTGGCACAATTGAGGAACAGTGGAGGACTTTAAAGGAGCTCTTTCATAGTGCTCAACAAAAATATATTCCAGTGAAAAAGAAGGGGGTAAGAGAAGGGATAACCAGCCGTGGATAACCAAGGAAATAAAGGAGGGTATCAAATTAAAAACCAATGCGTATAAGGTGGCCAAGGTTAGTGGGAAACGAGAAGATTGGGAAAATTTTAAACGACAGCAAAGAATGACTAAGAAAGCAATAAAGAAAGGAAAGATAGATTACCAAAGTAAACTTGCGCAAAACATAAAAACAGATAGTAAAAGCATTTACCGATTATATAAAACGGAAGAGAGTGACTAAAGTAAATGTTGGTCCCTTAGAAGATGAGAGGGGGGATTTAATAATGGGAAATGTGGAAATGGCTGAGACCTTAAACAATTATTTTGCTTCGGTCTTCACAGTGGAAGACACAAAAACCATGCCAAAAATTGTTGGTCACGGGAATGTGGGAAGGGAGGACCTTGAGATAATCACTATCACTAGGGGGGTATTGCTGGACAGACTAATGGGACTCAAAGTAGACAAGTCCCCTGGTCCTGATGAAATGCATCCCAGGGTATTAAAAGAGATGGCGGAAGTTATAGCAGATGCATTCGTTATAATCTACCAAAATTCTCTGGACTCTGGGGAGGTACCAGCGGATTGGAAAGCAGCTAATGTAACGCCTCTGTTTAAAAAAGGAGGCAGACAAAAGGCAGGTAACTATAGGCCAGTTAGTTTAACATCTGTAGTGGGGAAAATGCTTGAAGCTATCATTAAGGAAGAAATAGCGGGACATCTAGATAGGAATAGTGCAATCAAGCAGATGCAACATGGATTCATGAAGGGGAAATCATGTTTAAATAATTTACTGGAATTCTTTGAGGATATAATGAGCATGGTGGATAGAGGTGTACCGATGGATGTGATGTATTTAGATTTCCATAAGCCATTCGATAAGGTGCCACACAAAAGGTTACTGCAGAAGATAAAGGTACGCGGAGTCAGAGGAAATGTATTAGCATGGATCGAGAATTGACTGGCTAACAGAAAGCAGAGAGTCGGGATAAATGGGTCCTATTCAGGTTGGAAATCGGTGGTTAGTGGTGTGCCACAGGGATCAGTGCTGGGACCACAATGGTTTACAATATACATAGATGACCTGGAAGAGGGGACAGAGTGTAGTGTAACAAAATTTGCAGATGACACAAAGATTAGTGCAAAAGCGGGTTGTGTAGAGGACACAGAGAGGCTGCAAAGATATTTAGATAGGTTAAGCGAATAGGCTAAGGTTTGGCAGATGGAATACAATGTCGGAAAATGTGAGGTCATCCACCTTGGGAAAAAAAAACAGTAAAAGGGAATATTATTTGAATGGGGAGAAATTACAACATGCTGCGGTGCAGAGGGACCTGGAGGTCCTTGTGCATGAATCCCAAAAAGTTAGTTTGCAGGTGCAGCAGGTAATCAGGAAGGCGAATGGAATGTTGGCCTTCATTGCGAGAGGGATGGAGTACAAAAGCAGGGAGGTCCTGCTGCAAATGTACAGGGTATTGGTGAGGCCGCACCTGGAGTACTGTGTGCAGTTTTGGTCACTTTACTTAAGGAAGGATATACTAGCCTTGGAGGGGGTACAGAGACGATTCACTAGGCTGATTCCGGAGATGAGGGGGTTACCTTATGATGATAGATTGAGTAGACTGGGGTTCAGAAGGATGAGGGGTGATCTTATAGAAACATTTAAAATAATGAAAGGGATAGACAAGATAGAGGCAGAGAGGTTGTTTCCACTGGTCGGGGTGACTAGAACTAGGGGGCACAGCCTCAAAATACGGGGGAGCCAATTTAAAACCGAGTTGAGAAGGAATTTCTTCTCCCAGAGGGTTGTGAATCTGTGGAATTCTCTGCCCAAGGAAGCAGTTGAGGCTAGCTCATTGAATGTATTCAAATCACAGATAAATAGAATTTTAACCAATAAGGGAATTAAGGGTTACGGGGAGCGGGCGGGTAAGTGGAGCTGAGTCCACGGCCAGATCAGCCATGATCTTGATGAATGGCGGAGCAGGCTCGAGGGGCTAGATGGCCTACTCCTGTTCCTAATTCTTATGTTCTTATGTTCAGACCAAACAAACAGTTGGTGAGACAAGGCCAGACATGAATCAAGAAGCTGCTATATTTCACAACTTGTGAACATAAACAGTTTCAATCAGAACAACTTGCCTTTGCCACAATAGTTCTGCAACTGTCAATTTTTTTAATTCTTCATTCATGGGATGTGGGCATCACTGGCAAAGCCAGCATTTATTGCCCATCCCTAATTGCCCTTGATAAGATGGTGGTGAGCCGCCTTCTTAATCCACTGCAGTCCATGTGGTGAAGGCACTCCCACCGTGCTGTTAGGGAGGGAGTTCCCGGATTTTGACCCAGCAACGATGAAGAACGGTGATATACTTCCAAGTTAGAATGGTGTGTGACTTGGAGGGGAATGTGGTAGTGGTGGTGTTTCCATGTGCCTGCTGCCCTTGTCCTTCTAGGTGGTAGAGGCCGCGGGTTTGGGAGGTGCTGCCGAAGAAGCCTTGGTGAGATGCCACAGTGCAAATTATAAATAGTACACACTGCAGCCATGCATGGTACATCGGTGATGGAGGGAATGAATGTTTAAGGTGGTGGATGAGGTGCCAAGCAAACGGGCTGCTTTATCCTGGATGGTGTCGAGCTTCTTGAGTGTTGTTGGAGCTGCACTCATCCAGGCAAGAGGAGAGTATTCCATTACACTCCTGACTTGCACAAAAATGCTCAACCATTCCTTCACATCCAACTTTGATAGCCTTGTCCCCAGCAAAACCTTTACTCTCTCCCATTCCAGTTGATCTCTTTGGTAGACCCCCACCATTGCTTTCACTTGTCAAAGTGTTGCAAACTTGAATGTATATGGCACAAACCTGTTTTAGCCATCCATCACCAGATCTGGCTGAAGCACATCATACTTTCGAGCCTCACTTTTCTTTGCCAAAACTGGTCACCACTACTCCAGAGGGTTTCTTTTCTCGACTACTAACATCTGTTAAAATCTTTTTACCTTGTCCCTCCAGCCTCACTTTCAACATCAAGCTCATGGACTTTGTCACTAAGATTGAAACCATCTGTTCAGTTGCCTCTGCCGACTGCTCATTTTCCCTAATTCACCAAGCCAAACCTCGCTCCAGACTGCCCCTTGCCCCAGCCCTGGACCCGCAACTCTCGCTTACATCTTTTCCATTTACGCCGTCCTTTGGATGAAACATTAAACCGAGGCCATGTCTGCCCTCTCAGGTGGACGTAAAAGATCCCATAATATTATCCCATAACAGTAAGGAGTTCTCACGATGTCCTGGACAATATTTATCCCTCAACCAACATCACTAAAACAAATTATCTGGTTATTTATCTCATTGCTGTTTATGGGATCTTGCTGTGCAGATTTGCTGCTGCGTTTTCTGCATTACAACAGTGACAAATCTTTCTTCCTCCCTCTCTGAGCTCATCCTGTCAATGAGGTTCTCTGGCTCTCATTCCAACTAAACTTTTGACCAGCCAACTTCCCTTCCTGGCCCCCATGCTAACTGGCATTGTATTTGGATTCCCCTCAGGTATTATCCCCCCATTTTTCAAAATTACTGTTATCACTTCCTTCCTCAAAAACCCACTCTCGACCCCTCTGACTTTGAAAACTACAAATAAATCCATGCCTAGCTCTCCTGCAACTCCATCTTTGAATCTTTCCAATCAGGTTTTCATTCCAATATACCCTGGCCAAATTACATCTTCTGTGACAGTAACCATTGTGCACTTTCCCTCCTTGTCTTTTCAACATCTCCAAGGCCTTGAACACTGTCGATTAGACCATCCTGCTCCAACGCCTCTCCTCCATTTTCCAGCTTGTTTACAATTAAAATAACTCGAACTCCTCATCTGCAGAGACTTGAGCACAAAAAACTAGCTTGAGGGATTACTGCACTGTCAGATGTGCTGTGAAAGATTCCATGGCACTATTTTGAAGAAGAGTAGGGGAGTTATCCCCAGTGTCCTGGCTAAAATTCATCCCTCAATCAACATCACTAAAACAGATTATCTGGTCGTAATCACAATGCTGTTTGTGGGAGCTTGCTGTGCGCAAATTGGCTGCCGCATTTCCTACATTGCAACAGTGACTACACTTCAAAAAAGTATTTAATTGGCTGTAAAGTGCATTGGGATGTCCTGTGTGTTGTGTATCTGTAAAGCATGCACTCCCATGTTCCGCCACCAGGGAGCGCATCCCGTGAAGTCCCAAGGGATCCCAGCATCCCTTGGGAGCACTGTATATAAGCTGGCCCCTAAGGCCTGTTCCTCACTCTGGAGTGTCTTAATAAAGACTGAGATCACTGTTACTTTAACCTCCCTGTGTGCAGTCTCATCTGTGTTAGGAACACAATAATTGGCGACGAGTATACGAATCCAACGCAAAGATGCAGAAAACTGTGGGCATCCTGGAGAAATTCACGGAGGGTGAGGACTGGGAAGCCTATGTCGAACGGCTAGACCAGTACTTTGTAGCCAACGAGCTGGACGGAGAAGGAAGCGCTGCAAAAAGGAGAGCGGTCCTCCTCACGGTCTGCGGGGCACCGACCTACAGCCTCATGAAGAATCTTCTGTCTCCGGTGAAACCCACAGATAAGTCATATGAGGAGCTGCGTACACTGGTTCGGGAGCATCTTAACCCGAGGGAGAGCGTGCTGATGGCAAGGTATCGGTTCTACACGTGCCAGCGATCTGAACGTCAAGTGGTGAGCTATGTCGCCGAACTAAGGTGACTTGCAGGACAATGTGAGTTTGATGGCTACCTGGAGCAAATGCTCAGAGACTTTTTTGTACTGGGCATTGGCCACGAAACCATCCTACAAAAACTTTTGACTGGAGAGACACTGACCCTCAGCAAGGCCATTGCAATAGCACAGGCGTTTATGTCCACCAGTGATAATACCAAACAAATCTCTCAGCACACAAGTGCTAGCAATGTTCATAAATTAACTGGAACTGTGTTTGTGAGCAAAAATGTACAGGGCAGAAACCACGAGTCTCAGAGTCCCCAACAAAGGATGAATGCAAGGCAATTCACACCTTGTTGGCGTTGTGGAGGCTTCCATTCAGCCTATTCATGCCACTTCAAAGGGTATGTTTGCAAGAGCTGTGGAACGATGGGGTACCTCCAAGGAGCTTGCAGCTCTGCAAAACCCACTAACCACCACGTGGCAGAGGAAGATCGGTCCATGGTGAATCAAAGCAATTTCGAGCCTCAGAGAGAGGAGGCAGGTGCTGAAGTACACAGGGCGCACACATTTTCGACGAAATGTCCACCTATAATGCTAAATGTAAAATTGAATGGCTTACCCATAGCCATGGAACTGGACACTGGCGCTAGCCAATCCATCATGAGTAAGAAGATGTTTGAGAGACTGTGGTGCAACAAGGCACTCAGACCAGCCCTGAGCCCCATCCACACAAAACTGAAAACGTACACCAAAGAGCTTATCACCGTCCTGGGCAGCGCCATGGTCAAGGTCACCTACGAGGGCATGGTGCACGAACTGCCACTCTTGATTTTCCCGGGCGATGGCCCCACACTGCTTGGAAGGAGCTGGCTGGGCAAAATCCGCTGGAACTGGGATGACATCCGAGAGCTATCACATGTTGATGCGGCCTCATGTACCCAGGTTCTGAACAAATTTCCTTCCCTTTTTGAGCCAGGCATTGGAAACTTTTCTGGGGCGAAGGTGTGGATCCACTTGGTCCCAGAGGCACGACCCATCCACCACAAGGCGCGAGCAGCACCTCACATGATGAGGGAGAGAGTAGAAATCGAGCTGGACAGGCTGCAACGCTAGGGCATCATCTCCCCAGTGGAATTCAGCGAGTGGGCCAGCCCGATTTTTCCAGTACTCAAAAGTGATGGCACGGTCAGGATTTGCGGCGATCATAAAGTAACTAGTAATCGTTTCTCGCTACTGGACCAATACCTGCTACCTAAGGCAGACGACCTATTTGCGACGCTGGCAGGAGGCAAGACGTTCACCAAGCTCGACCTGACTTCGGCCTACATGACGCAGTAGCTGGAGGAGTCTTCGAAGGGCCTCACCTGCATCAACACGCACAAGGGACTGTTCATCTACAACAGATGCCCGTTTGGAATTCGGTCGGCTGCAGCGATCTTGCAGGGAAACATGGAGAGCCTACTCAAAGTCGGTACCAGGCACGGTGGTTTTTGAGGACGACCTATTCGTCACGGTTCGGGACACCGTCGAGCACCTACAAAACCTGGAGGAGGTCCTCCAGCGACTGGATCACGTAGGGTTGCGGCTGAAGAGGTCGAAATGCGTCTTCATGGCAACAGAAGTGGAGTTTTTGGGGAGAAAGATCGCGGCGGACGGCATTCGGCCCACAGACGCCAAGACAGAGGCTATCAGGAACGCGCCCAGGCCACAGAACGTCACGGAGCTGCGGTCGTTCCTGGGAGTCCTCAAATATTTTGGGAACTTCCTACCGGGGTTAAGCACCCTTTTAGAGCCCCCACATGTGTTATTGCACAAAGGTGAGAACTGGGTATGGGGAAAAAAACCAAGTAATTGCTTTTGAGAAAGCCAGAAACATTTTATGCTCCATCAAGCTGCTTGTATTGTATAATCCGTGTAAAAGACTTGTGCTAGCATGTGATGCGTCGTCATATGGAGTCGGGTGTGTATTACAACAAGCTAACATTGCGGGGAAGTTGCAACCTGTCGCCTATGCCTCCAGGAGCTTGTCTAAGGCCGAGAGGGCCTACAGCATGATTGAGAAAGAGGCATTAGTGTGTGTGTTCGGGGTAAAGAAAATGCATCAGTACCTGTTTGGCCTCAAATTTGAGCTGGAAACTGATCACAAGCCCCTCATATCCCTGTTCGCTGAAAACAAGGGGATAAATACTAATGCCTCAGCCTGCATACAAAGGTGGGCAGTCACGCTATCAGCGTATAACTATACCATCCGCCACAGTCCAGGCACCGAGAACTGTGCGGATGCTTTCATTCGGCTACCATTGCCCACCACGGGGGTGGAAATGGCGCAGCCTGTAAACTTGTTGATGGTGGCGCAGCCCGCAGACTTGTTGATGGTCATGGAAGCGTTTGAAAATGATAAATCACCTGTCACGGCCTGCCAGATTAGGACTTGGACCAGCCAAGATCCTCTGCTGTCCCTAGTAAAAAACTGTGTACTGCATGGGAGCTGGGCCAGCATCCCCATTGAAATGCAAGAGCTAATCAAGCCATTCCAGCGGTGAAAGCACGAGCTGTCCATTCAGGCAGACTGCCTGTTGTGGGGTAACTGCGTAGTGCTACCCAAAAAGGGCAGGGAGACGTTCATCTCGGATCTCCACAGCACACACCTGGGTATAGTAATGATGAAAGCGATAGCCAGATCCCACGTGTGGTGGCCCAGTATCGACTTTGACTTAGAGTCCTGTGTACGGCAATGCAGCGTATGTGCTCAGTTGAGCAACACGCCCAGAGAGGCACCACTAAGTTTGTGTCCTGGCCCTCCAGCACATGGTCGAGGATCCATGTCGACTATGCGGGCCCATTTCTCGGTAAAATGTTCCTGGTGGTGGTGGATGCTTTTTCAAAATGGATTGAATGTGAAATAATGTCGGGAAGCACCGCCACCGCCACCATTGAAAGCCTGAGGGCCATGTTTGCCACCCACAGCCTGCCTGACATACTGGTCAGTGACACACGGGCCATGTTTCACCAGTGCCGAATTTAAAGAATTCATGACCCACAATGGGAACAAACATGTCACCTCGGCCCCGTTTAAACCAGCCTCCAATGGGCAGGCAGAGCAGGCAGTACAAACCATCAAACAGAGCCTCACACGAGTAACAGAAGGCTCACTCCAAACCCACCTGTCCCGAGTACTGCTCAGCTACCGCACGAGACCCCACTCGCTCATAGGGGTGCCCCCGGCTGAGCTACTCATGAAAAGGACACTTAAAACCGGGCTCTCGCTGGTTCACCCCAACCTGCATGATCAGGTAGAGAGTAGGCGGCAGCAACAAAATGTAAACGATGGTCGCGCCACTGTGTCACGGAAAATTGATCTGAATGACCCTGTGTATGTGCTAAACTATGGACATGGTTCCAAGTGGATCGCGGGCACGGTGATAGCTAAATAAGGGAGTAGAGCGTTTGTAGTCAAACTAGACAATGGACAAATTTGCAGAAAGCACCTGGACCAAACGAGGCTACGGTTCACAGACTGCCCTGAACAACCCACAGCAGACACCACCTTTTTCGAGCCCACAACACACACCCAAAAGATCAACGACACCACGCCGGACCAGGAAATCGAACCCATCACGCCCAATAGCCCAGCAAGGCCAGGCTCGCCCAGCAGCCCTGCAGGGCCAACAACACGCCAGCCCAGCGAGGGCACAGCCAACACCAGAACAGACATTTGTACCGAGGCAGTCCACCAGGGAAAGAAAGGCTCCCGACCACCTCACCTTGTGAATAGTTTTCACTTTGCCTTTGGGGGGGGGAAGTGATGTTGTGTATCTGTAAAGCATGCACTCCCATGTTCCGCCACCAGGGAGCGCATCCCACGAAGATCCCTTGGGAGCACTGTATATATGCCGGCCCCTAAGGCCTGTTCCTCACTCTGGAGTGTCTTTATAAAGATTGAGGTCACTGTTACTTTAACCTCCCTGTGTGCAGTCTCATCTGTGTTAGGAACACAATACTGTGGTCATGAAAGGCGCTATATAAATGCAAATCTTTCTTTAACTTTCTTGGAGCTTCTGCATTAAAAACTTGATTGACTGCTTGTGTTTCAATGTGTACTTCCCTCTGTTCACACTCAGAAAGGGATCAGAGATTGTGCAGCACATTAGGTGTGATATGTTTATCAACTGCCAAGATAGGCTAACTAATTGTCTTTGGGGGAGCCAACTTATCAGTATAGTAACCAGTTTTCTTCAAGTTATTTTTCTACAATTTACTTTAACAACTGACCATTTAAAGGCGATTCATTTTTCCAAATCCTTTCTAAAAATCAAACTCTAGAAAACATGGCAGCCGGATATAAGATAATCACATTAAATTTGAGGTTTCCACAACCAGTGGGCACTACAGGAACTGGAGCGTATAGTGGACACGAGTAACAATATTATTACTTACGTTTACAAGTTTCCTTTGCTTTTTATGGTTAAGTTCTTTATTAGTTGTGCCCCTCTAAAAAAGGGGGCACAACTTTTGTTTGGTTTTTGGTTGATGACACTGGGGCAACACAATGTTGTCCTAATTGGTGCACAGAATTAAGGTGATTGGCAAAAGAACCAGAGGCGACATTGGGACAAACTTTTTTACGTAACGAGTGGTTAGGATTTGGAATGTCCTGCCTGATAGGGTGGTAGAAACAGATTAAATAGTAGCCTTCAAAAGGGAATAGGATAAATACTTGAAGGAAAAAAAAATTCAGGAATATGGGGAAAGAGGAGTGGGACTCACTGGATTGCTCTTTGGAAGAACTGGCGCAGACTTGAGGGGGAGAGGGAGGGTGTGAGGGAGGGATGGGAAGAGTGAGGGAGGGATGTGAAGGGGGAGAGAGGGAGGGTGGGGGAGAGAGGGAAGGGAGGATGAGGGGGAGAGAGGGAGGTGGATGAGAGGGAGAGGTTGGGAGGGAGAGGGAGACTGAGGGAGGGAGAGTGAAAGAGGGAGGGGGTTAGAGGGAGGTGGAGGGAGGGGGTGAGGAAGGGATGGAGAGAGGGAGGGGGAGAGAGGAAGGGGAAGAGGGAGGGAGGGAGAGAGACAGTAGGAGGGAGTGGGTGATAGGGAGAGGGGGAGAGGGAGTGAAGGAGGGTGGGAGAGAGAGTGAGAGAGGGAGGGAGAGAGAGGAGGGAGGCCATCAGTGTTGATTCTATAGATGAAGAAGATGATAATAGTCTAAACAAGTACTGTTGTAATAAAGATTTTGCGAGTCTCTTCTAGTTCAAAAAATTATGCCAAACCCCATATGAGGTCTGTGGGCAAGTGTAAGTAATACTGTTCTCTCCATGAACTGGATTAATTTAAGGTTCAATACTTGACTTCGTTCCAAAAAAAAACATAGGCTTCACTCTGACCGTAAAATACATTTGAGAATAGAGTTACATCAAATATATAGCACAGTAACAGGTCATTTTCTCAACAGGTGCATTCCGGTGATTATGCCACACACGAACCCCCCTCCCACCCTATCCGCATATCTAAAGTTGGCGCTTCCAACAGTGCAGCACTCCCTCAGTATTGCATTGGGAGTGTTAGCCTGGATTATGTGCCCAAGACTTTCAAGAGAACTTGAACCCACAACCTTCTGACTCAGAGGCGAGAGTCCTATCCACCTCTGGTGCTAACTCTTTCTGGGGTGCAATTCCACGAGAGTTGACCATTTCCTTGTACCTCGCTCAAGTACCCATTCGTACATGAGGAAGACAATCCGGGGTGTTCGACTGTGGAAACTGTGCCCTCACTGGATCATCGTCCTTACGCACATGAGCCAAAAGGAGTCACTTGACAGTGAGTAGACGTGAACATCTTCTTCTGTTCGACCATCCTCAGCTCTTTCACTCCCTCACCTCATGCTCCAGCCTCTTCACGCTGCCTATCCATTACCACGGCAACCCCGTAGGAAGCGCAAGATATTGCATTTGTGAGAAGGAGGAGGACGGGCTCTAAGGTTATGGAGCCAATCAACACAACAGGGACTGTGGCGCAATCGTCAGCCGGGGGCAGAGGGGAGGAAGCTGAGCGTGGAGGGAGGAGGTGGCTTGGTCGGTCGATTATTTGTTATGGAAAACCCTGTGAACCTGTTTTTTTTGTGCAAACCTGGCGTTCTTAGGAAGGGCAGATACAGAACTTTCAATCAACCAGCAGACAAGCAGTTAGCCCCACCCATCCTCCCAGACCAGTCACTGCTGAGGTAGAGAGGCCCACACCTGCACTGCCCCTGCTGCGGATTCCTGCACGATCAATCAGTCAGTGACTTACTGGCATGGTCACACCTTCTTAATGCTTTGCGAAGAAAAAGCAAGCATTTTCTGAGGGGAATCGTGAATTGGGGGTGATTTTCATTAAAAATTGCGTGACTCTGTGATTAAATCGTGAAAGTTGTCATTTCTGTGAATTTGTTCGCCACTGACTGCAAAATCCAGGCCATTATGATTTAATTGAACCGTAAATACCCAAATTATACAAAAGAAAGGAAACTTAATAAAAATGGGCACCCTCTTCCATTTTTTGAAGGGGCTGCTCCTCGATTTCTGGCAGCACTTCAGTCTCACGCTCCTGATCTTTGGGCAATTGGTGCAGGGGGGAATGGGCAGGTCAGAGGACTGCACCTGGGCCTGGCTAAGGTGGCCATCAACAGGTCCAAACATTGGGTGGTTGAGGGGATCATTCAGCCCAATTACCTGCCTCTTTTCCACTGCTACGTTCGCGCCCAGGTGTCCCTGGAGATGAAGCATGCAGTATCTACCGGCGCACTCGAGGCCTTCCACGACCGATGCATCATTACAACAGAGAACAGAATTTTAATGTAATTTATTAAGATTCCCTTTAACGTTTATTTGTTAATTTGCGGGTTCTAGTGGTTGTGCCCCTTTAACAAGGGGCCACATGGTTGAATTGTATTATTTAAAAGAGTTGAGGTGAGGAAAGGCAGCTACATTCACACCTGGGTGTCCCTGGAGATGGAGCACATGGTGTCTACTGGTACGCTCGAGGCCTTCCACGACCGGTCGGCACCAGAGGGACCGGAGTGCATCATCACCCCCGGCAACCAAATTTTGATCCGATTAGTTGGTTTTCTTAAACGTTTTTGGTTAATTTGCAAGTTTTAGTGGTCGGCCCCTTTAACAAGGGGCCACATAGTTGAATTGTATAATTTAAAAGAGTTGTAACTTGCTTGACTCTCAATGGGGATAAAAAGGGGCACTTTTGTGATATTATTTTTATTTGTGTAGATGACATTGGAGGGTGTTGTACTGATTGGCCAATAAGAAGAGTGGGAAAGGTATTAGATTTCCGAATTACCTTTGGTTGGCAGCTGCAGGGACTGCATTGCGTGGTAGTTGTGTTGGGCTCAACGTGGTGATAACAGGGAGAATTTTTAAACAGTTTTATTTTCAGAAGCAGGAAAAGAGCTGTGACCTGTTAGAGATTAAATAAAGCCACTGATCAGTGTTATAAACAAACTGTCAATCTATATTGGTTTATGTTTGAAAAAAATAGCAACTCATGATTTCTTACCAAATTACTCCCGGTGCTACGAGCTAGTGAGTACAGAAAAAGGAGGACAGAGCAGATGTATGTGTGGCTGGAGAGATGGTGCAGGAGGGAGGGCTTTAGATTCCTGAGGCATTGGGACCACTTCTGGGGGAGGTGAAACCTGTATAAGCCGGACGGGTTGCACCACAACAGAGCCGGGACCAATATCCTCACGGGGGGCCTTTGCTTGTGCTGTTGGGGAGAGTTTAAACTAGCTTGGCAGGGGGATGAGAATCTAAGAATAGATTCAGCAGGGAGGGGAGTAAATCTGGAATTGGAAAGCAAAAATGTAGAAAGTGAATTTGAAAGACAGAGGAAACAAGGGTTAGAAAGTAGGCAACAGGAGATCTGGCTATACTAAATGGTATATACTTCAATGCAAGGAATATAGCGAATAAGGCAGATGAGCTGAGAGCACAGGTAGACACTTGGGATCATGATATTATAGCTATTACAGAGACATGGCTAAAAGAGGGGCAGGCATGGCAGCTCAACATTACAGGATTTTCAGACAGGATAGAAAGGGGAGTAAAAAGGGAGGGCGGGGGAGCATTGTGATATTGATTAAAGAAACTATTACAGCTGTGAGGAGGCATGATATGTTAGAGGGATCATCAAACGAGGCCATATGGGTCGAACTGAAAAAAAAAAGGTGCAATCACACTGCTAGGAACGTACTATAGCCCCCAAACAGTGAGAGGGAGGTAGAAGAGCAAATATGTAGGCAAATTTGTGAGAAGTGCAAAAACTACAGGGCAGTAATAGTAGGAGATTTCAACTATCCTAATATTAACTGGGACAACATTAGTGTGAAGGGTATGGAGGGTGCGGAATTCCTAAAATGCATTCAGGAGAACTTTTTAACCAGCATATAGCAAACCCAACACGGGAGAGGGCGATTCTGGATTTAATTTTTGGGAATGAAGCAGGGCAGGTGGAAGGGCTATCAGTGGAAGAGCATTTCGGTGCTCGTGACCATAATTCAGTTAGATTTAAGGTAGTTATGGAAAAGGACAAGGTTAGACCAGAAATAAAAGTTCTAATTTGGGGAAAAGCCAACTTTGCTAAGCGGAGAGGTGATTTGGCCATAGTGGACTGGAAACAGCTACTTGAAAGTAAATCAGTGTCCGAGCAGTGGGAGGCATTCAAAGAGTAGATCCGCAGGGTTCAGGCCAAATATGTACCCTTAAAGAAAAAGTGTGGGACTAACAAATCTTGAGCCCTCTGGATGTCTAGGGACATACAGGGTAGGATAAAGAAAAAAAAGGGAAGCTTATGACAGATACCGAGGGCTAAATACTGCAGAATCTCTAGAGGAGCATAGAAAGTCCAAGGGTGAAATTAAAAGGGTGAAAAGATTCAGCAAAAACATCGGCAGCAAAAACATAAACTTTTGGACTTTAAGTTTTGGACTTTGCTTTTGGACACATTTGCAGTTACTGCAGAAGGGCAGACTGCATGACTTGGGACAGGTCCAAACATGCTCCACATGAATACACATCAGGTGGGTAGGGATGGATCAATGGCTGAAATCACAGGAAGATGGTTGATGGGGGGACTCTTTGTCATGTAATGGGAACCCATCAGTGAGAGATCAAGTAAATTGATCGGTGCTCAAGACACAAAGGAAGCTTTTCGGCCACCCAGACTTGTTGGAGCCTATCCCAAGGAACAGGCCAGTTGACAAAGACACCAGCCGAAAAGGATGTTTCATTTGCTTTTTAGTTGTACTACCTCAGGCAAAGGACTAACTTTTGGCACGAGAAGAAGCATTTTTGTAGGTATAAGAGAGGCAGTTTTGGCTGCCATCTCTTGCTCTCTCTCCTCTTCTACGCTTGCTTGTTTCATTCAACACACTCAAAGGCCGAGCATGCCATCTGGGATAGAGAAAAGAAACCACCATCTACGAGCAAAGAGAGCCTTGCTACTTCGACTGGGAAGCTGACCTTGAGACTGCACTTGAATACCACAGGTTGGTACAGAACCAGAAGATACGCTCATCGGGAGAAGCAGCGAGTAAGTCGGAGGGGTAACTGGTGAGCATTTATCCCAGCCGACACATCTTTAAGACCACCGCATAGTGTGAAGGGGTGTCGTGTGTCCCAACCAAGCCTTAGGGGTTTAGTCAGAAGGTTTTTGCACGGATCGTAAGTGTACGCACAATTCTGTTGGACAGATTCGGTGGTACACTTTTGAATCCGAGCAGGGGTGTTTTAGTCTTGGGTACTTCATGTTAGGGGCCTGCTCAGACGGGCCAGGGTTATTGCGTGTTGTACTATGTTTGTTTGTTTTACACCACCAGGGTGTGTTTTACTGGGTGCAGGTGTGTGTTTTAACTTGAATAAAAACATTGTGACCGTTGAGACCGAAAGATCTGGCTATAACTATGTATTTGTGTTCACCATTATAATTCTGGTGTCTAGAACTGTTGTAAAGGGGATGATTCGAAACCACCAAGGGCAAAATCACTTACAAGAGATATTAGGAAAGCAAAGAGAGAGCATGAAAAATTCTTGGCAAGTAAAATCAAGGAAAACCTAAAAGATGTTTTGTAAATATATTAAGAGCAAGAGGATAACTAAAGAAAGGGTAGGGCCTATTGGAGACCATGAGAGTAATCTGTGTTTAGAGGCAGAATATGTGGGTATGGTTCTTAATAAATACTTTGCGTTTGTTTTCACAAAAGAGAGGAGCGATGCAGAAACTGCTATCGAGGAGGAGGAGTGTGAAATACTAGATGAAATAAACATAGTGAGAGAGAAGGTATTAAGGGCTTTAGCAGCTTTGAAAGTGGATAAGTCCCCAGGACCAGATGAAATGTATCCCAGGCTGTTAAGCGAAGCAAAAGAGGAAATAGCAGAGGCTTTGACCATCATTTTGCAATCCTCTCTGGCTTCAGATGTGGTGCTAGAGGACTGGAGGATTGCTAATGTGATACCTTTGTTTAAGAAGGGAGAAAGGGATAGACCGAGTAATTACAGGCCTGTCAGCCTAACCTCAGTTGTGGGAAAATTATTGGGAAAAAACCTGAAGGACAGGATAAATCTACATTTAGAAAGACATGGATTAATCAGGGACAGTCAGCACGGATTTGTTAAGGGAAGGTCGTGTCTGACTAACTTGATTGAATTTTTTGAGGAGGTAACCAGGAGGGTTGATGAGGGCAGTGCGTATGGTGTAGTGCATATGGATTTGAGCAAAGTTTTCGATAAGGTCCCACATGGCAGACTGGTCACAAAAGTAAAAGCCCATGAGATCCAGGGCAAGGTGGCAAGTTTGATCCAAAATTGGCTCAGAAGCAGGAAACAAAGGGTAATGGTTGATGGGTGTTTTTGTGACTGGAAGGATGTTTCCAGTGGGGTTCCACAGGGCTCAGTACTAGGTCCCTTGCTTTTTGTGATATACATTAATGATTTAGACTTGAATATAGGGGGTATGATTCAGAAGTTTGCAGATGAAAAAAAATAGGCTGCGTGGTTGATAATGAAGAAGAAAGCTGCAGACTGCAGGAAGATATCAATCAACTGGTCAGGTGGGCAGAACAGTGGCAAATGGAATTTAATCCAGAGAAGTGTGAGGTAATGCATTTAGGGAGGGCTAACAAGGAAAGGGAATACACATTAAATGGTAGGACACTGAGAAGTGCAGAGGAACAAAGGGACCTGGGAGTGCATGTCCACAGATCCCTGAAGGTAGCAGGCCAGGTGGATAAGGTGGTTAAGAAGGCATACGGAATGCTTGCCTTTATTAACTGAGGCATAGAATATAAGAGCAGGGGGGCTATGTTTGAACTGTATAAAACACTAGTTAGGCCACAGCTGAAGTACTGCGTGCAGTTCTGGTCACCGCATTACAGGAAGGACGTGATTGCACTGGAGAGAGTACAGAGGAGATTTACGAGGATGTTGCCAGGAGTGGAGAATCTTAGCTATGAGGACAGATTGGATAGGCTGAGTTTGTTTTCCTTGGAACAGAGGAGGCTGAGGGGAGACCTCATTGAGGTATATAAAATTAGATATAGTGGATAGAAAGGGCCTATTTCCCCTAGCAGAGGGGTCAACAACCAGGGGGCATAAATTTAAAATAATTGGTAGAAGGTTTAGAGGAGATTTGAGGGGAAATTTCTTCATATAGAGGGTGGTGAGGGTCTGGACCTCACTGCCTGAAAGGGTGGTAGAGGCAGAAACCCTCACCACATTTAAAAAGTACTTGGATGTGCGCTTAACGTGCCGTAACCTGCAGGGTTACCTGACCTAGAGCTGGAAAGTGGGATTAGGCTGGATAGCCTCTTGTTGGCCGGCGCTGACACGATGGCCTCCTTCCGTGCTGTAAACGTCTATGATTCTATGATGATTTGAGGGAGCTGATGGAGTTGGCAGCATTTAAATGGTTAAGAGCGGCTGCTTAACATGTCCTGTCACGCGGGGAAGCCGCGCCTCCTGATTTTGCGAATCAGCGGAGTCCTGTTGTAAGGGGAGCTCTTGTTTTGCGTCTTTTGAGCTTGGTCCTGGTGAAAGCCGGCTGCATATTTATTTCCAGTCAGGGTTATTCTGCCGAAACATGGCAATGTCTGCCGGAGACCAGGAAAGCGAGCTGTTGAGCGGGTTCCAGCCGCCTTTTGAACATTTTGCCACCCGGGCACTTCATGTGGGGCAGGAGCCTGAGCAGTGGACGTCTATGGCCGTTGTGCCTCCAATATCTCTGTCTACCACATTTAAACAGAGTGCCCCGGGGAAGCATGCGGTAAGTGTTAAAGGTAAAACAGCGTTCGGTTTCCGGCAAGAGCCCCGTATGCGCCTCTGTACGTGTGCATGGGTTTTAATAAAGCGTTACTGAAAAAACAAAGACATCATTTAAACGATGCAAATGTGCCAGTCTTATGCATCGTTTAAAGTTTAAAGATGGCTTACCGGCGAGAGGACTTGGAAGTGTGCGAAGAATCTTGTATTTAACAGTCAATGGATTGTGAAATTTCATCATGCACTTCCGATTTGACTACATAGACATAACACTTTTTTTGAAGTGTTGATCTGTGGATTACTACGTTATATTTTGAGCGAAAACTCACTTTGATAAGTTGCAGGTGCAGTTTTTCAAATTGACTTGAATTATGGTTTTAGAGCCCCAAAAACCCCCCACAAAAAACTACAAAAAAAAAGGGCCTTGGGAAATGTTTGGAGTGTCCCCCAGATCGGGGGGCACGATTTAATGTTTAAGATTTAATGTTTAATATTGTTTACTCCAAAAGAGTTGCAATTGGACGCAGAGATAAAACCAGGATAGATGGATCTTTATTATTCAGCCGCTGAAGTTGGTGCCGTGCCAGTATGGTAAATCAAGTCTGGAAGTCACAAAAAAAAAGTTGGTTTTGTCAAAAAAAACCACATCTATTAGACACTTAACCTAACGTGGCGCTTTCCTATTTCTCGCGTGTATTCATTTTACAGATAACAAATGGCGGGGGTGCGGAGCAAGTAGCTGGACAAGAGTTCCCTTCCCTTGACTAGATGGGTTGAATAATGTTGTCTTTCCCATTCACCTTTTTTTTTCCCCCCTTCTCTTCTCTCTTCCACCCCGAGTGCGCAATTTTATAGTGCTACTAATTTATTATTCTATAAAGATTGCGTTAGGCAGGCAGAAGCTAATTTCAATGTCTAGTTAAGTATATTCCCTAATAATATTTGGAATGTGAAGGGTACTGCATGAGGCGAGTACAGATCAGAGATAGAACCTGGAATATTTTCTCTTTGTTTGATCAGTGATGTGATATGGGTTGTGCTGTTATCATTTGAGCCATATAGGAGTGTATAGGAGTGAAATTCATGTGTTGAACGTTGTTTTTACAACATAGACAAATTGCTGGAAAAGTATTTTGGCACACACTAATAGAAATTGACATTTTATCTTCACTTTATTTCCTAACTCTAGTAACGTTGATTTTTGAGAGTCATTTTGGTTCAGCTGGTTACTGTGTTACCCCTCGATCAGAAGCTTGAGTGTTCAAGCACCACTCCTGGACTTGGGAGTGTTGACGGCAGTGTTGTTTTGTTCAAAGTGGTGCCCTTTGGATTAGACTTTCATCTCTACCTGAGCCAGTAAAACAAGATTAGGCAGTCCTGTTTGTCCAGACTAGTATTCTTTCCTGAACCAAAGTCTCAAAAAATAATCAATTCATCTCATTGGAAAGTTGTCCATCCTTTCTTAGTTAATATTTAGTAATAATCAAGAATGAGTATTTGTTATTTCAGTCTGGCTCTGAAGTTGGAATTAATCATTTCCCTAAATAACTAGCTGAATATT
The DNA here is from genome assembly GCF_044704955.1 of Pristiophorus japonicus. Classification (NCBI taxonomy): domain Eukaryota; kingdom Metazoa; phylum Chordata; class Chondrichthyes; family Pristiophoridae; genus Pristiophorus; species Pristiophorus japonicus. Next base: position 82,898,622 of record NC_091984.1, on the reverse strand, counting down.
CTTTCCCAACATTTAAAAAAAAAACTTTGCAAAATGTTGCTTTTTAAATTAACTAACATTTTGGAACAGTCTCAAATTCCCTTCCGTGAAGTAAACAACATGTTCACTGTTAACCTTGTACATGCATTTTAATCAAAAACCTGATTTTAACTGGCAAGTCCAACATTTATTGCCCTTGAGAAGGAGGTGGTGAGCCAGTACCTTGAACCACTGCAGTTTGCATGAAGGTACTCCCACAGTGTTGTTAGGGAGGGAGTTCCAGGATTTTGACCCAGCGACTATGAAGGAATGGCAATATATTTCCAAGTCAGGATGGTGTGTGAGGGGAACTTGCAGGTGATAGTGTTCCCATGTGCCTGCTGCCTTTGTCCTTCTAGGTGGTAGAGTTGCTGCACTCATCCTTGCACCCATGTAACCTTTCACACATTGCACAACTTGTCTAGAATCTTCTATGGTCATCTTGAAACATGTATTTAAACTTTTGAATAGAGTAATGTGTATTACTTTATTGACCTTTAAATTTTATAATTGATTGCAGCTTTAAAATCGACTGAGTTCAACATTTGTACAGTAATTCATCTTTTGGTTAAGGATAGGAAAGTATAGTTATGAGGAGAAACTTACAAAGTAATATTTGAGGAAGAGAAGACTAAAAGGAAATTTTAAAAGAGGCTTTTAAAAATTTAAAGGATTTTGATGGAGTAAATAGGGATAGAAAAATGTTTTCTCGTTGGAAGTCAGTGACGAAGGAAACATTTAAAATTGTCCGTGAGGAGAGGGGTTAGGAGAAATGTATTTTTAGTTAGAGGGTTGTTGGCGCATAGAATGCTTTGACTGAGTGGTTAAGACTGACCTTTGCATCTTTTATGCGAAGACTGGATGAATAATTTGAATCAGAACAATACAGGGCTATAGGGGCAGTGGGGTTAACTTCTGATTACTCTAAGCCAAGTACGATCACAGATGATGGGCCAAAGGGCTTCCTCATGTGCTGTAAATCTTATATGGTTCTAAGTTCATATTCTATGTACTTGAAACCAAGTTCAGCTGCTGTGCTGTGGATGGTTTGCTAACTCGGGTGGTTAACAGCAATTAACTCCATTTAAAAGGCTGAAGCTCAATTTTTTAAAATCTCTGCCTGATTATTACATCGGCTCTAATAAGATTCATGTAAGCACCTTGCTTTAGTGACAAGCTTGTATCTCTCTACTCCAGTGTTAATATTACATGTACGCCAACTTTGACAACGAGAAATAACTGGCCCGATTTGTGAAAGCAAGTTACATGTCTTTGTAACTTGGGCAGCATTCCTTCAAAAACATTAGTGCCTGAAGGAATATCCAAAAGTTGGAGGCAGAAAACTGCTGGTGTATATCTGGGTGTGGGGCTGAAAATGATGGCTTTAGTTTTCCTGATTTCAGTTGGAAGAGATTTTTATTTATTGAAAGCCTGATGTCAGAGAGGCAGGAGTCTGACAGTATAGCTGTGGTTGAGAGAACTCGTGGCGAGACAGAGCTTGTCATTAGGATACATCGGGAAGCTAACCCCATGCTTGCAGACAATGTCACCAAGGAGCATCATGCAGATGAGAAGGAAGAGTGGTGAAGGATGGAACCACGGGGGTCTCTGAAGTTGATCACACCATGTGAGGAAAGAGAAGTCATTGCTGTAAATTTGCTGGGTGCATTGGTATGGGTAGGGGAGGAACCATGTGAAGGCAGTCCCATGGAGTTGAGTAAGAGGAGGCAATGGATAATGTCAATGCCACATGCTACAAGAGGTTGGGGAAGGCAAGAAGGTTGCCGTCAGGATGTCATTTATGATTTTTGACCAGGGCAGTCTTGGGTGCTGTAAGTATGTGGAAGCTGGACTGAGGAATTTTGGGAGAAATGTGCATGGAGACTGCGACACATTCAAGAACTTTTTTTTTTTTTTTTTAGAGGCCAGTTAGATTGGGTGGTACTTGGAGAGGATGGATGGATCGCGGGTAAGCTTTTTCAGGATGACATTGATCGTTCTTTAGCAAAGAGCAAGTTTATCATGTCATGAGTAAGAGGGGTATTTGAGTCATCTGGAGCGGAGTGTGGGTGCAATCAAGCAAACGAGAAGTAAGCTTGAGAGAAGGCAGTGGGAGATGAAAGAAAAAATAGAGAGTGATGCGAGTGAGGGTGAATTGGGAGTAAGCTGTGCAGGAAATGGGGGAAGAGGTAGAGGCAGCTCTACAAATAGTTTCTAACATGGGAGTCTAAGAAATTAGTGAAATTTTTGAATTTGGTGTTGGAAGAGAGAAAAGGCTTGAGAAGGAATTGTGGGTTATTGTTGCATTCCAAGATCATTCTGAGAATGGAATGTGCAGCCAGATGGCTTTGGTGAGGGGAAGTAGTTATGGCTATGTTTCTGTCAATGCCAGGATATCAGCAGTTTCAGCTATCGTGTGGTCATTGATGGAGGGAGCTTTCTTTGAGAGTAAACATTCTAGAGAGTTTGATGATTATTGATCCTTTTGGTGGGGTAGGGGGAGGAAAGGAAAGGACAATGGAAATGTTGGGATAAAGATGAGGTTAACCCTGTGAAGCAAACTAGGTGAACTGGTCTCAGGGAGCAGAGAATCAGAGTTGGAATTGCTGCTCTGGGAGAGTGAGTAACTGGTTCCATGCTGGAACTGGTGGATAATACTAGGGGAGTCTGTGGGTGTGTTCTAAAGGGTCCCGAGCCTGTGGTGGTAGTGAAGGTTGACTGAGCAGTAGTGTGGAGTAGAGGTGTGATCATGAGCCATGATGAAGGGGCTCCTAGCTAAATGAGATGTAGCAGAGAGAGCTGCACAGGCCCTGAAAATGACTGAAAGGGAAAGGTGGGAGTTGGAGGCTTGGGTCAGGTTTGCATGACCACCTGCTAATTCATGTTGTATTTTTGAGATTGGCTTTCCAAGAAAGACACTACTTGAGATTGTGTGTCATTACATACAATGCTTCTGTACTCAATGGGTGAATAGTGGTAGTATTTGGAAAAACAGTGGTGTTTATATGAAGACATCTCAATCCCCAAATAATAATTCTGAGTGATACTGTTGTGTTGATCCCTCTGAGAAGTCAAAGCCAGGCATTTCAGAAGTGTATTAACATTTTATTTAAGTGTGTATATACAGGTGCTGCATTGAGAATCCAGAGTTCCGGAATCTGGGATGTTACGGAACCTGGACTCTGGGATGATCGGTGGCAGGATCGTCTGGACCCGACGGCCCACCTGACCTCGGGGCCTCCTTGGCAGGGCGTGCCCGATGCTAACAACTCCTCCGGCGAGGCCAGCTCGCCTGACGATATCTGTGGCGGGGCCCCGCCCGACAACGACCCCCTCTGCAGGGCCGGCCCGAACAGCTCCTTGATGGGAACCTCCCCTGCTGTGCCCACTCACCCCCACCCCCCAACCCCCCCTCTTTCTGATGTACCGAAATCCGGAAATACTTGACCTCCGGGCCTTGCTGCTGTACTGGGCTCGGGTGTTTCCGATAAATCGAAAGCCCGGAATCCAGAATGGCCTTGGCCCCGAGGGTTCTGGACTTTAGTCAGGAAATAGTGTTAGGGGAAATTGATGGGATTGAAGGCCGATAAATCCCCAGGGTCTGATAGTCTGCGCCCCAGACTACTTAAGGAAGTGACCCTAGAAATAGTGGATGCATTGGTGATTATTTTCCAACAGTCTATCGACTCTGGATCAGTTCCTATGGACTGGAGGGTAGCTAATGTAACACCACTTTTTAAAAAAGGAGGGAGGGAGAGAGAGAAAACGGGTAATTATAGACCGGTTAACCTGACATCAGTAGTGGTGAAATGTTGGAATCAATTATTAAAGATGAAATAGCAGTGCATTTGGAAAGCAGTGACAGGATCGGTCCAAATCAGCATGGATTAATGAAAGGGAAATCATGCTTGACAAATCTTCTGGAATTTTTTGATGATGTAACTAGTAGAGTGTATAAGGGAGAACCAGTGGATGTGGTGTATTTGGACTTTCAAAAGGCTTTTGACAAGGTCCCACACAAGAGATTGGTGTGCAAAATTAAAGCACGTGGTATTGGGAGTAATGTATTGATGTGGATAGAGAACTGGTTGGCAGATAGGAAGCAGAGAGTAGGGATAAATGGGTCCTTCTCAGAATGGCAGGCAGTGACTAGTGGGGTGCCGCAGGGATCAGTACTGGGACCCCAGCTATTTACAATATACATTAATGATTTAGATGAAGGAATTGAGTGTAATATCTCCAAGTTTGCAGACGACACTAAGCTGGGTGGTGGTGTGAGCTGTGAGGAAGATGCTAAAAGGCTGCAGGGTGACTTGGACAGGTTAGGTGAGTGGGCAAATGCATGACCGATGCAGTATAATGTGGATAAATGTGAAGTGATCCACTTTGGTGGCAAAAACATGAAGGCAGAATATTATCTGAATGGCAGCAAATTAGGAAAAGGGAAGGTGCAATGAGACCTGGGTGTCATGGTACATCAATCAGTGAAAGTTGGCATGCAGGTACAGCAGGTGGTGAAGAAGGTGTTGATACGGATTCTTTTCCCTCAATCTGTCTTAGCGAAAACACTGACACGGACACCAAGTTACTCCAAGTTATACTTTATTAATGCAACATCGATGCTGGCTTGTCTTCAGGGAGTTCCGACTCTCCGGGAGTCAGTTGTACAGGTCTTAATGCAGTTGTACAGGGCCTTGGTGAGGCCTCACCTGGAATATTGTGTTCAGTTTTGGTCTCCTAATCTGAGGAAGGACGTTGTTACTATTGAGGGAGTGAAGGTTCACCAGACTGATTCCCGGATGGCGGGACTGACATATGAGGAGCGACTGGATTGACTGGATCTGTATTCACTAGAGTTTAAAAAAATGAGAGGGGATCTCATCGAATCATATACAATTCTGATGGGACTGGACAGGTTAGATGCAGGAAGAATGTTCCCGATGTCCAGAACCAGGGCTCACAGTCTAAGGATAAGGGGTAAGCCATTTAGGACCGAGATGAGTTGTTAACCTGTGGCATTCTCTACCGCAGAGAGTTGTTGATGCCAGTTCATTAGATATATTCAAGAGGGAGTTAGATATGGCCCTGACGGCTAAGGGGATCAAGGGGTATGGAAAGAAAGCAGGGAAGGGGTACTGAGCTGAATGATCAGCCATGATAATGAATGGTGGTGCAGGCTCGAAGGGCCAAATGGCCTAATCCTGCACCTTTTTTCTGTGTCTTTTAGATGCTGCACCTGCATAACTAGTTAGAACTTGCAGGAGCCAGTGCTGAGCCCTGAGTCTGTAGCCCAATCTACGTGTGCGTGCATTCAAGGGAGAGAGACATGTGACCATGATGTTTTGCATGTACAGCAAACAAGTGCCCCCTGTTACAACAGTGCAGAAGCAAAACATTTTCTTATGGGTGGGAATTGGCAGAGGTTTCTGCAAGTGTTACTCTTGTGTACCTCTGAGGTGGTACAGAGAGCTTATGGTAAGTCACCTTGTCGCATCAAGGGTTGTTTGATGCAAGTGAGTGAAAGGACAAGAATCTTTTCCTTCCAAAAAAAATTTTTTTCTAGCTGTCAAGGGATAATAGTGTATGTTGCATTTCGACTGAAACTGTAGGCTATAGAAACTTGTGGTGGTGGTTTTGTTTCTTTTTAACTGCACATGCCAGAGGCTTATGTCGCTTCATCTGCAAAGGCCTTTTTGTGAATCTATTGTACTGCTAAAGTGTCTGATTCTGGATTTTTCTACAGGGCTTTGAATACAGCCGCAGTGGAAACCCTACACGGAACTGTTTGGAGAAAGCTATTGCAGCAGTTGATGGAGCAAAATACAGTAGGTCACAGTAACTGGTATTTTTAGATTATTAGGGATTTGGTGAATGTACAAGTCTGCCAGCTTTGCATACTAGGAGGGGAATTGGGCTAAGTAGCACCTGCTTTTTGGGCGCTATGAGTCCCCTTGGGGTTTCAAAATGGTGTCCGTGGTGGGTGGGGGCAAAATTGGGTCCAGTAGTGCCTGTCTTTTTTGGGCACAACCAAGCCCAATTCTCCCCCCCCCCCCCCCCCCCCCCCCACAACGCTGCAGATGGCATTTTGGAATCTGAAGAGGATTCGTTTTTTGGGTGCTACAAGTCCCCTTTAGGGTTCAGAAATGGCATCGGTGGCACGCGCTGGGCACCATCTTGGTAAAGGGTTTAGTGTGTGAACTTAACGGCCGCCGGATATATTCTGAGCAGGTAGATCATGACGTCAATCATCGTGTGACGCTGATTTGATGCCAGCTGTGCCATTTTGGAGCTCAACGCTCCAGCTAACGTCCTCTCTTAAACTCGCACAGCTGAACACTTGTTCAACAGCAGGAAGGATATATCTCTTCCCCCACCAGTGCTATTTAAAGGAATCATCAATTATTTAGACAATTGCTGGTTTATTTCTTCTGGCTGTTGCTACAATTCTACAGAGTTGCTACAAAACTATACTTTCGATAGTTGTTTCAAAAGTTTACAGGGAGTGGTGTGGCAGGCACTGAAGTACTTTTTTGCTGTCTTCGAGGCTTTGGCACAAACCAGTTGCTCCCAGACATGGTGCACCAATCGGCCATCCTCTTGGAACTGAGCGCAACTGGGAGAATGAACAGAGACCACACAGAGCGGGACAAGGGATAGAAGGACTCTTTCTGGAGGCCATATCCGTTCAGGGTGCAATTATTCGACCTGAAACTCAGCGACAATCAATGTTTGAGACGCCTGCGCTTCACTAAGGTGGTTGTCACTGAAATCTACCAACTTCTGCAGCCACAACTCCAACCTCTGAGCAGGGCAAGGACCCCACTGCCAGTGGCTATGAGGTTGACTGTAACTATGAACTTTTATGTGATTGCTGCTGGAGATATGAGGAACATCTCACACTTTGCAGTGCACTGTCACATAAAGGAGGCCACTGAGGTTATATATTTGAAGAGTGAACTTCATTTAATTCCTTCTTGCCAGATAGTAGCAGGTGGCAAGCATGAGGGATTGCAGGCTTCCCCATGGTGCAGGTCGCCACTGATTACTATGGTTCCCCGAATGTGTGTTTTTTTGAGAGCACGACCCATTCACATTTATACACAAAATTTAACATGGAAAAACCCGGCCCCAAACTGAAGAAAGGTCAACTACCTGAAACGTTAACTGTTTCTCTCTCCATGGATGCGGCCTGAGCTGCTGAGTATTTTCAGCCTTTCCCGAAAGCCTGGCCTATCGAAGTCCTCATCTGAATTCTCTGCACCAGATCTCGTGAGACCATGCCCTCTTGCCAGCTGGCTGCTGTGCTATGCAGATCCTGCCTGAATGCTATCCTCTAAAGATGCGCACAGTGTCAGTATCTGACCTGGTGGCTGCGAGTGTGAAATCAAGTGACGGTGTGTCTTCATTATCACTGTCTTCTTGGTCTTCCTCCACTGCCTGGGCAGGTTGCAGTTCTTGCGTATCTGAACAGAAAAAGATTAGGTTATGTGAGTGGAGAGGAGACTGTGTACGAAGTGTATACTTGCACCATCTGCAGCTTGTAAGACAAGAGATTGTGGGATGTAAGAAGGAGGATTAGGTATGATACCATCGTCTTGAATGAATTCAGCCTCGTTGGTGGCCTCAGCAATGGCCCTTCCCATAATGGCCATCACTGTCTCTGCCATGGGGGTTAGAACATGCAGGTGTTCCCCTCCTCCCTTTTGGTTCATTCTTCCGGTTTTGCGTCACTTTCTCCTGCACGAGAGGACGTGTGTCAGTGAGTGTCATACAATATGTTTGGATGAGCCAGCGGCAGTTGGTGAGAGGGGAGCGACCTATCAAAAGCCCAGCGGGAGATCGAGAGCCAGCGGCAGTTGGTGAGACGCGGGAGCGGCCTATAAAAGGCCCAGCGGGAGATCAAGAGCCAGCGGCAGTTGGTGAGAGGGGAGCGACCTATAAAAGGCCCAGCGGGAGATCGAGAGCCAGCGGCAGTTGGTGAGAGGGGAGCGGCCTATAAAAGGCCCAGCGGGAGATCGAGAGCCAGCGGCAGTTGGTGAGAGGGGAGCGGCCTATAAAAGGCCCAGCGGGAGATCGAGAGCCAGCGGCAGTTGGTGAGACGCGGGAGCAGCCTATCAAAAGGCAGCTACAGCGGGAGAGAAAGCAAAATAGAAGTAGAAAGTAATCAAAAAGTGACGTCACAGACAATGGGGTAAGTGATTGGCTGGTGATTGGTGAGTAGCTTTTCTTTTCTTTTTTTTATATCAGTAAGTGAACTGTAACATTGTTATTACCAATTTAAGTGTATCTAAGGTTAAGGCATGGCAGGAGAGCTCGGCCATGTGATATGCTCCTCCTGTACCATGTGGGAACTCGGGGACACTTCCGGTGTCCCTGGGCGCTACGTGTGTGGGAAGTGTATCCGCCTCGAGCTCTTGACGGTCCGCGTTGCGGAATTGGAGCTGAGGGTGGATTCACTCTGGAGCATCCACGATGCTGAGAATGACGTGAGTATCACATGTAGTGAATTGGTCTTACCGCAGGAGAAGGGTCCACAGCCAGATAGGGAATGGAAGACCAGCAGGAAGAGCAGTGCAAGAAAGATAGTGCAGGGGTCCCCTGTGGTCATCCCCCTGCAAAACAGATACATTGCTTTGAGTACTGTTGGGGAGGATGACTCATCAGGGGAGGGCAGCAGCAGCCAAGTTCATGGCACCGTAGGTGGCTCTGCTGCAAAGGAGGGCAGGAAAAAGAGTGGGAGCGCGATAGTGATAGGGGATTCGATGGTGAGGGGAATAGATAGGCGTTTCTGCGGACGCAACCGAGACTCCAGGATGGTATGTTGCCTCCCTGGTGCAAGGGTCAAGGATGTCTCGGAGCGGGTGCAGGACATTCTGAAATGGGAGGGAGAACAGCCAGTTGTCGTGGTGCACATTGGTACCAACGACATAGGTAAAAAAAGGGATGAGGTCCTACGAAAAGAATTTAAGGAGCTAGGAGCTAAATTTAAAAAGTAGGACCTCAAAAGTAGTAATCTCGGGATTGCTACCAGTGCCACGTGCTAGTCAGAGTAGGAATCGCAGGATAGCGCAGATGAATACATGGCTTGAGCAGTGGTGCAGCAGGGAGGGATTCAAATTCTTGGGGCATTGGAACCGGTTCTGGGGGAGGTGGGACCAGTACAAACCGGACGGTCTGCACCTGGGCAGGACCGGAACCAATGTCCTAGGGGGAGTGTTTGCTAGTGCTGTTGGGGAGGATTTAAACTAATATTGCAAGGGAATGGGAATCTATGCAGGGAGACAGAGGGAGACAAAAATGAGGCAAAAGCAAAAGACAGAAGGGAGATGAGGAAAAGTGGAGGGCAGAGAAACCCAAGGCAAAGAACAAAAAGGGCCACTGTACAGCAAAATTCTAGAAGGACAAAGGGTGTTAAAAAAGCAAGCCTGAAGGCTTTGTGTCTTAATGCAAGGAGTATCCACAATAAGGTGGATGAATTAACTGTGCAAATAGATGTTAACAAATTTGATGTGATTGGGATTACAGAGACGTGGCTCCAGGATGATCAGGGCTGGGAACTCAACATCCAGGGGTATTCAACATTCAGGAAGGAAAGAATAAAAGGAAAAGGAGGTGGGGTAGCATTGCTGGTTAAAGAGGAGATTAATGCAATAGTTAGGAAAGACATTAGCTTGGATGATGTGGAATCTATATGGGTAGAGCTGCAGAACACTAAAGGGCAAAAATCGTTAGTGGGAGTTGTGTACAGACCTCCAAACAGTAGTAGTGATGTTGGGGAGTGCATCAAACAGGAAATTAGGAGTGCATGCAATAAAGGTGCAGCAGTTATAATGGGTGACTTTAATATGCACATAGATTGGGCTAGCCAAACTGGAAGCAATACGGTGGAGGAGGATTTCCTGGAGTGCATAAGGGATGGTTTTATAGACCAATATGTCGAGGAACCAACTAGGGGGGAGGCCATCTTAGACTGGGTGTTGTGTAATGAGAGAGGATTAATTAGCAATCTCATTGTGCGAGGCCCCTTGGGGAAGAGTGACCATAATATGGTGGAATTCTGCATTAGGATGGAGAATTCAGTTAATTCAGAGACCATGGTCCAGAACTTAAAGAAGGGTAACTTTGAAGGTATGAGGCATGAATTGGCTAAGATAGATTGGCTAATGATACTTAAGGGGTTGACTGTGGATGGGCAATGGCAGACATTTAGAGACCGCATGGATGAATTACAACAATTGTACATTCCTGTCTGGCGTAAAAATAAAAAAGGGAAGGTGGCTATCTAGGGAAATCAGGGATAGTATTAAAGCCAAGGAAATGGCATACACATTGGCCAGAAATAGCAGCGAACCTGGGGACTGGGAGAAATTTAGAACTCAGCAGAGAAGGACAAAGGGTTTGATTAGGGCAGGGAAAATGGAGTACGAGAAGAAGCTTGCAGGGAACATTAAGGCGGATTGCAAAAGTTTCTATAGGTATGTAAAGAGAAAAAGGTTAGTAAAGACAAACGTAGGTCCCCTGCAGTCAGAATCAGGGGAAGTCATAACGGGGAACAAAGAAATGGCAGACCAATTGAACAAGTACTTTGGTTCAGTATTCACTGAGGAGGACACAAACAACCTTCCGGATATAAAAGTGGTCAGAGGGTCTAGTAAGGAGGAGGAACTGAGGGAAATCTTTATTAGTCGGGAAATTGTGTTGGGGAAATTGATGGGATTGAAGGCCGATAAATCCCTAGGGCCTGATGGACTGCATCCCAGAGTACTTAAGGAGGTGGCCTTGGAAATAGCGGATGCATTGACAGTCATTTTCCAACATTCCATTGACTCTGGATTAGTTCCTATCGAGTGGAGGGTAGCCAATGTAACCCCACTTTTTAAAAAAGGAGGGAGAGAGAAAGCAGGGAATTATAGACCGGTCAGCCTGACCTCAGTAGTGGGTAAAATGATGGAATCAATTATTAAGGATGTCATAGCAACGCATTTGGAAAATGGTGACATGATAGGTCCAAGTCAGAATGGATTTGTGAAAGGGAGATCATACTTGACAAATCTTCTGGAATTTTTTGAGGATGTTTCCAATAAAGTGGACAAAGGAGTACCAGTTGATGTGGTATATTTGGACTTTCAGAAAGCTTTCGACAAGGTCCCACACAAGAGATTAATGTGCAAAGTTAAAGCACATGGGATTGGGGGTAGTGTGCTGACGTGGATTGAGAACTGGTTGTCAGACAGGAAGCAAAGAGTAGGAGTAAATGGGTACTTTTCGGAATGGCAGGCAGTGACTAGTGGGGTACCGCAGGGTTCTGTGCTGGGGCCCCAGCTGTTTACATTGTACATTAATGATTTAGACGAGGGGATTAAATGTAGTATCTCCAAATTTGCGGATGACACTAAGTTGGGTGGCAGTGTGAGCTGCAAGGAGGATTCTATGAGGCTACAGAGTGACTTGGATAGGTTAGGTGAGTGGGCAAATGCGTGGCAGATGAAGTATAATGTGGATAAATGTGAGGTTATCCACTTTGGTGGTAAAAACAGAGAGACAGACTATTATCTGAATGGTGACAGATTAGGAAAAGGGAAGGTGCAACGAGACCTGGGTGTCATGGTACATCAGTCATTGAAGGTTGGCATGCAGGTACAGCAGGCGGTTAAGAAAGCAAATGGCATGTTGGCCTTCATAGCGAGGGGATTTGAGTACAGGGGCAGGGAGGTGTTGCTACAGTTGTACAGGGCCTTGGTGAGGCCACACCTGGAGTATTGTGTACAGTTTTGGTCTCCTAAATTGAGGAAGGACATTCTTGCTATTGAGGGAGTGCAGCGAAGATTCACCAGACTGATTCCCGGGATGGTGGGACTGACCTATCAAGAAAGACTGGATCAACTGGGCTTGTATTCACTGGAGTTCAGAAGAGTGAGAGGGGACCTCATAGAAACATTTAAAATTCTGACGGGTTTGGACAGGTTGGATGCAGGAAGAATGTTCCCAATGTTGGGGAAGTCCAGAACCAGGGGTCACAGTCTAAGGATAAGGGGTAAGCCATTTAGGACCGAGATGAGGAGAAACTTCTTCACCCAGAGAGTGGTGAACCTGTGGAATTCTCTACCACAGGAAGTAGTTGAGGCCAATTCACTAAATATATTCAAAAGGGAGTTAGATGAAGTCCTTACTACTCGGGGGATCAAGGGGTATGGCGTGAAAGCAGGAAGGGGGTACTGAAGTTTCATGTTCAGCCATGAACTCATTGAATGGCAGTGCAGGCTAGAAGGGCTGAATGGCCTGCTCCTGCACCTATTTTCTATGTTTCTATGTTTCTATGATGTGGCTGTAATGGTTGAATAGCTAGCAGTGTGTGCAAGCTGTGGGATGCAGGTATGAGGCTTGCAGTAGTGCTAAGTGGGTGAGGTGAGGCATGTGAATGTTTGGTATGAGTCCTGATAGAAACATAGAAAATAAGTGCAGGAGTAGGACATTCAGCCCTTCTAGCCTGCACTGCCATTCAATGAGTTCATGGCTGAACATGCAACTTCAGTACCCCCTTCCTGCTTTCTCGCCATACCCCTTGATCCCCCGAGTGGTAAGGACTTCATCTAACTCTCTTTTGAATATATTTAGTGAATTGGCCTCAACTACTTTCTGTGGTAGAGAATTCCACAGGTTCACCACTCTCTGGGTGAAGAAGTTTCTCCTCATCTCGGTCCTAAAATGCTTACCCCTTATCCTTCGACTGTGACCCCTGGTTCTGGACTTCCCCAACATTGGGAACATTCTTCCTGCATCTAACCTGTCTAAACCCGTCATAATTTTAAACGTTTCTATGAGGTCCCCTCTCATTCTTCTGAACTCCAGTGAATACAAGCCCAGTTGATCCAGTCTTTCTTGATGGGTCAATCCCACCATCCCGGGAATCAGTCTGGTGAATCTTCGCTGCACTCCCTCAATAGCAAGAATGTCCTTCCTCAAGTTAGGAGACCAAAACTGTACACAATACTCCAGGTGTGGCCTCATCAAGGCCCTGTACAACTGTAGCAACACCTCCCTGTCCCTGTATTCAAATCCCCTCGCTAAAGGCCAACATGCCATTTGCTTTCTTAACCGCCTGCTGTACCTGCATGCCAACCTTCAATGACTGATGTACCATGACACCCAGGTCTCGTTGCACCTCCCCTTTTCCTAATATGTCACCATTCAGATAATAGTCTGTCTCTCTGTTTTTACCACCAAAGTGGATAACCTCACATTTATCCACATTATACTTCATCTGCCATGCATTTGCCCACTCACCGAACCTATCCAAGTCACTCTGCAGCCTCATAGCATCCTCCTTGCAGCTCACACTGCCACCCAACTTAGTGTCATCCGCAAATTTGGAGATACTACATTTAATCCCCTCGTCTAAATCATTAATGTACAATGTAAACAGCTGGGGCCCCAGCACAGAACCTTGCGGTACCCCACTAGTCACTGCCTGCCATTCTGAAAAGTACCCATTTACTCCTACTCTTTGTTTCCTGTCTGACAACGTTCTCAATCCACGTCAGCACACTACCCCCAATCCCATGTGTTTTAACTTTGCACATTAATCTCCTGTGTGGGACCTTGTCGAAAGCCTTCTGAAAGTCCCAATATACCACATCAACTGGTTCTCCCTTGTCCACTTTACTGGAAACATCCTCAAAAAATTCCAGAAGATTTGTCAAGCATGATTTCCCTTTCACAAATCCATGCTGACTTGGACCTATCATGTCACCTCTTTCCAAATGCGCTCCTCTGACATCCTTAATAATTGATTCCATCATTTTGCCCACTACTGAGGTCAGGCTGACCGGTCTATAATTCCCTGTTTTCTCTCTCCCTCCTTTTTTTAAAAAGTGGCTACCCTCTACTCGATAGGAACTGATCCAGTCAATGGAATGTTGGAAAATGACTGTCAATGCATCCGCTATTTCCAAGGCCACCTCCTTAAGTACTCTGGGATGCAGTCCATCAGGCCCTGGGGATTTATCGGCCTTCAATCCCATCAATTTCCCCAACACAATTTCCCGACTAATAAGGATTTCCCTCAGTTCCTCCTCCTTACTAGACCCTCTCACCCCTTTTATATCCGGAAGGTTGTTTGTGTCCTCCTTAGTGAATACCGAACCAAAGTACTTGTTCAATTGGTCTGCCATTTCTTTGTTCCCCGTTATGACTTCCCCTGATTCTGACTGCAGGGGACCTACGTTTGTCTTTACTAACCTTTTTCTCTTTACATATCTATAGAAACTTTTTTGCAATCCGCCTTAATGTTCCCTGCAAGCTTCTTCTCGTACTCCATTTTCCCTGCCCTAATCAAACCCTTTGTCCTCTTCTGCTGAGTTCTAAATTTCTCCCAGTCCCCGGGTTCGCTGCTATTTCTGGCCAATTTGTATGCCACTTCCTTGGCTTTAATACTATCCCTGATTTCCCTTGATAGTTACGGTTGAGCCACCTTCCCTTTTTAATTTTTATGCCAGACAGGAATGTACAATTGTTGTAGTTCATCCATGCAGTCTCTGAATGCCTGCCATTGCCCACCCACAGTCAACCCCTTAAGTATCATTAGCCAATCTATCTTAGCCAATTCATGCCTCATACCTTCAAAGTTACCCTTCTTTAAGTTCTGGACCATGGTCTCTGAATTAACTGTTTCATTCTCCATCCTAATGCAGAATTCCACCATATTATGGTCACTCTTCCCCAAGGGGCCTCGCACAATGAGATTGCTAATTAATCCTCTCTCATTACACAACACCCAGTCTAAGATGGCCTCCCCCCTAGTTGGTTCCTCGACATATTGGTCTCGAAAACCATCCCTTATGCACTCCAGGAAATCCTCCTCCACCGTATTGCTTCCAGTTTGGCTAGCCCAATCTATGTGCATATTAAAGTCACCCATTATTGGTAGAGCTTGTTGGTAGGTGAATTTTGTGAGTTTGCTGAGGCTAGTGATGCAGTTGTTAGGATATGGCATTTGAAGATCCATTCACTAACATCACCACTCGTGTGAGGTCATTAAACTTCTTTCAGCATTGCATCCAGGATCTTTGGGCTGAACTCCTGGTTCCCACTGCCTTCTCATCATGTACCTGTATAGCCTCCTGATCCCCTGCGGATACAGGACATTGTTCCTACTTTCAGCATCCGTAAATCTTGATGCACGCTCTCCCATGGTCAGCCATTGTTGATTATTGCATAGCACTATTCCCAATGATCTCTGCACCTCCAGCAGCCACAATGCACCTTCCCTTTTAAGAGATGCAGGTTAGATTTAAGTAGTGCTAGCAAGTAACGATATTGGGGCCCCCTGCTGATGCGGGTTAGTCAGTGAACAGCGCGGTTAACGCTGGATGCACGATAAATATTAATGAGCAGACAGCACTAAGTTGGTGCCCCAGCCGACAAATAAAAAATGGCTGCCGCAGCAGTGTGCCCTCCCCTTTAATGGCGGCCGCACCACCACTTTGCACGCACTGCAAACACAGTGCACCGATAGAAATAATTGTTGGGTAGGCACCGCATGGCAGTGGAAAGATGTTTTTTGGATTGAATTTTGCTTGCGGGGCAGGAGATCGGCGGTAGTGCTTTGATGACACACGTAGGAGGGTTTGGCAGCAGCGGGGTAGAAGTTGGGACCGGTGGAAAAACCACCGAGGAGAATTTTGTGAGCGGCGACCATCCAACAAAAAATTGGCGGCCGTTCGACACCGCCTCGTTGTCGCTTTCTGTCGATAACTGGCCTTCTCGGGAGGCTGAATTTCAGCTCCGTAGTCTCAAGATAAGAGATTGGCCATTTAGGACTGATGAGAAAATTCTTCACTGTATCTTTGGAATTTTCTACCCCAAAAGGCTGTCGATGCTCAGATGTTGATTATATTGAAGACTGAGATTGATAAATTTTTGGGCACTAAGCAAATCAAAGGATACGGGGATCGGGTGGGAGGGAAGGTGCAGTTGATGTTGCGGTTCAGCCAAATTCTTATAGAATGGCGGAGCAGCCTCGATGGGCTGTATGGCCGACTCCTGCTTCTATTCCTTATGTTCTTAAATCTGAAGTGAATTTGACTGATTTGCTTCTGCTTTAGCCATGGAGTACGAATGCATACTGGTATAGGGATGTTGGGCCCAAGTTTCCACACGATAAAAAACGGGCGCCCCTCCGAGCTGGGCGCCCGTTTTTCGCGCCTAAAACGGCGCCTAAAAAAAACCTCACGATTCTCTAGCGTTCTGCAGCTCCTTGCCTGCCTGGCGCGGCGCCCAGGGGGGGCGGAGCCTACACTCGCGCCGATTTTGTAAGTGGGAGGGGGCGGGTACTATTTAAATTAGTTTTTTTCCTGCCGGCAATGCTGCGCGTGCGCGTTGGAGCGTTCGCGCATGCTCAGTGTGAAAAAAACATTGGCACTCGGCCATTTTTGTAGTTTTTTGTAGCTGTTTAATTTTTGAAATTTTTTTTAATAAAAGCAAATTGCCATCAACACTTGCGGCCTTCTCACTGTCTCCCCCCCACCCCTCCCAGCGGGAAGAATGGGCGCCTCCTCTCTTTTCCCCCCCCCCCCCCCCCCCCCCGCGGGAAGAACGGGCGCCTCAGGCTGACTGCAGCATTCTCCGTGCCTGAAGCACTTTCACACAGGTAGGAAGATGGTTTATTTAATCTTTTCTTTGCTTATAAATGTTTATTCAGGTTGGATTTATTTGTATAATATTTGTAGAAGTATAAATAAGGATTTATTGTAGAATTTAATGACTTCCCTTCCCCCCTCCCCCCCCACACCTCGTTCTGGACGCCTAATTTGTAACCTGCAGCTGATTTTTTAATGTGTAGAACAGGTTTTTTCAGTTCTACAAAATTCTTCACTTGCTCCATTCTAACTTAGTTTGGAGTACGTTTTCACTGTGGAAACTTTGAAATCAGGTGTCAGTGGCCGGACACGCCCCCTTTTTGAAGAAAAAATTCTGTTCCAAAGTAGAACTGTTCTACCTGACTAGAACTGCAGAAAAAAAAAATGTGGAGAATTGCGATTTCTAAGATAGTCCGTTCTCCACCAGTTGCTCCTAAAAATCAGGCGCAAATCATGTGGAAACTTGGGCACGTTGAAACTTTGTTTCTTAATGGGCCATTTAATTGCTTACCATAGAGCCCTGTAACTAGTATGTAAACACTCTGGGCTGGGCCGCCGCGCGTTGCTCCCTCTAATCAGCGTGGTTCTGGCCTGCAAGACCACCAGCAGGCCGGGGCCATTAATGAGAGCAACTCTCATTACTACTGGATTTCTTAAGTGTGTGTCTGCAGGTAAAGCGGAGACCTGTCCTCTGTGTGAGTTATTCCAATTAGTTATATACTTTCCTGCACTAAATACATCAACATTAGATAACTTTGTAAAGTGACTCTCTCGTGATCCCAGATGGTGAATATTGGACTCCCTGACCCTGGTGAGGGCAGATATTTGAGCCTGATTATCTGACATCTCCATGCACTCACTTTCTAGCAGGGTGTTACTCGATGCAATCAAATATCCGAATCCTAGCTGCTTTTTTTTTCTTCCAATCCTTATCCACAGATGTCAATTATAGTGCTGTAATTGTTAACCTGAGAGCTACCTCTATACAGTCCAGAGACTGAACCGGAGCTCTTCCTGGTTTGTGTGGTTCATTGCCATACTCCTGGACATTACACTTTCCCACTGAACCATGTAGAATGCATATTTTGGTGAAGGTAATATGGATACAGCATTTTAACAATACTGCACCATCATATCTTGCATTGCATTTTATTGGGTAGCTCATTGATTTTTTTTTTTTTTGCTGTTCTTTCCATAGGTTTAGCATTTGCTTCTGGTTTGGCAACTACGATGACGATTGCACATCTATTGAAGTCTGGTGATAACATCATTTGCATGAATGATGTGTATGGAGGTATAGTTTGCATTATCTTAATTGGGATTTATGCAAGAATATAAAGGGGAATTTTAACTCCTTTACTGACTGAAACCAGGTGGGCAGGCAGATAAAATGAAGTGGGAGACATGCTCGTTGGCCTCCTGTGAACTGAGAACGCCTGCCTGATGCTGTTGGGGTCCTTTAAATATGCAGATCGGATCCTGATGTCATTGAGACCCAACTGCCATTTTAACGTTGACCTGAATGGGGAAAGCAGCTGTGGATTTCCTGCCAGGCTGAAGCATACTAATCACAGAGAGAAGGCCCCTCAGACGGAAGTATATTTTAGTTCCTTTTTTGTGGGGCCTGGAGGAGTAAGAGATAGCTTCTCTGCCCCACAGAGTGTATAGGTCTCACCTGCTCTGGACTTCCTCTCCCTCCACCACCCCTTCCCTTCTCAAACCTGCCTCAGAACCCCTGTGCCCACATTTACTTGGCCTGGCTCATGTCCTTGGAGCTGCCCAGTTTTAATGGCCAGGCATCCACTTCCAACTTCCTGGATATTTTGGTCGGGAAGTTGGCCAGCGGCATGTTAATAAGTCTGGGCCTCCCGCTACCTGTCTTGATGGGCTGGTCACTTGCTAGGTTGCTTTCCTGCCTGGGAGTTAAAAATGTCTTCTTTAAACATCTGATGCTATCGTTTTTGGCCCACACCACAAACCTTGCACTCTTGCCACCAATTCCATTCCCTTCGCTGACTACTCGTGCAGCTGAACCAAATTATTCATAATCTCGCAGTCCTATTCGATCCTCAGTTGAATATCCAACACCATATCTGCTCCATCACAAAGACTGCTTACTTCCACCTCCTTGTCGCTGCCCGTCTCTACCCCTGCTTTTGTCACCTCCAGATGTGACTGTTCCCATCCTTCACCCTCCGTAAACTTCAGTGCATCTAAAACTCTGCTGCTCCTATCTTGCTCCAAGTCCTGCTCACCCATCACCATGTCCTTGCTGGTATACCTTGACTTCCAGTTCCCCAACACCTCAACTTTAAAATTTTCATCGTGTTTTAATCCCTCCATGGCTTTGCCCGTTATTATTTCTGTAACTGCCTCCAAACTGCACCCCGGCCCCAGCCTGCAGATTTTTCCATTCCTCTGACTCTGCTCCCTTGCGCATTCTCCCCCCCCCCCCCCCCCCCCCCCCGCTACATTTGCCCCATCATTGGCGGCTGTGCCTTCAGGTGCCTAGAACCCATACTCTGGAATTTTCTTCCTAAACCTCTTCTATCTCCTTTGACTTGCCATTTGTTTTTTCCATACTTTTGATGTTAAAAGGCACTGCAGAAGTACAAATTTTTCCTTTCCCCTTTGTCCCTACTTTGCATTCCACCACTTGTCTACTTCTTTCTTTCATTCCTTTTCCCGCTCATGCCCCTTTTCTCCTTCCCCTTGCCTCCCATATCAGTCTGGCTTCTCTCCTTTTGTGACCAGCCTTCTGCTTCCTCTATCTTCTCCCCACTGAACTCCTGACTACTTGATTACCTTTCTTTGCCCTCGGGCTCGCTGGCCATTAATTTTTCTTTGCATAAGCAACATTTTTCTCCCCTTCAAAACTGCTGTACTTGCCCCTCCACAGAAAACCCACTCCTGCCTTCTCTGCTAAAGCTCTATAGAAACATAGGTGCAGGAGTAGGCCATTCGAGCCTGCACCGCCATGCAATAAGATAATGGCTGATCATTCCTTCAGTACCCCTTTCCTGCTTTCTCTCCATACCCCTTGATCCCCTTAACCATAAGAGCCATATCTAACTCCCTCTTGAATATATCCAATGAACTGGCATCAACAACTCTCTGTGGCAGGGAATTCCACAGGTTAACAACTCTGAGTGAAGAAGTTTCTCCTCATCTCAGTCCTAAATGGCTTACCCCTTATCCTAAGACTATGTCCCCTGGTTCTGGACTTCTCCAACATCGGGAACATTCTTCCCGCATCTAACCTGTCCAGTCCTGTCAGAATCTTTTTTGTTTCTATGAGATCCCCTCTCCTTCGAAACACCAGTGAATAAAGGCCCAGTTGATCCAGTCTCTCCTCCATATATGGCAGCCCAGCCATCCCTGGAATATCTTACTCAGTTCTTCTTCAAGCACTTCTGTTTTGTTAAACTGCTTGTATGACAGTAAGTCGTGGATGAGTCAGAACTTTGTCCAGTGAAACATTGGGAAAACTAAAGCCATCTTATTTGGTACCTCGATAAGCTCCAAATAATTCTCACTGTTCCCTCAGGCTGAACCAGTTGGTGTACAATCTTGGTGTGCTGTTTGATCCTGAGCTGAGCCATATTTTATCCCGTATCTTGTCCGTCGCCAGAGACGTGGTTGCAAGGTGACCAGGACTGGGAATTAAATATATGGGGTACTTGACAATCCGGAAGGGCAGACAGAAAGGAAAAGGTGGTTGGGTAGCTCTATTGATAAAGGATGGAATCACTGCAATAGTAAGAAATGATATTGGCTCAAATGATAAGGGTGTTGAAACAGTTTGGGTGGAGATAAGCAACAATAAGGGGAAAAAGTCACTGGTAGGGGGCCTATAGACTACGCCCAACTGTAGCAACTCTGTTGGTCGGAGCATAAATCAGGAAACAGTGGGGGCTTGTAAAAAGTGAACAGCAATAATCATGGGTGATTTTAACCTCCATATTGATTGGACAAATCAAATTGGTCAGGGTAGCCTTGAGGAGTTCATAGAGTGCATAAGGGACGGGTTCCTTGAGCAGTATGTAACGGAACCAACCAGGGGGCAGGCTATCTTGGATCTGCTCCTGTGTAATGAGACAGGATTAATAAGCAATCTCCAAGTAAAGGAACCCCTCGGAATGAGTGATCATAGCATGATTGAATTTCAAATTCAGATGGAGGGTGAGAAAGTTGGATCTCTAACCAACGTACTAAGCTTAAATAAAGGAGACTATGAAGGTATGAGGGCAGAGTTGGGTAAAGTGGGCTGGGAAAATAGATTTAAAGAGTAGGACGATTGATGAACATTTAAGGAGATATTTCACAACTCTCAGGAAAAATATATTCCAGTGAGGAGGAAAGTGTGTCAGAGAAAAGTAGCCATCTGTGGCTAACGAAAGAAATAAAGGATGGTATCCAATTTAAAAACAAGGATATACAAAGTGGCCAGAATTAGTGGAAGGACAGAAGACTGGGATGCTTTTAAAAGCCAGCAAAGAATGATTTAAAAAAAAATGATTAAGAAAGGGAAGATAGACTATGAAAGTAAACTAGTGCAAAACATAAAAACAGATAAGATTGGTATATAAAAAGGAAAAGGGTGGCTAAAATAAATGTTGGTCCCTTTAGAGGATGAGACTGGGGAATTAGTAATGGGGAACATGGAAATGGCAGAAACTCTGAACAAATATTTTGCATCAGTCTTTACAGTAGAGGACACTAACAATATTTTGACAGTGGATAGTCTAGGGGCTATAGGGGGGAAAGAACTTAACACAATCACAATCGCAAAGGTGCCCAGTAAGATAATGGGACTAAAGGCAGATAAATCCCCTGGACCTGATGGCTTGCATCCTCGGGTCTTAAGAAAAGTAACGGCAGGGATTGTGGATGCATTGGTTGTAACTTACCAAAATTCCCTGGATTCTGGGCGGTCCCAGCAGTTTGGAAAACTGCAAATGTAACGCCACTATTTTTTTAAAAAAAAGGAGGAAGGCAGAAAGCAGGAAACTAGAGACCAGTTAGCCTAACATCTGTGGTTGGTAAAATGATGGAGTCCATTATTAAAGAAGCAGTAGCAGGACATTTGGAGAAGCAAAATTCGGTCAGGCAGAGTCAGGATTTATAAAGGGAAAGTCATGTTTGACAAATTTGCTAGAGTTCTTTGAGGATGTAACGAACAGGGTGGATAAAGGGGAACCAGTGGATGTGGTGTATTTGAACTTCCAAAAGGCATTTGACAAGATGCCACATAAAAGGTTACTGCACAAGATAAAAGTTCACGGGGTTGGAGGTAATATATTAGCAGGGATCGAGGATTGGCTAACTAACAGAGAACAGAGAGTCGGGATAAATGGTTCATTCACTAGTTGGCAACCAGTAACTAGTGGGGTGCCGCAGGAATCCGTGCTGGGACCCCAACTATTTACAATCTATTATAAACGACTTGGAAGAAGAGACTGAGTGTAACGGAGCCAAGTTTGCTGACGATACAAAGATGGGAGGAAAAGCAATGAGTGAGGAGGACACACAAAAGCTGCAAAAGGACATAGACAGGTTAAGTGAGTGGGCAAAAATTTGGCAGATGGAGTATAATGTTGGAAAGAATGAGGTTATGCACTTTGGCAGAACAAAATCAAAGAGCAAGTTATTTAAATGGAGAAAGATTGCAAAGTGCTGCAGTACAGCAGGACCTGGGGGTACTTGTGCATGAAACACAAGGTTAGTGTCATGTGTATCTCATTGCTGTATATAACTGTATCTTATCATGCTATACATGACTGTAACTGGATATGACCTGTAACAATAAGTATACCTTACCACCAGGGGTGCACTTGCAGGAGACACTCCATACCTGTCCCACTGTGGTATATAAAAGGAGGTCTCTGGCAAGTGCAGCACTAGAGAGCTGGAATTAAAGGTGCAGGTCCTAAGTGACCTTGACTTCAGCATGTGTCTCGTGTAAGTCAGTACATTAGAGTCAGGACTTAACAGTGGCGACGAGTTACGGGATCACAGAATCCACAGAATGGCTATCAACAGCTCAGATGAGAAATACAATGCTGGAGATAATTGGGATGATTATAGAAAGGCTCCAGCAAAGCTTTGTAACCAAAGACTGGTTAGGCGACGATGAGGCAGACAAGAGAAGAGCCCATCTCTTGACCAGCTGTGGCTCAAAAACATATACTTTAATGAAAGACCTGCTGGCACCCAAGAAGCCAGCAAGCAAGTCGTTTTGAGGAGTTGAGCACACTGATGAGAGACCACCTGAAGCCAGCGAGCAGCCTACACATGGCCAGACACAGGTTCTACAACTACAGACGCTGTGTGGGCCAAAGCATACCCGACTTTGTGGCAGAACTTCGGAGGCTGGCTAGTTCATGTGAGTTCCCCGATGAACTAAGGAGAGAAGTACTGAGAGACTTTTTTATTGAAGGAATAGACCATGCAGGCATATTCCAAAAGCTTATAGAGACTAAGAACTTGACTCTAGAGGCAACATCACTGGTCGCACAGACGTTCTTGGCAGGCGAAGAAGAAACGAGGCTGATCTATACTTCGAGTACGGCAACCAACGAGGCATCTGAGCAACGGGTTCACATTGTGAAACAAACCGCTACCCCCACACAGACAAAGGCAGGAGAGCAGGCCTTCAACAGCAGACAGTGGCACCAGAAGCCATCAAAATCAAGGGCCACATGAATGGCTGATCAAACCTCATCAAGCCACAATGCGAGCACTCAACAACAGATTGAGAGAAACTCGAGGGAGATCAGCCAGACGCAGCTCATCCTTTGGAAACAATGAAAAAGGTCTGTTGGAAATGTGGAGGAAGGCACTCAACCAGGGTGTGTCGATTTCAGCATGCCGTTTGCAGAAACTGCAACTACACAGGGCATCTGGCTCGCATGTGCAGAAAAACAGCAGCTCGGTTGGTACACAAATCAGAAGGGTCGGAAAGCGGACCAGAAGACGGTTGGAACAGTGCACGGGACGCCAAGGTACAGCGGGTTAACACGATCAATGTTCACTGTTCTTACACCAAGATGCCCCCAGTTATGATGAGGGTTCTACTCAACGGGATACCCGTCAACATGGAAATGGACACTGGCCAGTCAACCCCTCATGAGTGTTCAACAATTTGAACAGCTGTGGCCACACAAAAGCAACAAATCAGAACTCACAGATCGACACCAAACTAAGGACCTATACTAAAGAAATCATCCCAGTTCTTGGCAGCGCCATGCTCTCAGTCACACACAAAGGGATGGTGCATCGACTTTCCATGTGGATTGTCCCTGGGGATCTCCCAGCCCTGTTGGGGAGAAGCTGGCTAGCAGAACTTAATTGGAAATGGGATGATGTTCACGCCATGTCATCAGAGGAACGGACCTCCTGCTCAACAGTTCGAAGCCGTTTTGAACATCTCTTTCAGCCAGGTGTGGGCACCTTCAAAGGGGCTAAAGTTAGAATCTACATCACACAGAATGCCAGACTGGTCCATCACAAGGCTAGAGCTGTGCCTTATGTGATGAGGGAAAAGATTGAAAACAAACTAGACCGGCTTCTGCGGGAAGGCATAATTTCTCCCATGGAATTCAGCGACTGGGCAAGCCCCATCGTCCCCGTCATGAAGCCTGATGGATCCGTGCGAATCTAAGAGGATTACAAGTCTACCATAAACAGAGTCTCCCGACAGGACCAATACCTGCTGCCCAAAGCGGAGGACCTATTTGCCACTGGAGGAAAACTTTTTTCGAAACTTGACCTCACATCTGCGTATATGACGCAAGAACTGACAGAGTCTAAGCTACTCACCACCATCAACACACATCGAGGCCTTTTAATGTACAATCGATGCCCATTCGGCATCAGGTCGGCAGCTGCTATATTCCAGCGCAACATGGTGAGTCTGCTCAAGTCCATCCCGGGGACGGTTGTGTTTCAAGATGACATACTCATCACGGGCAGGGACACCGACTCTCATTTCTGCAATCTTGAGGAAGTACTCAGTCGATTGGATCAGTTAGGCCTAAGAGTTAAGAAATCCAAGTGTCTGTTTCTCGTGCCTGAGGTTGAATTTTTGGGCAGAAGGATTGCCGCTGATGGAATCCGCTCAACCGAATCCAAAACAGAAGCGATTCGCCTGGCACCCAGGCCCCGGAATGTCTCGGAACTACGTGCCTTTCTCGGGCTACTCCGTTGCTTTGGGAACTTTATGCAGAACTTGAGCACGCTGCTGGAGCCTCTCCATGTGCTACTCAGAAAGGGGTGCGATTGGTTTTGGGGGGACGCCCAAGAACGCGCCTTCAATAAGGCACGCAACCTTCTATGTTACAAGAGTGTTTTAGCCTTTTTTGACCCAGATAAAAAGTTAGTCCTTGCGTGTGATGCGTCAGCACACCGGGTCGGGTGTGTTTTACAGCACATCAATGATGCGGGTAAATTGCAGCCCGATGCTTATGCCTCCAGGTTGCTTTTGTGGGCGGAGCGCGGGTACGGTATGGTTGAGAAGGAGGCGCTCGCGTGCGTGTACGGTGTCAAAGATGCACCAATACATTTTCGGGGCCAAGTTTGCATTAGAAACCGACCACAAACCCCTCGCATCCCTACTATCCGAGTGCAAGGCAGTCATTGCGTGCCGAGGTGTTGGAGTTCAGCGGTGGGCACTCATGCTGACGGCTTACAATTACACGATAAGGCACAGACAACTGTGCAGACGCACTTAGCAGGCTACCCCTGGCAATGACAGAAGGGTCCGATGAACAGGACTGAGATGGTCATGGCAATCAATTCCTTTGAATCCACAGGTTCGCCCATGATGGCTCGCCAAATCAGAGCCTGGACGACCAGCGACCCCACGTTATCTCTAGTTAAAAGATGCGTTTTAATCGGTGACTGGGCAGAGGCTCGCCATGCCTGCCCCGAGGAGGTCAAACCCTTCCATATGCGCGTGCATGAACTCTCACTACAGGCAGACTGCCTGATGTGGGGCAGCCGAGTAGTTATGCCCTTACGAGGCAGGGGAGGTGTTTGTCCGGGAGCTCCATCGCGAGCACCCGGGGATCGTCCTCCTGAAGGCCATAGCCAGATCTCATGTCTGGTGGCCTGGCATTGATGCAGACTTGGAGCTCTGCGTCCGTCAGTACACCATTTGTGCCCAACTCAGTAATGCCCCCAGGGAGGCCCCTCCTAAGCCCCTGGCCCACCAAACTGTGGTCGCTGGTGCATGTAGACTATGTGGGCCCATTCATGGGCAAAATGTTCCTCGTAGTCGTTGATGCATTTTCAAAATGGATCGAGTGCACCATTTTAAACTCGAGCACCACCTCCACCACTGTGGAGAGCCTCAGAACCATGTTTGCAACGTACGGCATTCCTGACATATTGGTCAGTGATAATGGTCCGTGCTTCACCAGCGCAGAATTTCACAATTTTATAATTGACCACGATATAAATCACGTTAAGACGGCACCTTTCAAGCCGGCCTCCAATGGCCAGGCGGAGTGAGCAGTGCAGATCATTAAACGAGGCATGCTCAGAATCCAAGGTCCCACACTGCAGAGCTGCCTGTCGCGACTGCTGCTGGCACACAGATCTCATTCGCATTCGTTGACTGGGGTTCCCCCCCGCGCAACTATTGATGAAACGAACCTTAAAGACCAGGCTCTTGTTAATCCTCCCAGACATGCATAAAATTGTTGAGGCTAAGCGTCAAAAGCTAACTGAGTACCATGACTGAAATTCGAGGGGGAGGTGGAATGGGATAGGGGACAAAGTGTTTGTGCTAAACTATGGCTGGGGTCCCAAATGGCTTGCAGGGACAGTAACAGACAAAGAGGGAAACAGGCTACTGGTTGTACAAATGGACAATGGCCAAACTTGCTGGAGGTATGTAGACCAAGTAAAAAGTAGATTCACTGATAACACTGAAGAACCAGAGGCAGACTACAATGTGGAACTCACACCACACCTGGTGGACAGACAGGTGGAACAACCTGAGGGAAAGGGCAGTCTCAACAGACAGCCCAGGCGAGATACCAGCAATTGCACCAAACGAAAAACAGGCACCAAGGCAAACAACTGAACCACAACTAAGACGCTCCACGCTAGAGCGCAGACCACCTGAGAGACTGAATCTATAAAGGCAATAAGACCTTTGGGGAGGGTGATGTCATGTATCTCACATTACTGTATATAACTATCTTACCATGCTATACATGACTAACTCGATATGACCTGTAACAATAAGCATACCTTACCACCAGGGGTGCACTTGCAGGAGATACGCCATACCTGTCCCACTGTGGTATATAAAGGCAGGTCTCGGGCAAGTGCAGCACTGGAGAGCTGGAATTAAAGGTGCAGGTCCTGAGAGACCTTGACTTCAGTATGTTTCTTGTGTAAGTCAGTACATTAGAGTCAGGACTTAACTTGCTGTACCTGCATACTAACTATTATCATGAAGGTCCATGGTATCTTAGCCTTTATTGCAGAGAGGATGGAGTATAAAAGCAGGAAAGTCTTACTGCAGCTATAAAAGGTATTGGTGAGGCCACACCTGGAATGCTGCATGCAGTTCAGAGACGGTTCACTCGGTTGATTCCGGGGATGAGGGGGTTGACTTATGAGGAAAGGTTGAGTAGGTTGGGCCTCTACTCATTGGAATTCAGAAGAATGAGAGGTGATCTTATCGAAACGTATAAGATTATGAGGGGGCTTGACCGGGTGGATGCAGAGAGGATATTTCGACTGATGGGGCAGACTTGAACTAGAGGGCACGATCTTAGAATAAGGGGCTGCCCATTTAAAACAGAGATGAGGGGTAATTTCTTCTCTCTGTGGGTAGTTAATCTGGAATTCGCTACCTCTGAGCTGTGGAAGCTGGGACATTGAATACATTTAAGTCAGAAATAGATGGTTTCTTAATCAATAAGGGGATAAAGAGTTATGGGGAGTGGGCAGGGAAGTGGAGCTGAGTGAGTCCATGATCAGATCAGCCATGATATTGAATGGTGGAGCAGGCTCGAGGGGCCATATGGTCTACTCCTGTTCCTCGTTCTTATGTTCTTATGACCACTTGCCCTTCTCTGGGGGAAAAAAAAACTAGGGTTGAGTTAGTATAGAAATTCATAAATTGCCTGCTGCTATATTGAGTTTGTACTTTAATTTACAGTAGCATTTGGGTCTATACTTCAGTTTACAGGTAATCTGGCGAGTGCCATGAGTTTTCTCTGACTACATTGAATAGGAGAAAATGGGGGGAAAAATGTGGAGGTGGGAGGTTTGTGACAAAATTCTCCCGAGTTCCCAATACCCAAGTGGAAAAGTGCTAGTTTGATGCTTGGTGCTTCCTTGCAAGGTGGGAAGGGAAATTAGAGATGGCATTGACCCATAAGGTTTTGATGTACCTATTAGCTGACTTGAATAGCTTTAGCAAACACTCAAGTTTGCATCATTCACAGGTTTTAAGACAGCATAGAATACCCAGGGAAGGAGAGAACGTGGCTGAGTTTTTTGTTGTTGAGGTGTCTTGGAAACCATGGCTTGTTTCTTTTCACCTTAGTGAAAGGAAGAAGGATAAGATGTTGTTATAGCTACAAAACACAGTATTATTGGAAACGTTCTGAATGCATGTGTAACGCTTATTTCAGGTACTAACCGATATTTCTGCAAAGTTGCATCCGAAATGGGTTTGGAAACCTCTCTTGTTGACTGCACATCATTGAAGTGTCTGGATGCAGCTATTAAACCAAATACTAAGGTAACTGGAGATTTGTGGGTGTAAGCTATTTTCCATATCTTTCCACCTAATCACTCCCCTCCTTTTGATGCAGTTTAAAAAAAAAAAAAAAAAAATTGCATGAAGTTTAAAGTATGGCTATATGCAATTTGAAGTGTGGAGATCAATTAAGGCCTCAGAGATTTTGGGTTAATTAATAAGATTTTGCAATTAAGTTTAAAATCAGTGCACAAAGGGCTATTGTAAAAGTGAATGGAGTGGTAGGATGCTTTGCCAGGACTATTAAATATGAAAAGAAAGACTATTTACTCTGTCTCTCTGTCTCCTTTTATACATCAGCCAGCAAAGCATGGGGTGTCTGTCATCTGAGATACGAACATGTGTATGGTTAGAGACAGTCTGTAGAATTTACTTTTGCAAACAGGCTAATTTGAGTGGTGTACTTTATTTTCCATGTTATAAGACATTATACAAAACCAAATGAATTTCACTGAAAACTTAACTTAATTTGTTCAGTCCTATTGCCCCAGTAAGTAGATAAAGAATATGTCAGGACTTGAGTTAGGATCTGCCGAGGGCAAAACATAATGGGCGGATATATTAGTCTGTCTTCTGGAATATGGAGGATGTGCATATAGGGGCACGCATAAGATTGCAGTATTCACCACACAAATAAGGTGTCTCATTGCACTCCTTGGCACACTGTCATATGACTAGATATTGGGCAGTAAGGGCAAAGTCCTGATTGAAGGGAACATGGAATCTGCTTACAGGAGTAGCCAGTGATGTTGAACCCAAGACAATATCTAGTGCAGACACAATTTAAGTTTTTAAAAAAAAAAGCTATTATCTGACTTGTATGAGCAATATAAATGTAAAATTGGAGGATTTTACAGCATAGAAGATTCTATTTGTCCCATTGTGCCTGTGCTGACTCTCCAAATTATCCACTTAGTCCCATTTCCCCAGCATGTCGTCTTATGTTTCTTTTTGCAATATTTCTGCATTAATTTTTTTAACAAACCATTATGGATTCTGCTTCCATCACTGTTTCTGTGAGCATTCTAATTCCTAGCAACTCGTTTTAATGAATAAAAATGAAATCTTCTAATTCCATTCTTTGTTCTTTTGACAATGATCTGCAATTTATGCCCTCTAGTTACTAGTTTGCTGAACTTGGGAAACTGTAGCTACCTATTTACATAAAACCTCATTTAATGTTGAATTAAATGTGTAATTCTACGGTGAATTCTGAATAGACACGGTACATCACTCTCAACAATCTTTAGCAGGGTGTCAGAGGGTGAAAACTCTGACCTTTCACCCCCCCCACCAATCTGAAGAATTTGTAAAATGAATGTGGCGAGATCAAACACAGTCCTTGGTGAGAGGTCAGATTAGACCGAAATCTGCAGATTGAATGTTGCGTGCCGAACAAGTGCTTTTAAAAGCCTGTTTAAAACCCCACTCTCTGTCACTGATTTCAACCCACTTAAAACCTTAACCCTCTCACTGCTGCTCAGTCTGTGTCTGTCTGACTGTGTGTGTTGTGTCTGTCTGACTGTGCGTGGTGTCTGTCGGTACGTGTGTGTCGTGTCTGCGGGCGTCGTGCCTGCTCATGCGCGTTACACGTTGGCTGCTGCCCGCGCTGTGCGCCGGCCGGTGTGCGTTGCGCGTCTGGGCGTGCACGAGGAAAGGGGGGTAGGGTTACACTGTGTGGGTCTGGATGTGTGATATTCACACTGAGGGAAACATAAAATTCTGACGGCACTGGACAGGTTACATGCAGGAAGAATGGTCCCGATGTTGGGGAAGTCCAGAACTAGAGGTCACAGTCTAAGGATAAGGGGTAAGCTATTTAGGACTGAGATGAGGAGAAACTTCTTCACTCAGAGTTGTTAACCTGTGGAATTCTCTAACACACAGTTGTTGATGCCAGTTCATTAGATATATTCAAGGGGAAGTTAGATGTGGCCCTTACAGCTAAAGGGATGAAGGGGTATGGAGAGAAAGCAGGAAAGGGGTACTGAGGTGAATGATCAGCCATGATCTTATTGAATGGTGGTGCAGGCTCGAAGGGCCGAATGGTTTACTTCTCCTATTTTCTATGTTTTTATGTTTCTATGAATATTTCTCTCATTGATAAACACTTCTATCAGATTTCTGGGTGCAGTAGAGTTGAAATCCCACCATGGTAGTTTGAGAATTTGAATTCAGTTTAAGATATCTGAAAATAAAAAGGTGGTATCGGTAAGTGACCATGCAGCTGCTCCTCATAACTAAAACTAATTGTCCCTGGTATTGTCTTGTTAAATCTCATCTGCATCTTCATGATGATCCTTCCTAAAGTAAAATGTCCAAACCTTGATACAATATTCTAAATATGGCCTGAGGTTTGAGGTCTGTTGAGCAGGATCGTCCCTTTTGAAAGCTGTATTGGCCACTTCTATTTTCTGTGTCTAGCTCTGTGGTAATTGCATCCCTATCTGTGGTGGAGAAAATTTTAACTAACTGGCCTGTGTTTACCCAGATTAGCTCTCTCTCCCTTTCTTTTAACTGGGTGCTACATTGGTCACTCCCCTTATTCCAGTGTTATTTTTATGTACTGTTTCAAGCTTTATTAGTGACAGATTTCCCACAGCATTGTTTACAGTAAGTCAGATATTTTTATTAAAGGAGCAGTACAGTGCAGTAATGTTATGATGATGATGTGCCCCTTTTAAGGCTACAAAGTGCAACTGATGGTAAATAGTCAAAAGTTGATTGTTCAGGCTGTGGATTAGAATCCTGGTTTTACTTATGGGAAGATAACTTGAGGGCTGCAGATATTGTGGCTCTGGTATTTTCCTGTCCTGGGGAATTCTACTGTGTGGAACGGGAAACTATATAGTTATCTGGATATACTTGAGAGACTGAGTCTATTTCCATTATCGAGCAGAGAAGCTTAATGGATCATAAAATTCTGAAGGGTTTTGTAAGAAAGAATGAAGACTTTAATTCTAGCAGATGTCCCATGGCATGACTCTCTGAATCACCAATTTTTCTTTTTACACTTTTCAAATGCAGGAGACATAGAAACATAGAAAACATAGAACAATAGGTGCAGGAGTAGGCCCTTTGAGCCTGCACCACCATTCAATAAGATCATGGCTGATCGTTCCTTCAGTACCCCTTTCCTGCTTTCTCTCCATATCCCTTGATCCCCTTAACCGTAAGAGCCATATCTAACTTCCTCTTAGTGAACTGGCATCAACAACTCTGTGGCAGGGAATTCCACAGGTTAACAACTCTGAGTGATGAAGTTGCTCCTCATCTCAATCCTAAATGGCCTACCCCTTATCCTAAGACTATGTCCCCTGGTTCTGGACTTTCCCAACATCGGGAACATTCTTCCCGCATCTAACCAAACCAGTCCAGTCCCGTCAGAATTTTATATGTTTCTATGAGATCCCCTCTCATCCTTCTAAACTCCAGTGAATAAAGGCCCAGTTGATCCAGTCTCTCCTCATATGACAGCCCAGCCATCCCTGGAATCAGTCTGGTGAACCTTCGCTGCACTCCCTCAATAGCAAGAATGTCCTTCCTCAGACTAGGAGACCAAAACTGAACACAATATTCCAGGTGAGGCCTCACTAAGGCCGTGTACAACTGCAGTAAGACCTCCCTGTTTCTATATTCAAATCCCCGAGCTATGAAGGCCAACATACCATTTGCCTTCTTTACTGCCTGCTGTACCTGCGTGCCCACTTTCAGTGACTGATGAACCATGACACCCAGGTCTCGTTGCACCTTCCCTTTTCCTCGTCTGCCGCCATTCAGATAATATTCTGCCATCGTGTTTTTGCCCCCAAAATGGATAACCTCACATTTATCCACATTATACTGCATCTGCCATGCATTTGCCCACTCACCTAACCTGTCCAAGTCACCCTGCAGCCTCTTAGTGTCCTCCTCACAGCTCACTCCGCCACCCAGTTTAGTGTCATCTGCAAACTTGGAGATATTACACTCTATTCCTTCATCCAAATCGTTAATGTATATTGTAAAGAGCTGGGGTCTCAGCACTGAGCCCTGCGGCACTCCACTAGTCACTGCCTGCCATTCTGAAAAGGACCCGTTATCCCGACTCTCTGCTTCTTGTCTGCCAACCAGTTCTCTATCCACGTCAGTATATTACCCCCAATACCATGTGCTTTGATTTTGCACAACAATCTCTTGTGCGGGACCTTGTCAAAAGCCTTCTGAAAGTCCAAATACACCACATCCACTGATTCTCCCTTGTCCACTCTGCTCGTTACATCCTCAAAAAATTCCAGAAGATTCGTCAAGCATGATTTCCCTTTCATAAATCCATGCTGACTTGGACCGATCCTGTCACTGCATTCCAAATGCGCTGCTTTTACGTCCTTCACGATCGATTCCAACATTTTCCCCACTACTGATGTCAAGCTAACCGGTCTATAATTACCCGTTTTCTCTCTCCCTCCTTTTTTTAAAAAGAGATGTTACATTAGCTACCCGCCAGTCCATGGGAACTGATCCAGAGTCGATAGACTGTTGGAAAATGATACAGAGCAAGATGGTTGACCAGACTTGCCATATTGGAGTTTGCACCTAGCATTTAAGAGCACTGGATTGACCGAACGGGTCATGGGAACTTAAGCTACATTGGGGTGGTCTGTGATAGTATTGGGGGTTAGCAGAGGAGCTTAGCAGAACTGGGGTGGGGTACTTTGGTTTGATAAGGTGGTGATGAGAACTTGTAGCATACAGCAGGGTCATGAGTTTAGTAGCATAGTGAGGGGTTGTTGGAGTAGTGCTCCGGGGAAGTGGGTTGTCTTGAAATTTGTTAAGAACCTGGTGTGAAATCTGAGCTTCTATAGCATTGGGGAGGGTTCCTGAAGTTTAGGGTGGTCCTAGAGTTTGGTATTAATTGGGGTGGAATCCTGGAGTTTGGATGATCTCTGGGGGCAGCATCATGGATTGGGAGGCTGTTTTTCAGAACTGGGGTTTGGGGAGGGTAGTTCCTGGGGGTTGGAATGTAGAATCACAGGCCTGTTTGCTCTGGGGAGGCATGCACTAATGGTAGCAGAAAAAAGGAGCGTTGTCTGGGCTCTGGGAGAACTGGAGAGGGGTGGTGGTGTTATCTGACCGCACTGCGGATGTTCCTGGAGTCTCCTACAATTGTTGTAAATCTCCGGGCCTGGCAGCACTGCGAGTGGCTTCCATGCTCTCAGAGCTTCAGTTTGGATAGGTTGTGGGATCTGCTGGCCCTGAATTGGGAACCCCGTGAAGTTAGGGCAGTGGGCCAGGCGGCACCAGACCTGGGTCTATAGGAAAGGATAACGGCTGGAAGATGTTGGCAATGGGCAGGCAGGCAGGAGGAAAGGGTAATATCTTTAGAATAAACTTTACTAGTTCACTCAAGTGGTTGCATTGAGGTGGTGGAGGAAAATAGGCATAATTTGAAAAAATTCCATCCCCACCAGTCCAGGAGGAAAGGGATACATGGAAGTTCGGAGAGGCGGGAGTCCGGGGAGTCGGAGGCTTATAAAAGGTCCGCGAGATCAGGAGCTTGGGCAGTGTTGGATAGGCGGGAGTCCGGGGAGTCTGAGGCCTATAAAAGGCCTGTGAGATCAGGAGTTCGGGCAGCGTCAGAGGCCAGCCGGTGCTGGTGCAGGGGCAGAAGGTAAACAAAGAAGTAGAAAGAAATCGAAAGGTGACGACACAGCCAAGGGGGTAAGTGATTGGTGAGTAGTTTTTCTTTTTCTTTTCCTTTTATCAGTAGGTAACCTTTATCATTGTTGCCAAATTAAGTTAATCTAGGGGTTAAGTCATGGCAGGAGAGCTCGGAAACGTGTCATGCTCCTCCTGTGCTATGTGGGCACTCTGGGACGCTTCCAGTGTCCCTGACGACTACATGTGCGGGAAGTGTATCCTGCATCTCCTGACAGACCGCATTGCGGCACTGGAGCTGCAGGTGGATTCACTCTGGAGCATCCGCGATGCTGAGGATGCCGGGAATAGCCCGTTTAGTGAGTTGATCATACTACAGGTAAAGGGTACACAGCCAGATAGGGAATGAGTGACCAACAGGAAGAGCAGTGGAAGGATGGTAGTGCAGAGGTCCCCTGCGGTCATCCCCCCCCCCCCCTCCAAAACTGATACATCGTTTTGGGTACTACTGGGGGGGTTGACTCATCAGGGGAGGGCAGCAGCAGCCAAGTCCATGGCACTGTGGATGGCTCTGCTGCACAGGAGGGCAGGAAAAAGAGTGGAAGAGCTATAGTCATAGGGGATTCTATTGTAAGGGCAACAGATAGACGTTTCTACGGCCGCAATCGAGACTCCAGGATGGTATGTTGCCTCCCTGGTACAAGGGTCAAGGATGTCTCGGAGCAGTTGCAGGGCATTTTGGAGGGGGAGGGTGAACAGCCAGTTATCGTGGTGCATATAGGTGCCAACAATATAGGTAAAAAAAAAACGGGATGAGGTCCTACAAGGTGAATTTAGGGAGCTAGGAGTTAAATTTAAAAAGTAGGACCTCAAAGGTAGTAATCTCAGGATTGCTACCAGTGCCACGTGCTAGTTAGAGTAGGAATCGCAGGATAGCTCAGATGAATGTGGCTTGAGCAGAGGTGCAGAAGGGTGGGATTCAAATTCCTGGGACATTGGAACTGGTTCTGGGGGAGGTGGGACCAGTACAAACTGGACAGTCTGCACCTGGGCAGGATCGGAACCAATATCCTCGGGGGAGTGTTTGCTAGTGCTGTTGGGGAGGGGTAAAACTAATATGGCAGGGGGAAGGGGACCTATGCAGGGAGACAGAGGGAAGTAGAATGGGGGCAGAAGCAAAAAATAGAAAAAATAAAAATAAAAGTGGAGGGCAGAGAAACCCCAGGCAACAATCAAAAAGGGCCACATTACAGCAAAATTCTAAAGGGGCAAAGTGTGTTTAAAAAGACAAGCCTAAAGGCTCTGTGCCTCAATGCGAGGAGTATTTGTAATTGGGTGGACGAATTAACTGCACAAGCAGCAGTTAATGAATATGATATAATTGGCATCACGGAGACATGGCTCCAGGGTGACCACGGCTGGGAACTCAACATCCAGGAGTATTCAACATTCAGGATGGAAAGACAGAAAGGAAAAGGAAGTGGGGTAGCATTGCTGGTTAAAGAGGAAATTAACGCAATAGTAAGGAAGGACATTAGCTTGGATGATGTGGAATCTGTATGGCTGTAGCTGCGGAATACCAAAGGGCAGAAAACGCTAGTGGGAATTGTGTACAGACCTCCAAACAGTAGTAGTGAGGTTGGGAACAGCATCAAACAAGAAATTAGGGATGCATGCAATAAAGGTACAGCAGTTATCATGGGCGACTTTAATCTACATATTGATTGGGCTAACCAAACTGGTAGCAATATGGTGGAAGATGATTTCCTGGAGTGTATTCGGGATGGTTTTCTAGACCAATATGTCGAGGAACCAACTAGAGGGCTGGCCATCCTAGACTGGGTGATGTGTAATGAGAGAGGACTAATTAGCAATCTTGTTGTGCGAGGCCCCTTGGGGAAGAGTGACCATAATATGGTAGAATTCTTTATTAAGATGGAGAGTGACACAGTTAATTCAGAGACTAGGGTCCTGAACTTGAGGAAAGGTAACTTTGATGGTATGAGACGTGAATTGGCTAGAATAGACTGGCGAGTGATCCTTAAAAGGGTTGAAGGTGGATAGTCAATGGCAAACATTTAAATATCACATGGATGAACTTCAACAATTGTACATCCCTGTCTGGAGTAAAAATAAAACAGGGAAGGTGGCTCAACCGTGGCTAACAAGGGAAATTAAGGATAGTGTTAAATACAAGTAAGAGGCATATAAATTGGCCAGAAAAAGCAGCAAACCTGAGGACTGGGAGATTCAGCAGAGGTGGAAAAAGGGTTTAGTTAGGAGGGAGAAAATAGAGTATGAGAGGAAGCTTGCTGGGAACATAAAAACTGACTGTGTGTGTGTGTGTGTGTGTGTGTGTGTGTATAAAGAATATATCTGTCTGTCTGTCTATCTATCCTTGCAATCACATTCAGGTGAATTTATAATGGGGAACAAAGCAATGGCAGACCAGGTGAACAAATACTTTGGTTCTGTCTTCACGAAGGAAGACACAAATAACCTTCTGGAAATACTAGAGGACCGACTGAGAAGGAGGAACTGAAGGAAATCCTTATTAGGCGGGAAATTGATCCGATTGAAGGCCGATGGAGCCCCGGGGCCTGATAGTCTGCATCCCACAGTACTTAAGTAAGTGGCCCTAGAAATAGTGGATGCATTGGTAATCATTTTCCAGCAGTCTATCGTCTCTGGATCAGTTCCTATGGACTGGAGGGTAGCTAATGTAACACCACTTTTTAAAAAAGGAGCGAGAGAGAAAACGAGTAATTATAGACAGGTTAGCCTGATATCAGTCGTGGGGAAAATGTTGGAATCAATTATAAAAGCTGAAATAGCAGCGCATTTGGAAAGCAGTGACCAGATTGGTCCAAGTCAGCATGGATTTATGAAATGGAAATCATGCTTGTCAAGTCTTCTGGAATTTTTTGAGGATGTAACTAGTAGAATGGACAAGGGATAACCATTGGATGTGGTGTATTTGGACTTTCAAAAGGCTTTTGACGAGGTCCCACACAAGAAATTGGTGTGCAAAATTAAAGCACATGGTATTGGGGATAGAGAACTGGTTGGCAGACAGAAAGCAGAGAGTTGGGATAAATGAGTCCTTTTCAGAATGGCAGGCAGTGACTAGTGGGGTGCCGCAGTGTTGAGTGCTGGGACCCCAGCTATTTACAATATACATTAATGATTTGGATGAAGGAATTGAGTGTAATATCTCCAAGTTTGCAGATGACACTAAGCTGGGTGGCGGTGTGAGCTGTGAGGAGGATGCTAAGAGGCTGCAGGGTGACTTGGACAGGTTAGGTGACTGGACAAATGTATGGCAGATGCAGTATAATGTAGGTAAGTGCGAGGTTATCCACTTTGGGGGCAAAAATATGAAGGCAGCATATTATCTGAATGGCAGCAGATTAGGAAAAGGGGAGGTGCAACGAGACCTGGGTGTCATGGTACATCAGTCATTGATAGTTGGCATGCAGGTACAGCAGGCAGTGAAGAAGGCAAAAATGGTATATTGATCTTCATAGCTAGGGGATTTGAGTATAGGAGCAGGGAGGTCTTACTGCAGTCGTACAGGGCCTTGGTTGTAAATGTGGATTCTTTTCCCTCCAATCTGGTTCAGCAAAATTACTGAAACGAATACCGTTTGTGCTTTAAACAAAGCAAACTTTTATTTATAAAGCAAATCCC
This sequence comes from Pristiophorus japonicus, assembly GCF_044704955.1. Lineage (NCBI taxonomy): Eukaryota > Metazoa > Chordata > Chondrichthyes > Pristiophoridae > Pristiophorus > Pristiophorus japonicus. The sequence continues at coordinate 82,860,855 of NC_091984.1, read as the reverse complement.
GATCGGGGACCTTATCAGACAGAAGGAATGCAACTCTGATAGAACGCACTCACCTCCTACGGACAAAGTGACGTTACATTGTAAAGGGACGACGGTTATACATTTTCGGCAAAAGATAACAAGATAGGGCTAGAGTGACATCCTAGTTCAGCCTATCCCTTTTGATCCCTCTTTCCCTTTGTTCACTCATAAGCCGACCTAAGTATGGTCTGATTTTAAACAAAGACCTTCTGTTAATGTTTCAGGTTAATAACATGATTTAATAAGACCTTGAGGTTTTTCTGCAAGCTGTGGGTTGTGTTTCAATATGTGTTAGTGTTGTAACATTTCGCAGTCTCGAGTCTGAGATGTCATGGCTATTCCTCCATGAATTCTTTGTTAGCTTATACTGTCCCTATACAATTCCCATGTTCTCAACTTCAATGTCTCTATACATTTTTAAACATTCACATGGTAATCTGAGGAAGGATGACGTTGCTATTGCAGGAGTGCAGAGAAGGTTCACCAGATTGATTCCCTGAATGGCAGGACTGACATATGAGGAGAGACTGGATCAACTGGGCCTGTATTCACTGGAGTTTAGAAGGATGAGAGGGGATCTCGTAGAAACACACAAAATTCTGACGGGACTGGACAGGTTAGATGCAGGAAGAATGTTCCCGATGTTGGGGAAGTCCAGAACCAGAGGACACAGTCTAAAGATAAGGGGTAAGTCATTTATGACCGAGATGAGGAGAAACTTCTTCACCCAGAGAGTTGTTAACCTGTGGAATTCCCTGCCGCAGAGAGTTGTTGATGCGAGTTCATTGGATGTATTCAAGAGGGAGTTAGGTATGGCCCTTAAAGCTAAAGGGATCAAGGGGTATGGAGAGAAAGCAGGAAAGGGGTACTGAGGTGAATGATCAGCCATGATCTCGTTGAATGGTAGTGCTGGCTCGAAGGGCCGAATGGCCTACTCCTGCACCTATTTTCTATGTTTCTATGTTCCAATGAGCCTCATGAGAAGTCGACCAAAATGGGTTCCTGATATTTCTTTGAGTTAATCGCACTCAGCAGTGACTTTCTCACTAGCTCTTCCTAAAGCTGTTCAGGGATGTTACAACTGAAAGGTGGATCAGGTAACCTGTAGTTTCCAGTACTTAGAAGAAAGACCTCAGTTGGGAAACTTTGTCTGGTTAAACTAAGAATATAGTGTGCGTGTGTGCGTATGTGCGTTCAATATTGACCAGGCCAAGACACATTCCAGTAGCATCTCTGCCTGACTGCACAATACTGAAATGCAGTACTTAGCTGGGTATGGGAGCTTATCAATCAGCCAAACTTCCCCCTTCCTTGGTCATGCCAGTTTCCAAAACTTTCATACCAAGACCCAGTAAACAGCGTAAGATCCATTTTGATCTCAGTCATAGCCTTTGAGAAACCAATAGACTGCACTACCTTTTTCTCCCTTTCCCCTCACTCCCCTCAAAAAGGAGTGTCCCTTTGGAGAAACCTCTGCCTCTAATCTGTTTATGGTTCTTTTTCACAGCTTGTCTGGATTGAGACTCCTACTAACCCTATGATGAGTGTTACTGACATCAAAGCTTGTGCAGAAACTGTACACAAGCATGGAGACATCATTCTGGTAGTGGATAACACCTTCATGTCAGCCTATTTCCAGGTAATGGTGATGGCCCACAAATATCCAGGCTACTGAATCTAATCTCAATTTCAGAAAGTGCTTTCAAACATTTGGCATGGGTTAATTTATTGACGCAATTATCACTTTTTCTTTGCATATGGTTCTTGGCATGTCTGAGTATTTTGTACTGTAAAATTGCCACGGTTACTGTAATATGTTTGCACTCAAATTGAAGGGTGTATGTAAAATGATTGAATATGAACAGTTCTTGCTATCTGACAAGGACACAAACATGGAACAATAAAGCTGCATCATACAGCTGTTGCAGAAATAGCTGCACCACCATCTTAACTACATTCTACAAAACATTGTGCACTAAGTTTTACATATTGCAAACTTTACAGCTTCACTGGTCATTGAATGTAATGGTTTCTATAAATAATTCTAGATCCAAGACTCCTTGAGATAATTTTGTTTAATGTTTTCATCATCATCATAGGCAGTACCTCGAAGCGAGGATGACTTGCTTCCACAGCAAAAAGGGATGAGTTCACAGGTGTTTCAATGAAGGACCTAATATTCCAGATCCCGAACTACATCTTGAAGGGTGGAAGATGCCTGTGCATGGATTTTTTTTTAACGTTGCACACCAGCCACCACACGGGCTTGACAGAGCTAGGTTTTGGTCCAGTGACAAGGATTACCCAAGACGACTGGAGACCAGCTCTGCTGCATGGACCTAGTGCGCGCACATATCGCAGTTTGGGCTGGTCTGTGCTGCCCTTGGGGCCCTCGGCTCTCATGGGCCCCAAACTCCCGTATCTCCTGGGTCCTGGTCACTTCCCTTTACAAATTCTTCGCCCCTCCTGCTGTGCCTGCCCGCACTGCAATCAGTGACCTGACTTTACAGCCGTCACCCTCCTGAAGCAGCACATGCTGCTCCCTGAAGCGGTACGCTGCTCCCTTCAATGGCCCCGGCCTGCTGATGGTCCGGAAGTCTTGTGAACATCACGTGACTGGCAAAGCAGCTCCCAACTCAACCGCTCAACTAACCTGTGGGCATACTCACAGGCGCATACATTACAACATGGACTTCCATAGCATTTTGCTAATTTTAATACAACTTGCCCATAATTAAATGTTAATCATTTTACAGTCTTTTGAATGCATTTTGACATCAAATCCATTACTGAAATGGAATAAAAAGACCCATTTCAGTCCATCTGCTCAGTCATTGAATAATTATAGCACAGAAGGAGGCCATTCAGCCCATCGAGCCTGTGCCGGCTCTCTGCAAAAGCACTTCAGCTAGTCCCACTCCCCTGCCCTTTCCCTGTAGCCCTGCAAATGTTCCTTCAGCGACTTATTCAATTCCCTTTGAAAGCCACAGTTGAATCTACCTCCACCACCCTTTCAAACAGTGAATTCCAGATCCTAACCAGTCGCTGCGTAAAACTTTCACCATCCCCTATGTGAAATAGTTATATTTGATCTGTGCATTCACCATCCCTCTTTGAACTTCATTTCATGGCCCTCTCATTGTCATGCTTGGTCAAGTGGTCTCTACTCGGAACTCCTTCATGGCAAACGAGCCAAAGGTGGGCAGCGGAAATGTTACAAAGGCACCCTCAAATCCTCCCTGATAAAGTGCAACATCCCCACTGACACCTGGGAGTCCCTGGCCAAAGACCATCTTAAGTAGGGGAAGTGCATCCGGGAGGGCACTGAGCACCCCGAGTCTCGTCGGCGAGAGCATGCAGAAACCAAGCGCAGGCAGCGGAAAAAGCGTGCAGCAAACCAGTCCCACCCACCCTTTCCCTCAATGACTATCTGCCCCAGCTGTGACTGTGGTTCTCACATTGGACTGCATAGCCACCTAAGGACTCATGTTAAGAGTGGAAGCAAGTCTTGCTCGATTCTGAGGGACTGCCTATGATGATGATGGTGGGGTCAAGATAAACATTCTTTTGCTGATGCTCTTAAGAATCTTCGAATATCTCAATAAGACCCCCTCCGACTTCTCAGTGTAAACAAACTGTTTCTGTAGTCTTTTCTTGTAGCTCAAATGTTCACCAAGTATTGGATAGCCTTTTGCTGCATCTTTTCCTGTCCCATGATATCCTTCCTATAATATGGTGACTGGAAAAAATACAGTACTCCAGATGGGGATGAACCAATGCTCTGTATAGGGTCAATATCTCATCCTGTAATTTGAGTTCTATTCCTTGTGCCATATAATGCAGAATCCTATTTTCTTTATTTACTGCTGTCACGCTGTGGGTTTAGGTACAGAAATTTTCATGTTTTGTGCTTGTTGACATTCAGCTGGAAGTACATGTCTAATCAAGCTTGCCTGTGGTGCAGCTAGGGTTAAATAGTCAGCCAACTCTCTGTTTAGATTACATATGTAAAGTATTAATTGCTTGAAGTACCACAAGATACCTATACTCTAGGAAGAGGTCAAATCGTTCATGATGTAAAGTGAGAAATTTGGGCTGTGGGAGAGAAAGGGAAGAGAAAAGATGATCTTTTGATGGTCTATGGTTTATATAAGAACATAACATGGGAGTAGGCCATACGGCCCCTCAAGCCTGCTCCACCATTCAATAAGATCATGGCTGATCTGATCATGGACTCAGCTCCACTTCCCTGTCTGCTCCCCATAACCCTTATCATTTAAGAAACTGTTTATTTCTGTCTTAAATTGATTCAATGTCCCAGCTTCCACAGCTCACTGAGGCAGCGAATTCCACAGATTTACAACCCTCTGAGGGAAGAAATTTCTCCTCATCTCTGTTTTAAATGGGCGGCCCCTTATTCAAAGATCATGCCCTCAAGTTCAAGTCTCCCTCATCAGTGGAAACATCCTCTCTGCATCCACCTTGTCAAGTCCCCCCATAATCTTATACGTTTCAATAAGATCACACCTCATTCTTAATTCCAATGAGTAGAGGAATGCACCCTTTCCTTAAGTCAACCCCCGCATCCCCGGAATCAACCGAGTGAACCTTCTCTGAACTGCCTCCAAAGGAAGCCTATCCTTTCGTAAATATGGAAACCAAAACTGTACGCATTATTCCAAGTGTGGCCTCACCAAAATCTTGTATAGCTGTAGCAAGACTTCCCTGCTTTTATACCCCATCCCCTTTGCAATAAGGAACGGGAGTAGGCCATACGGCCCCTCGAGCCTGCTCCGCCGTTCAATAAGATCATGGCTGATCTGATCATGGACTCAGCTCCCCTTCCCCGCCCGCTCCCCATAACCCCTTATCATTTAAGAAACTGTCTATTTCTGTCTTAAATTTATTCAATATCCAAGCTTCCACAGCTCTGAGGCAGTGAATTCCACAGATTTACAACCCCCAGAAGAAATGTCTCCTCATCTGTTTTAAATGGGCGGCCCTTTATTCTAAGACTATGTCCACTAGTTCGAGTCTCCCCCATCAGTGGAAACATCCTCTCTGCATCCACCTTGTCAAGCCCCCCCCCCATAATCTTACACGTTTCGATAAGATCACCCCTCATTCTACTGAATTCCAATGAGTAGAGGCCCAACCTACTCAACCTTTCCTCATAAATCAACCCCCTCATCCCTGGAATCAACCTAGTGATATCATTGGCCTTCCTGATCTCTTGCTGTACGTGCATACTATATTTGTGTTTCATGCACAAGTACCCCCAGGTCCCGCTGCACTGCAGCACTTTGCCAGCTTTCTCCATTTAAATAATAACTTGGTCTTCGATTTTTTTTTTTTTTTTTCCTGCCAAAGTGCATGACCTGACACTTTCCAACATTGTACGCCATCTGCCAAATTTTTGCCCACTCACTTAGCCTGTCTATGTCCTTTTGCAGATTTCTTTGTGTTCTCCTCACACACTACTTTTCCTCCCATCTTTGTATTGTCAGCAAACTTGGCTACGTTACACTCAGTCCCTTCTTCTAAGTCATTAATATAGATTGTAAATAGTTGGGGTCCCAGCACTGATCCCTGCGGCACCCCACTAGTTTCTGGTTGCCAACCAGAGAATTAACCATTTATCCCGACTCTGTTTTCTGTTTGTTAGCCAATCCTCTATCCATGCTAATATTACCCACAACCCTGTGCACTTTTACCTTGTGCAGTAACCTTTTATGTGGCACCTTGTTAAATGCCTTCTGGAAGTCCAAATACACCACATCCACTGGTTCCTCTATCCACCCTGTTCGTTACTTCCTCAAAGAACTCTAGCAAATTTGTCAAACATGACTTCCCTTCATAAATCCATGCTGACTCTGCCTGACTGAATTTTGCTTATCCAAATGTCCTGCTACTGCTTCTTTAATAATGGACTCCAACATTTTCCCAACCACAGATGTTAGGCTAACTGGTGTATAGTTTCCTGCTTTTTGTTTACCTCCTTTATTAAATAGTATTTTATGTCAGCTGCTCTCATTGGACTCTAGTTGACCATCAATCCAATGCAGAGTCACCAACTTGAAGTGTAGGAGGCTTGTGTCAAAATTTGTGTTTTACAATTGTGGTTGAGTGAATGCAGCTTTGCAGTATAATTGTTATTTAGCTAACGATTCCTTCTAATTGGGACTATCCTGCTGAGTTGGGAATTGGTTGGATAATCCCATTTGAAATTATATCTAATTTAATGTTTCATTTAAAAGAAGAAATCTAAGTCTCCACAGCAATAATTTTTTTTTTCTCTCCTTTCTTTAGCGTCCTTTGGCCCTTGGTGCTGATATCTGTATGTATTCTGCGACAAAATACATGAATGGTAAATAAAGCATTATATTTGCAGTTTAATGTTATGATCTGACATCTGAAAAATAAAGTGAAATTCTGCTGCAGTGCATTGATGATCTGTTTAATGTTTGTGATGTGTATAAATGGTTGTAAGCAATTGACATGCCATGATCCCCATAAGTATTACTTCCTCCCTCACCAAGTTCCAGTTTTCAAATGGCTGCAGTTACATGATTAAGTACTGCAGTTTCAAAATCTATATGGCCTTCAGCTTAAAGCATTCTGTGATGCAACCCCTCTTTTTCTTAATAAAAATTGACACACTTGCCTCAAGTTTCTGAATTTCTTTTCTATTTTGCTTGATATTTGTGGTCCAGCACCATATTTTAAACTTTGTGATTGCCAGGCCTGCTTTGTGACTTTGGGTGTTTGCTGCAGCCCTAGTTGCACTGATGTTTTTTTTTAATTCCTTTCTCTGTCCTGCTCATCAAATCCCTGTTGTGCCTTGTTGGTTCAATTTAGGGACCTGCTCTTAAAACTTCCTGTTACACACCCTTCCTCCCCCCAGTTGCTTAACCCCCATTTTTCCTCTTGTTATTTACCCTCCGTCCCATCTTTTTTGTTAAATCCTTTTTCATCATGTGGTTTTTTTTTTCCCTTTTTTTTTGTTGGGGGAAAAAAAAGTTGTTTTTTAAATTCCCTCGGCCTTTCCTCCAATCATCTGTTCCCCATTATCTGAAAGCCTGGTCCAATTTCTAACTTTCTCTTTCGATTTCAGTTTATAACTATCTTTTTTTCTTCCACGCTCTGTGTCTCTGTCTCGCTCTGTGTCTCTGTCTCGCTCTGTGTCTCTGTCTCGCTCTGTGTCTCTGTCTCGCTCTGTGTCTCTGTCTCGCTCTGTGTCTCTGTCTCGCTCTGTGTCTCTGTCTCGCTCTGTGTCTCTGTCTCGCTCTGTGTCTCTGTCTCGCTCTGTCTCTCTGTCTCGCTCTGTCTCTCTGTCTCGCTCTGTCTCTCTGTCTCGCTCTGTCTCTCTGTCTCGCTCTGTCTCTCTGTCTCGCTCTGTCTCTCTGTCTCGCTCTGTCTCTCTGTCTCGCTCTGTCTCTCTGTCTCGCTCTGTCTCTCTGTCTCGCTCTGTCTCTCTGTCTCGCTCTGTCTCTCTGTCTCGCTCTGTCTCTCTGTCTCGCTCTGTCTCTCTGTCTCGCTCTGTCTCTCTGTCTCGCTCTGTCTCGCTCTGTCTCTCTGTCTCGCTCTGTCTCTCTGTCTCGCTCTGTCTCTCTGTCTCGCTCTGTCTCTCTGTCTCGCTCTGTCTCTCTGTCTCGCTCTGTCTCTCTGTCTCGCTCTGTCTCTCTGTCTCGCTCTGTCTCTCTGTCTCGCTCTGTCTCTCTGTCTCGCTCTGTCTCTCTGTCTCGCTCTGTCTCTCTGTCTCGCTCTCTCGCTCTCTCGCTCTGTCTCGCTCTGTCTCGCTCTGTCTCGCTCTGTCTCGCTCTGTCTCGCTCTGTCTCGCTCTGTCTCGCTCTGTCTCGCTCTGTCTCGCTCTGTCTCGCTCTGTCTCGCTCTGTCTCGCTCTGTCTCGCTCTGTCTCGCTCTGTCTCGCTCTCTCTCTCTGTCTCGCTCTCTCTCTCTGTCTCGCTCTCTCTCTCTGTCTCGCTCTCTCTCTCTGTCTCGCTCTCTCTCTCTGTCTCGCTCTCTCTCTCTGTCTCGCGCTCTCTCTCTGTCTCGCGCTCTCTCTCTGTCTCGCTCTCTGTCTCTCTCTCTCTCTCTCTCTCTCTGTCTCTCTCTCTCTCTCTGTCTCTCTCTCTGTCTCTCTCTCTGTCTCTCTCTCTCTCTGTCTCTCTCTCTCTCTGTCTCTCTCTCTGTCTCTCTCTCTCTGTGTCTGTGTGTCGCTCGCTCTGTTACCCCAGCACATATCCTAACTCCTTTAGAAACCAAATAACATATTCCTATGAACCCTATAATCATGCCTGCCACAATAAATGCTTTACCAGATGCACCAGATTGATCTAAGCACTGCTCGTTGTAACTGTTCATTCACAGTTTGTACCTATATACTCCCACTTCTCTCACAACTGCTGTTGGCTTCATCCTTTCTATAACCCGCTGCCACCATCAAACTGGCCTGCCATTTCAAAAACTACCTGGAATTTCCATGTAGCTGGTTCCGCCCTGCTGCCGTAACTTCGTCAGATGTGCGGTTCTGTTCAGGATGGTAACGGGAAGCAGTTAGGATGTTGCAGACTTGTCAGGTTGTTGCTTGGCTAGTCTGTGGGACAGAAGTCCCAAATTTGGCACCACTCCCCAGATGTTAGGAAGATTTTGTACGGTCGACTGGGCTGTGTGCATTCCTCGTGTCCTGATTTGATGACTTATTCAGAACTGATTGGTCCGCCCGGTTGCATTCTTCTTGTTTCCAGCCATTTGATAAATTAATAAAATTTGCAATTATAATTTTGTAGATTAATTTTGGTTGTCTTGTAACAGACAGCAGCTGTTTTGCTAGATCTTGAGTTCAAAGCATTTAGCACGGTTTAATTTTTTTGTAGCTTTATCTAACATTTATTCAGTTAAATCTTTAATGAGGCTATTCACTTGAATAGCCATGTGACCACAATGTGTGCATTACTAAAACTTTTTAAAATAACTTTTTACATTTCCAGGTCACAGTGATGTAGTCATGGGCTTGGCTTCTATGAATCGGGATGACCTATATGAAAGATTGAAATTCTTGCAAAATGGTAATGATTTACAGCTCTCTAAATGCTATAGATACAATTAGTTTTTTTTTAAGTAAAAACAAATAATGTGTAACAGCTGTTAAAGGTTCTCCTGTGGCATTCCTCATGGTAACAATACTGCGCTTCCATAGGAGAGGGTTGTTCTACTGTGAAATAGTGTTCTTCTGGCAAGGTGGAGTTAACCTTGAAATTACTTTCCTGGTTTTAATGATTGGCTGGTTAGGGAATTTTGCAAATTGGCATGTGCTTGACAGTTTCTGCTCCAAAGCACATAACATTTTAAGATTACTTGGCGTCTATATAAAAGCATGATATCTGTGTAGTTATGTAGTTTTAATATATTAATGTATCTGCTATGACATTGCTTGTGGTAAGTCTGAAGTGCTGTTTGAGTTACAAGCAGTTGGACCATGTAATGCAGAATGTATTCTGCTAAGGTCCAGCTGTGTTTAAGCACAACTAGACGATCCCTTTTTGGAGATCAGGTAAGGTCATATCCTACAACTTCAACTGTGCAAGTGCCTACCATTTAACAGATGGGCCTCTGATTTGCCCAGTTAACTTTTTATATTAAGGAATCCAGCCATAATCTTGAATTAATGTCATCAGATGAAGGAGAAGAACTAGGGTTATTTGTAATATGTTGAGTGGGTATAAGGAAATCTTGTCTTTATCCTCTTAACTCTATCCTTGGCTGTGAGGCTTGATTCTTGTGGCAGTTGCTGAGGATTCCAAGTCTGGAAGGGACTAACATCCACACCTTGTGCTCTGAGCCCAATCAAATGAGGAGACGATGATCTAATCTGATATAATATTAACTGAAGCCAGAAGTTAAAATTGGCTGAAGTCGTCTTGGGTATGGAAAAGGTTCACCTGCTCTCCTCTATTAAATGTCGCCTTGGTAACCAATACACTGGCCATGGGGAGATACTTGCGGTGCAAGGAGTCCAACATCTGAGGAGTAAGTCCTTTTACAAATCCAACCCCGTCACTGCATAATATGTGGAAGCACCAATGCCACGCAATACTCTTGCAATCAGTGGTTAAAAGTCAGATGGGCCTTTAATACTGTAGTAGGGGTGTGATGGAAACATAGAAAATAGGTGCAGGAATAGGCCATTCGAGCCTGCACTGCCACTCAATGAGTTCATGGCTGAACATGCAACGTCAGTACCCCATTCCTGCTTTCTCGCCATACCCCTTGATTCCCCCTAGTAGTAAAGACTACATCTAACTCCTTTTTGAATATATTTAGTGAATTGGCCTCAACAACTTTCTGTGGTAGAGAATTCCACAGGTTCACCACTCTCTGGGTGAAGGAGTTTCTCCTCATCTCGGTCCTAAATGGCTTACCCCTTATCCTTAGACTGACCCCTAGTTCTGGACTTCCCCAACATTGGGAACATTCTTCCTGCATCTAACCTGTCCAAACACATCAGAATTTTAAACGTTTCTATGAGATCCCCTCTCATTCTTCTGAACTCCAGTGAATACAAGCTCAGTTGATCCAGTCTGTCTTGATATGTCAGTCCCGCCATCCCGGGAATCAATCTGGTGAACCTTCGCTGCACTCCCTCAATAGCAAGAATGTCCTTCCTCAAGTTAGGAGACCAAAACTGTATACAATACTTGAGGTGTGGCCTCACCAAGGCCCTGTACAACTGTAGTAACACCTCCCTGCCCCTGTACTCAAATCCCCTTGCTATGAAGGCCAACATGCCATTTGCTTTCTTAACCGCCTGCTGTACCTGCATGCCAACCTTCAATGACTGATGTACCATGACACCCAGGTCTCGCTGCACCTCCCCTTTTCCTAATCTGTCACCATTCAGATAATAGTCTGTGTCTCTGTTTTTACCACCAAAGTGGATAACCTCACATTTATCCACATTATACTTCATCTGCCATGCATTTGCCCACTCACCTAACCTATCCAAGTCACTTTGCAGCCTCATAACATCCTCCTCGCAGCTCACACTGCCACCCAACTTGGTGTCATCTGCAAATTTGGAGATACTGCATTTAATCCCCTCGTCTAAATCATTAATGTACAATGTTAACAGCTGGGGACCCAGCACAGAACCTTGCGGTACCCCACTAGTCACTGCCTGCCATTCTGAAAAGTACCCATTTACTCCTACTCTTTGCTTCCTGTCTGCCAACTAGTTCTCAATCCACGTCAGCACAATACCCCCAATCCCATGTGCTTTAACTTTGCACATTAATCTCTTGTGTGGGACCTTGTCGAAAGCCTTCTGAAAGTCCAAATACACCACATCAACTGGTTCTCCCTTGTCCACTTTACTGGAAACATCCTCTCAAAATTCCAGAAGATTTGTCTAGCATGATTTCCCTTTCACCAATCCATGCTGACTTGGACCCATCATGTCACCTCTTTCCAAATGCACTGCTATGACATCCTTAATAATTGATTCCATCATTTTACCCGCTACCGATGTCAGGCTGGCCGATCTATAATTCCCTGTTTTTTCTCTCCCTCCTTTTTTTTAAAAATGGGGTTACATTGACTACCCTCCACTCCATAGGAACTGATCCAGAGTCTATGGAATGTTGGCAAATGACTGTCAATGCATCCACTATTTCCAAGGCCACCTCCTTAAATACACTGGGATGCAAACCATCAGGCCCTGGGGATTTATCGGCCTTCAATCTCATCAATTTCCCCAACACAATTTCCCGACTAATAAGGATTTCTCTGTTCCTCCTCCTTACTAGACTCTCTGACCCCTTTTATATCCGGAAGGTTGTTTGTGTCCTCCTTAGTGAATACCGAACCAAAGTACTTGTTCAATTGGTCTGCCATTTCTTTGTTCCCAGTTATGACTTCCCCTGATTCTGACTGCAAGGGACCTACGTTTGTCTTTACTATCCTTTTTCTCTTTACATATCTATGAAGCTTTTGCAGTCCATTTTAATGTTCCCTGCAAGCTTCCTCTTGTACTCTATTTTCCCTGCCCTAATCAAACCCTTTGTCCTCCTCTGCTGAGTTCTAAATGTCTCCCAGCCCCTGGGTTCGCTGCTATTTCTGGCCAATTTGTATGCCACTTCCTTGGCTTTAATGCTTTCCCTGATTTTCCTTGATAGCCACGGTTGAGCCACCTTCCCTTTTTTATTTTTACGCCAGACGGGGATGTACAATTGTGGTAGTTCATCCATGCGGTCTTTAAATGTCTGCCATTGCCCATCCACTGTCAACCCCTTAAGTATCATTCGCCAATCTATCCTAGCCAATGATTTTCTATGATGCACTGCAGTAGTGATCTTTGAATGTTGGCAGAGTTTGGTTTCTAGTAATTTGTTCAGATTTTCAGTAATTGTGACCAAACTTGGGTACAATTTTTTTTAAATATGGAATTCCCCAATGTACCTATCCAAGGCTGGTGACTGCCCCTTTTGTATGTCTCTAATATCCTTGGACATCAGTGAGCTTTATGCCATATACAATTGATCAAACATGGATCAGTCTAGCTTTGGAACCTCAGAACATGTAATACTGGTTTTACTCCATGGCTGCTGCCTGCGATTCCGATTGGTACAGAAGACTAGAATTCACAAAGCTGCTGGTTAGTTTTAATTGGGTCCCCTGCCCTGTTGATACCCACCGGGGTGGTTGTTGTGATTGCTATAGCTGCTTCCACTTATTTATTCTTCTAGCCAGAAATCTTCTTGCATTATCTTTCTGGTCAAACAATATTTTCCTAGTTCAAACAAAAATTATATTCTGTTAGTGGAAAGTTATGTTTAGAAACTAAATGCTGTAGAGGAGCAGAGATTTGGTAATAAAGGTGCCATGTCCAAAATCCTGAATCCGGACACGGGGGCTGATCTGTTGCGGGGTCGTCCGGAAACCGAAAAATGTTCCGAAATCTGGACTCCTCCGGCGGCCTGACCGACCGCCCCCTCCCCTCCGTCAGTCCAGGCAAAGACGTTCCAAAATCCGGAACAGCCTTGGTCCCGAGGTTTCCGGATTTCAGATGTCACACCTGTATAGATATATAAATCATTAAAAGTAGCAACACAATTGATAAGGTCATAGAGTGCAAACAGAAGTACTAGGGTTCCTTTATGGAGAAATAAAATACAACAGCATGGAGGTAATGTGACATTTGTATAGAATCTTGGTTCGATCCGACTTGGAGGACTGTGTGCACTTCTGGTCTCCAGGGTTGTGATGGCAGGGGAGGGGGTGTTAGATGTAAGAGTCCATCTGTACTTCACATCTTAGGCCATGTTTGGTTTACCTACTGTTCAAATAAATAACTTCTTCCGAAGTGCAAAATGTGATTTATAGAATGTGTAAAGAAATCTTTTTTTATAGGAATATTAATTGTGTTGCAGCAATTGGTGCTGTTCCATCTCCATTTGACTGCTACATGTGTAATCGTGGCTTGAAGACCTTAGCCCTTCGAATGAAACAGCACTTCAAGAATGCAGTGATTGTAGCCCAATTTCTGGAGGCAGACCCCCGGGTCGAGAAGGTCATTTTTCCAGGTCAGTGATTCGGACATGATTTCTATTAGATGTTGCAGGCTATTTCTGGAGTAAACTAACTGGATAGAGGTCGTAGAGTTGATGATCTTGCACTGTTTGTATTCTATTGGTTGTCGTTTTGCTATCCATAATTCTTCCAATTAATAACTCTCAGATGTGACTTAATTCATTAGATACTCTTCCATTTCATAAAATTAGTGCTGTTAACTGTTTGCATTTGTCTCATTCCAATAACTCGTGGTCTTGTACTGCACTTCTGAGTGCATTATCGACAACATTTTAAACAACCATTTCAGTGTAGAGTTGCACTGCCATTTCTGTGGAATGGAGTGTAAAAACGAAAAGTCCTTTTTAATATTGACAGCTTGTATTCATCAGTGGTGTGGCACAAGTTGTAGAAAATTCATAGAGGCGAACTATTTCTGGATTTGTGATAAACTTAGTTTGGCTACTTTGTTTTATTTTTAAAAAGCGTGTTCTTGTAACTGTAAACCTTTTGCCCTTCATCATGTTTGTCAGATGAATAAACTTTTGTACCCCACCTCCCGCTGCTGAAAAGCATCCCTTTTCTCTGGAAATGCTGAGTCATGGAAGGATACAGTTCCATGAGTGCTAGATGTCCTACAGCACTTCTCTTCTGGCAACCAAGCCTAATCCTGTCTTTAGCTCGCATCTACCTACATGCCATTCTCAGCAGAAATTGCTTGGTTGCTGTCAGCAATGGGCTGTAGGCACAGCTGAGACAACTTGTCATGTCTGTATTGCTGGCCCAGCTAAATCAATGCAGATTAGAGATTGAAGCTGAGGACTTCCTCATCTGTATAGCTCCGTTCTATGTTGGACAGTGCAGTTGTTAACTGAGTCCTTTAGGGAGCTGTGAAAGTTTGAAGCAACCTTCATTTAGATCATTTTTCCTTTAAAATGGGATCTATAGAGTGCTGGCTTTTTTCACGTAGCTGTGAATACAATATTTACTATGGACACAAAAGTATAATCTAATAAATAATAAAGCTTACTGTGAGGCCACAAATACTTCAAATAGTAAAAACTGAAAATACTAAACATTACGATACAGTAACATTGGTGTGAGGGGTTAAGTTTCTCTAATCCCAAATTCCTGGCATTTGCATTTGATTTTGTATAAGTTGAGCCACATATGCATACATTCTTCTCTTTTCTGTGCCCTCTCATCTCTCCTGAGAGCACTGGTTTTTTTGCCTTGCAAAAGTGGCTACTTTCATGTGAGATCCTAGACTGAGAATAGCTTGCTGATACTCAAACAGGGTGGTGCGGCCTTCCCTTAAAATCCATACATGCATGCTTTTCAGCAGGGATCACTGGATAATGATCAGGAGTGGGAAGCCTGGCTTTTTCCTACTCCAACTCAGGCCCCGATGCCAACCTAGCATTGTTACTACTGTGCCAGCTGAAATCGGCTAGCTCCAGAGACTGGGATTAACACCTCAAACCTTCCTAGTCAGTAGGGCTCAGTCCCACAGTGAACAATGCAATTGCCCACTACGACATTGGGGTGTATCGTGGCGGGAAATTTAATTTTTTTTAATTCGTTCATGGGATGTGGGCATCGCTGGAAAGGCTAGCATTTATTGCCCTTTGCTAATTGCCATCGAGAAGTTGGTTAGCCGCCGCCTTGAACCTCTTCAGTCCGTGTGGTGAAGGTACTCCCACAGTGCTGTTATGGAGGTTTTTGACCCAGCGACCATGAAGAATGGCGATTTACTTCCAAGTCAGGATGGTGTGTGACTTGGAGGGAACTTGGAGGTGATGGTGTTCCCAGGCACCTGCTGTCTTTGTCCTTCTAGGTGGTAGAAGTTGCGGGTTAGGGAGGTGCTGCCGAAGAAGCATTGGCGAGTTGCTGCAGTGCCTCTTGTAGATGGTGTACACTGCAGACATGGTACGCCAGTGGTGAAGTGAGTGAGTGTTTAAGGTGGAGGATAGGGTGCCAATCAAGTGGGCAGCTTTGTCCTGGATGGTGTCGAGCTTCTTGTGTTGTTGGAGCTGCACCCATCCAGGCAAATGGAGAGTATTCCATCACACTCTTGATATGTGCCTTGTAGATGGAGGAAAGGCTTTGGGGAGTCGGGAGGTGAGATACTCATCGCAGAATACCCAGCCTCTGACCTCTTGTGGCCACATTATTTATGTGGCTGGTCCAGTTAAGTTTCTGGTCAATGATGACCCCCCTTGCCCCCCAGGATGGTGAAGGTAATGTCAAGGGGCGTAGTTACACTCTTGCTTGTTGAAGATAGTCATTGCCTGGTGCTTGTGTGGTGCAAATGTTACTTGCCACTTATCAGCCCAAGCCTGGATGTTGTCCAGGTCGAGCTGTATGCAACATGGATTGCTTCATTATCTGAGGTGTTGCGAATGGCACTGAACACTGCAATCATCAGCGAACATCCCCACTTCAAACCATATGGTGAAGGGAAGGTCATTCATGAAGCAGCTAAAGATGGCTGGGCCTAGGACACTGCTCCTGAGGAACTCCTGCAGCGATGTCCTGAGCCTGTGATGATTGACTTCCAACAACCACAAACACCTTCCTTTGTGTTAGGTTTGACCCCAGCCAGTGGAGAGTTTTCCTCCTGATTCTCATTGACTTCTATTTTACTCGGGCTCCTTGATGCCATACTCTGACAAAAGCTGCCTTGACGTCAAGGGCAGATGCTCTTGCCTCACCCCCGGAATTCAGCTCTTTTGTCCATATTTGGATCAAGGCTGTAATGTGGTCGTGGCGGAACCCAAGCTGAGCATCAGTTAGCAGGTTATTGGTGAGGAAGTGCCGCTTGATCGCATTGTTGACAACATCATCCATCATTTTGCTGATGATTGAGAGTAGACTGGGGCGGTAATTGGCTGGATTGGATTTGCCCGGTTTTTTGGACAGGACATACCTGGGCAGTTTTCCACATTGTCAGATAGATGCCAATGTTGTAGCTGTATTGGAACAGCTTGGCTCGAGGCATGGCTAGTCCTGGAGCATAAGACTTCATCACGACAGCTGGGATTTTGGTCGGGGTCCATAGCCTTTGCTGTATCCAGTGCACTCAGCCATTTCTTTATCACGTGGAGTGAATCGAATTGGCTGAAGACTGGCTTCTCTGATGGTGGGGACCTCAGGAAGTTGCTGATATGGATCATCCACTCGGCACTTCTGGGTCTGGCTGAAGATGGTTGCAAACGGTTCAACCTTTTCTTTTGCACTCGCATGCTGGGTGCCGCCATCATTGAGAATGGGAGTATTCATGGAGCCTCCTCTTAGTTGTCTATCCACCACCATTCATGATGACTGGATGTGATCGGACTGCAGAGCTTTGATCTGATCCGTTGATTTTGCGATCGCTTAGCCCAGTCTATCGCGTGCTGCTTCCACTGTTTTTAGCATGCGTTTTGTCCTGTGTTGCAACTTCCCCAGGTTGGCGCCTTTTTTTTTAAAAAGGTACTGCTCCTGGCATGCTCTTCTATACTCTTCTTTGAACCCTGGCTTGATGGTAATGGTAGATTAAGGGAAATGCCAGGCCATAAGGTTACAGATTATGGCGAAATACAATCCTGCTGCTGCTCATGGCCCACAGCGCCTCATGGATGCCCAGTTTTGAGCTGCTAGACCTATTCTGAATCTATTCCATTTAGCACGGTGGCAGTGCCACACAACAAGATGGAGGGTATCCTCAGCATGAAGAAGCGATTTTGTCTCCATAATGACTTTGCGGTGGTCACTGCTACCGATGCTGTCATGGACAGATGCATCTGCGACAGGTAGATATGGAAACATAGAAAATAGGTGCAGGAGTAGGCCATTCAGCCCTTCAAGCCTGCACCACCATTCAATAGGATCATGGCTGATCATGCAACTTCTGTACCCCATTCCTGCTTTCTCTCCATACCCCTTGATCCCTTGAGCCGTAAGGGCCACATGTAACTCCCTTTTTGAATATATCGTACGATCTGGCCTCAATAACTTTCTGTGGTAGAGAATTCCACAGGTTCACAATTCTGAGTGAAGAAGTTTCTCCTCATCTCGGTCCTAAATGGCTTGCCCCTTATCCTTGGACTGTGATCCCTGGTTCTGGATTTCCCCAACTGCGGCCACATTCTTCCTGCATCTAACCTGTCCAATCCTATCAGAATTTTATATGCTTCTATGAGATCCCCTCTCATTCATCTAAATTCCAGTGAATATAAGTCTAGTTGATCCAGTCTTTCTTCATATGTCAGTCCTATCATCCCGGGAATCAGTCTGCTGAACCTTCGCTGCACTCCCTCAATAGCAAGAATGTCCTTCCTCAGATTCGGAGACCAAAACTGCACACAACACTCGAGGTGTGGCCTCACCAAGGCCCTGTACAACTGCAGTAAGACCTCCCTGCTCCTACACTCAAATCCCCTCGCTATGAAGGCCAGTATGCCATTAGCTGTCTTTACTGCCTGCTGTACCTGCATGCCTACCTTCAATGACTGATGTGCCATGACATCCAGGTCTTGTTGCACCTCCTTTTACTAATCTGTCACCATTCAGATAATCTGCCTTCCTGTTTTTGTCACCAAAGTGGATAACCTCACATTTATCCACATTATACTGCATCTGCCATGCATTTGCCTATTCACCTAACTTGTCCAAGTCCCCCTGCAGCCTCCTAGCATCCCCTTCACAGCTCACACTGCCACCCAGCTTAGTGTCATCTGCAAATTTGGAGATAGTACATTCAATTCCTTCGTCTAAATCATTAATGTATATTGTAAATGGGTGGGGCTCCAGCACTGAACCCTGCAGCACCTCACTAGTCACTGTCTGCCATTCTGAAAAGGAACCGTTTATTCCCACTCTTTGCTTCCTGTCTGCCAACCAGTTCTCGATCCACGTCAATACATTACCCCCATACCATGTGCCTTAATTTTGCACATCAATCTCCTGTGTGGGACCTTGTCAAAAGCCTTTTGCAAGTCCAAATATACCACATCCACTGGTTCTCCCTTGTCCACTCTACTAGTTACATCCTCCAAAAATTCTAGAAGATTTGTCAAGCATGATTTCCCTTTCATAAATCCATTCTGACTTGGACCGATCCTGTCACTGTTTTCTAAATGCGCTGCTATTTCATCTTTAATAATTGATTCCAGCATTTTCCCCACTACCGATGTCAGGCTAACCGGTCTATAATTCCCTGTTTTCTCTCCCTCTTTTTAAAAAGTGAGGTTACATTAGCTACCCTCAAATCCATAGGAACTGAACCAGAGTCCATGGAATGTTGGAAAGTGACCACCAATGCATCTACTATTTCTAGGGCTACTTCCTTAGTCTGCATCCTAGAATACTTATCGGGCCCTGGGGATTTAACGGCCTTCAATCCCTTCAATTTCCCTAACACCATTTCCAAACTAATAAGGATCTCCCTCAGTTCCCCCTTCTCACTAGACCCTCGGTCCCCTAGTATTTTCGGGAGGTTATTCGTGTCTTCCTTAGTGAAGACCGAACCGAAGTATTTGTTTGGTCTGCCATTTCCTTGTTCCCTGTTATGAATTCACCTGATTCTGACTGCAGGGGACCTAAATTAGTCTTCACTAATCTTTTTCTGTTCACATATCTATAGAAGCTTTTGCAATCAGTTTTTATGTTCCCTGCAAGCTTACTCTCGTACTCTATTTTCCCCCTCCTAATTAAACCCTTAGTCCTCCTCTGCTGAATTCTAAATTTTTCCCAGTCCTCAGGTTTGCTGCTTTTTCTGGTCAATTTATATGCCTCTTCCTTGGATTTAATACTTTCCCTAATTTCCCTTGTTAGCCACTGTTGAGCCACCTTCCTTTTTTTTTTATTCTTGCGCCACACAGGGATGTACAATTGTTGTAGTTCATTCACGTGATATTTATATGTCTGCCATTGCCTATCCACTGTCAACCCTTTAAGTATCATTCTCCAGTCTACCCTAGCCAATTCACGTCCCATGCCATCAAAGTTACCTTTCCTTAAGTTCAGAATCCTAGTCTCTAAATTAACTGTGTCACTCTCCATCTTAATGAAGAATTCTACCATATTATGGTCACTCTTCCCCAAGGGTCCCCGCACGACCAGATTGCTAATTAATCCTGTCTTGTTACACAAGACCCAGTCTAGGATGGCCTGCTCTCTAGTTGGTTCGTCGACACATTGGTCTAGAAAACCATCCCCTATACACTCCAGGAAATCCTCCTCCACAGTATTACTAAAAGTTTGCTACTAGATTGGTGAGGAAGAGGTTAAGTTTTTCCTTTGTGCTGGTACACACTCTCCACTAGCCGCAGGCCCAGTCTGACAGCTATGTACTTCAGGACTTGGCCCACTTGGTCAGTAGTGGGGACATTGAAGTCCCCCACCCAGAGTACATTCTGTGCCCTTGCTACTCTGTGCTTCTTCCAAGTCGTGTTCAACATTGAGCAGTATTGATTCATCAGCTGAGGGAGGGTGGTAGGTTTCCTTTCCCATGCTTGACCTGAAGCCATGAGATTTTATGAGGTCTGAAGTCGAGGTTGAGGACTCCCAGGGCCAATTCCTCCCAACTGTATACCGCTGTGTCACCACCTCTGGTGGGTCTGTCCTGCTGGTGGGACAGGGCATACTCGGATGGTAATGGAAGAAGTCGGACATTGGCTAAATGGTATGCTTCTTAAATATGACTGTCAGGCTGTTGCTAGACTTGCACTGGGACAGCTCTCCCAATTTTGGCTCAAGTCTCCAGATGTTCCTGAGGAGGGCTTTGCAGGGCCGACTGGGTTCGGTGTGCCGCTGACGTGTCTGTTCAGTTTTATTACTATTTTTCGTAGTGGTTTGTTACAACTCAGTGGCCTGCTAGGCCATTTTAGAGGGCACTTAAAAGTCAACCACATTGCTGTGGGTCTGAAGTCAGATATAGGCCAGACCAGGTAAGGACAGCAGATTTCCTTCCCTAAAGGACATTTATGAACCAGATGGGTTTTTACGACAACCCAATAGTTTCATGGTTACCATTACTGATGCTCGCTTTTATTTAACCAGATTTATTTAATTAACTAAATTCGCCAGCTGCCATGGTGGGATTTGAACTCTCATCTCTGGATCATTAGGCCAGACCTCTGGGTACATGGGTTTATACACATTTATATGAAAGCACAGTTCTTAAAGATTTTATTTTCTAACTGACAATTTATTGTGATGGGGGGGGCTGCAAGGAAGGGGTTAATTTAACATTTCCTCTGGCTGAAAAGAAAATTGAATGGATTCCAGCCAATTTGGGACTTCACTTTCTCATCCAGTCATTGGGAAAAATACTAGATTGAAAAATTGTAGTGAAGGAGCTGTTGAATTTGGAAATTAAGATAATGGAAAAAATCCCAACTGGAAAGAGGTGGGTGTATGTGAATGGAGTTGCAACTGAGAAAATAAGTGTGTGTGTGTCTTCTGCACTAGTACATGGAGGGGCTACAGAAAACCTTCGACATGCATGCACAGCTCATTACAATGGCCAAGAGCTTGTGGTCCTGATGGTGGTGAACTGGCAGCATTCGTCATCATTTTGTCTTTGAAACTCACGGCTTTAGCACATGCGCAGCCTAATGCGTAAATCCTGAAGTTGCTGTCTGTCATTCATTGTTTCTAAACAGGCTCCTCTATGAACCAACCCCCGGCCCCTCCCCCCACCCCCCCCCCCCCCCCCCACCTCCAGTGCCTGAAATCACTGATCCGAGGAAAACTTCACCTTTTCCGAACAAATCATGGAATAGTACAACACAGAAGGAGGACATTCGGCCCAACGAGTCTACACCTATCACTGTTTTTAACCTGTAGCCTGGAGGAGAAATTCATAGAATGCATACGGGATTGTTTCTTAGAACAGTATGTTACAGAACCTACAAGGGAGCAAGCTATTTTAGATCTGGTCCTGTGTAATGAGACAGGAATAATAAACGATCTCCAAGTAAAAGATCCTCTCGGAATGAGTGATCACAGTATGGTTGAATTTGTAATACAGATTGAGGGTGAGGAAGTAGTGTCTCAAACGAGCGTACTATGCTTAAACAAAAGGGACTATAGTAGGATGAGGGCAGAGTTGGCTAAAGTAGACTGGAAACACAGACTAAACGGTGGCACAATTGAGGAACAGTGGAGGACTTTTAAGGAGCTCTTTCATAGTGCTCAACAAAAATATATTCCAGTGAAAAAGAAGGGATAACCAGCCGTGGATAACCAAGGAAATAAAGGAGAGTATCATATTAAAAAAACAATGCGTATAAGGTGGCCAAGGTTAGTGGGGAAACTAGAAGATTGGGAAAATTTTAAACAGCAGCAAAGAATGACTAAGAAAGCAATAAAGAAAGGAAAGATAGATTACGTGGGTAAACTTGCGCAAAACATAAAAACAGATAGTAAAAGCTTTTACAGATATATAAAATGGAAAAGAGTGACTAAAGTAAATGTTGGTCCCTTAGAAGATGAGAAGGGGTATTTAATAATGGGAAATGTGGAAATGGCTGAGACCTTAACAATTATTTTGCTTCGGTCTTCACAGTGGAAGACACAAAAACCATGCCAAAAATTGCTGGTCACAGAAATGTGGGAAGGGAGGACCTTGAGACAATCACTATCACTAGGGGGGTAGTGCTGGACAGGCTAATGGGACTTAAGGTAGACAAGTCCCCTGGTCCTGATGAAATGCATCCCAGGGTATTAAAAGAGATGGCGGAAGTTATAGCAGATGCATTAGTTATAATCTACCAAAATTCTCTGGACTCTGGGGAGGTACCAGCGGATTGGAAAGCAGCTAATGTAACTCCTCTTTTATAAAAAAAAAAGGGGGCAGACAAAAGGCAGGTAACTATAGGCCGGTTAGTTTAACATCTGTAGTGGGGAAAATGCTTGAAACTATCATTAAGGAAGAAATAGCGGGACATCTAGATAGGAATAGTGCAATCAAGCGGACGCAACATGGATTCATGAAGGGGAAATCATGTTTAACTAATTTACTGGAATTCTTTGAGGATATAACGAGCATGGTGGATAGAGGTGTACCGATGGATGTGATGTATTTAGATTTCCAAAAGGCATTCGATAAGGTGCTACACAAAAGATTACTGCAGAAGATAAAGGTTCGCGGAGTCAGAGGAAATGTATTAGCATGGATAGAGAATTGGCTGGCTAACCGAAAGCAGAGATTCGGGATAAATGGGTCCTTTTTCGGGTTGGAAATCGGTGGTTAGTGGTGTGCCACAGGGATTGGTGCTGGGACCACAACTGTTTACAATATACATAGATGACCTGGAAGAGGGGACAGAGTGTACTGTAACAAAATGTGCAGATGACACAGATTAGTAGGAAAGCGGGTTGTGTAGAGGACAGAGAGAGGCTGCAAAGAGATTTAGATAGGTTAAGCGAATGGGCTAAGGTTTGGCAGATGGAATACAATGTCAAAGTGTGAGGTCATCCACCTTGGGGGGGGGGGAAAAAAAAAACAGTAAAAGGGAATATTATTTGAATGGGGAGAAATTACAATATGCTGCAGTGCAGAGGGGCCTGGGGGTCCTTGTGCATGAATCCCAAAAAGTTAGTTTGCAGGTGCAGCAGGTAATCCGGAAGGCGAATGGAATGTTGGCCTTCATTGCGAGAGGGATGGAGTACAAAAGCAGGGAGGTCCTGCTGCAACTGTATAGGGATTGGTGAGGCCGCACCTGTAGTACTGCGTGCAGTTTTGGTCACCTTACTTAAGGAAGGATATACTAGCTTTGGAGGGGGTACAGAGACGATTCACTAGGCTGATTCCGGAGATGAGGGGGTTACCTTATGATAGATTGAGTAGACTGGGTCTTTACTCGTTGGAGTTCAGAAGGATGAGGGGTGATCTTATGGAAACATTTAAAATAATGAAAGGGATAGACAAGATAGAGGCAGAGAGGTTGTTTCCACTGGTCGGGGAGACTAGAACTAGGGGGCGCAGCCTCAAAATAAAGGGGAGCCAATTTAAAACTGAGTTGAGAAGGAATTTCTTCTCCCAGAGGGTTATGAATCTGTGGAATTCTCTGCCCAAGGAAGCAGTTGAGGCTAGCTCATTGAATGTATTCAAGTCACGGAGAGATAGATTTTTAACCAATAAGGGAATTAAGGGTTACAGGGAGCAGGCGGGTAAGTGGAACTGAGTCCACGGCCAGATCAGCCATGATCTTGTTGAATGGCGGAGCAAGTTCGAGGGGCTAGATGGCCTACTCCTGTTCCTAATTCTTATGTTCTTATTGAAACCCCATAAAAAGTTAGACACATTCAAATGAGGTGCAGCTGGGTTTTTAGTGGCGATCTGAGCAATGTTCGCCCTAATTTTTTTTTTTAAGGGGGCGCAGAGCCCTTTTAATGGCCGCGTGGCCCATTCAGACTTGCGCATGCGTGGTTCTTTGCATTTTAAGGGAACGTTGGATCTATGTAATAACTTCTGAACAGCTGTTCTGGCCTTGAAAAGCTAATTTTATTTTGGTGCAACGTCAAATGTATCCATTAAGTTAAAAATTATTAGAAGTTTGTTCATGATATTTCAGCTTCTATCGTAACCCAATATCGATGTTTAAAAAAAAAAAACTTTTCACTTTCTGTAAATGTTGTTTAAAAAGTGGGTTGATGATTATTAGTACTTTCTATTTCCTGGATCCCTGCCTGAGAATTTTGCAAGGTGATTGGCTGCTTCGACAGCTTGTCGCCATCACAGCAGCTCGCACTGAGAGTCCCACTATACTACGTTGATTTCAGCTGCACTTCGGAAAAGCCTAACTTTTCACCACAGAGATAGAGATCTTTGTGGGAAGCTTACTTCGGGGCCAGAGGCAAACTCCTTTGGTTCACCACTGACTGCAAATTATGCGCCGTTGTTAACCTAACACAAGTCATTTCAACCCGAGGTGCATTTAACACACGAATTATAATTTTATTACAAACCTTTCTCCAAACAGGTTTTAAAAACACATATTCAAACTTGGTATATGTTCTAAAAGTTATGGTGATACCTATTGTAAAAAGCAGTAGGAGATTGTGGAGGTGATGTCTATCTCAGAGTTAACATTAATCTGTTCTTGATGAATTTAAAGCATTTCTGATTTTTGACATTTTAGAAAGTATACCAACATACTGTTTAATTGAGTTTAGATTGATGTTTGCTATGGAACGGTCGAATCCAATTTCCTCCTTCCTTGCCAGCCTCTCAAACTCAACTGAGTTCTTAATCGTGCCGGCATTGGTATGGTTTGACAGTGAGGAAACTAAACCTCTATCACAGGGAGGCAGAGAAATCCTCAAACATTCAACTTCGACTTATTTGTACATGCATCTTGGTTGACGTGGGGTGGAAAAATTTGTTTGTGCACTATTCAAAGGGTCCTCCAACACTGCAGCTTGTGGTTCTCAAAAGTTGCATAGAATTTTATTTCAAAGTAAACTGGTGAAGTAGGAAGAGTCCTTACTTAAGTGTTGGTGGTTTATATTCCTTTACATTTTGTTTTATATTATTAAAATACCTCCTTTTTCACCAAATTCTTTTCAGGTCTCCCTTCTCATCCACAATACAAACTTATGAAGCAGCAGTGCACTGGCAGTTCTGGCATGATGGTTTTCTTGATTAAAGGAGGGCTGAAAAATGCCGAGACATTCCTTCAAAATCTAAAAGTGAGTGACATTCCAGCCACAGTTCTTTCTTATTAACATTGCCTGAATTGTTGTGTTTTGGTGAGCCCACTTCTAAAATGAGAATGGGCATGTTACTTTGGGCCCAAGTTTCCACATGATTTGGCCTGATTTTTAGGAGCAACTGGTGGAGAACGGACTACCTTAGAAATCGCAATTCTCCACTTTTTTTTTTCTGCAGTTCTAGTCAGGTAGAACAGTTCTACTTTGGAACAGAATTTTTTCTTCAAGGGAGCGTGTCCGGCCACTGACGCCTGATTTCAAAGTTTCCACAGTGAAAACGTACTCCAAACTAACTTAGAATGGAGCAAGTGAAGATTTTTGTAGAACTGAAAAAACCTGTTCTACACTAAAAAAATCAGGCGCAGGTTACAAATTAGGCGTCCAGAATGAGGTGGAGGGAAAGGGAAGTCATTC
The DNA here is from genome assembly GCF_044704955.1 of Pristiophorus japonicus. Classification (NCBI taxonomy): domain Eukaryota; kingdom Metazoa; phylum Chordata; class Chondrichthyes; family Pristiophoridae; genus Pristiophorus; species Pristiophorus japonicus. The sequence goes on along the minus strand of NC_091984.1, from coordinate 82,835,151 downwards.
AATTTTACAATAAATCCTTATTTATACTTCTACAAATATTATACAAATAAATCCAACCTGAATAAACATTTTATAAGCAAAGAAAAGATTAAATAAACCATCTTCCTACCTGTGTGAAAGTGCTTCAGGCACAGAGAATGCTGCTGTCAGCCTGAAGCGCCCGTTCTTCCCACGAGGGGGGGGGAGGAGGCGCCCGTTCTTCCCGCGGGGGGGGGGTGTGGCGCCCGTTCTTTCCCGCGGGGGGGGGGGGGGAGGAGGAGGAGGAGGCGCCCGTTCTTTCCCGCCGGGGGGGGGGGAGGAGGCGTCCGTTCTTTCCCTCGGGGGGAGGAGTCGCCAGTTCTTTCCCGCGGGGGGGTGGGGGGGGGGAGGCGCCCGTTCTTCCCGCGAGGGGGGTGTGGGGGAAGAGAGGGGAGAGGAGGCACCCGTTCTTTCCCGCGGGGGGGGGGGGGGGGATGGAGAGGAGAGGAGGAGGAGACAGTGAGAAGGCTGCAAGTGCTGATGTGCAGATGGCAATGTGCTTTTATTAAAAAAATGTTCAAAAATTAAACAGCTACAAAGAACTACAAAAATGGCCAAGTGCCAATGTTTTTTTCGCATTGAGCATGTGCGAACGCTCCAACGCGCACGCGCAGCGTTGCCGGCAGGAAAAAAAGTAATTTAAATGGTACCTGCCCCCTCCCACTTACAAAATCGGCGCGAGTGTAGGCTCTGCCCCCCTGAGCGCCGCGCCAGGCAGACAAGGAGCTGCAGAATGCTCCAGAGTTTTTTTTTTTAGGCGCGAAAAACGGGCGCCCAGCTCGGAGGGGCGCCCGTTTTTTATCGTGTGGAAACTTGGGCCCATTATGTCCACTTAGATTTCTGTCTACAATATGCCCGAGTCCTATTTGAGCACTGAAACATATGGGCCATTAAATGAGCAGCTGTTCAATTTTTGTTTAAAAAGAGAAATAACTTTTTTTTGGGGGAGGGAAGAAAAATAAGAGTAAGATAAATTTGGTTAATTGTATTTCAGTACCCAGTCCAGGCGCTCATTCTTCAACAAGCTATTGGATTATGATGGGGCATCACAGGTGACCCCAAATTTGGCCTTGCCTTATATCCCCCAGATGTACTTTTCAGCAGTTGATTTTTGTTTCTTCCCCATCAAAGCCAGTGGTTGCATTCTTTTGATGCTGACTTGGCTGATATTACCAAACGAGGCTGATTGTGCCTTAACCTCTGATCTTTCTGGTCTTTATGGTTCAATGTCACATTTGGGCAGAGCTGCTTGACTTTTGGAATAATATGGGGCTATTTCAGGATTTTAGTTGTGTATTTCTATGGAGGAGAAAAATCTGGCATATTTCATTGCTTATCTTCAAATTCCATGAATGTAAATAGATATGTTGTGGTTCCCAGTGGGGCACTGTACATGATCTGTATCAGGAGTGAGATTCTGAGCAGAATGAACTTTTCATGCTGTACTTTTTTTAAATTTCAGCTGTTTGCTCTTGCCGAGAGTTTGGGAGGATATGAAAGTCTAGCGGAGCATCCGTAAGGAATCTTTTTTCAAATTATATATACTTTTAAACAAATTATTGATCCGACCCTGCCTGGCTGACTGTTGTAGTGGTTCCTATTTGTATTTTTAAAAAAAGACTTTCAAATTTGGAAAGACTGGCTTTTCAACATGCAAAGGAAAATATAAATTGGTAACTGGCAGTAGTCAGTTTTCTTAGTACAATGAGGAACAAATAAATGCGCAGAGCACCATCTAATAAGGGCTATAGAGTTACGAGTCACACTATTCTAACTTAAAAGATATTTAAGGATCGGTTATTTGAAAATGAATATTTAATAAGTTATACAGGTAATGCAAGGAAACAACATTTGTTAATATATTACAACATATATATGTGTGTACAGAAGAAATATCAAATGTCAATTACAAAAAAAATTGCAATGAACTGCAAGAAACTCCCTGTAGTAATGTTCATTGTCCATGTTCTTTTTAAAGCCTTTATGCTGGTGATGAGATTAAAGCCCTCAGGATGTTGCAAGATATAAGGTTACAGTTGCACCTGCTCGAAGGGATATGCTGTACTGTGTAAACACATGCATATATTAAAATAGTTGCAGTTTCAAAACAATTCTGTAATAACATTTGGATTCACTTTTTTTTGTTAATCTGGACTGAGGATGGTGTGAAAAAGGATGGTATTTGAGATTTTGTATAAATGTTTCATCTATATTTCAAAATCCATTGTCCTGATGTTTCTCCATTTAGTGCTATCTGATCTATGAGATGCATGTGACGATCAAATGTCCCTGTTTGTGGCAATCATGTGATCTCCCTCCCCACCCAATTACTAGTATTCCCAAGGCAGCCATTAGTGAGAAACACTTCCGTATAATTTTTTAACCATATAATCACATTCATTCTTTTTGACTAGAGAGCAATTTAAAAAAATGTCTTGCTTTATACTCATTACCTTTTACTCATTATTGCAAGGATTTTTGAAAAAATTATTTTCATGAGGCCTTGAAACATTTTTAAGTTATAATGTTTGAATAATTATTTTGAAGGATTTTTTTGACTTTTTTTCACACGGATGCATTAATGCAGAAAAACAATTTGTGACTTTTGACTAAAATTGGAAATATTTTTATGACCTAATTCCTTCTAAACACAAAATTCAAATGCTACACTAAATTTAAGGTCACTTAATTCTAATTTTTGGTTACTTCAAAGCTCTTTCAAACAAAAATTGTTTATTTAAATTGATCAATTCTCATTTATTGGAGCAAAGATGACCGAGTTAACAGCAGTAGCCTGTGCAGTCATTATGGTCAAAAATGCTTTAGTTTTACAGCAACTCGTTTTGCTATTTTAATTTCATTAGCCACTTTTATTTTAAAGTTACTGTAGCAGACAGAATAATCAAAAAACATTCAATTAGATTCCTTGCTCCATTTATATTTTAAATTTTACTTTGGCTTTTGATCACAATTATGCATTTGATTTTACAACAACTCCTTTGAATTAATTTTCAATATTACCATTTGTATGAAATTTTATTAAAGTTCAAAAGATTGTCTAATGTGCAATAATTTTGCTAATTGAGTCATTAGCATTTTGCCTAAATCATTTTATTGGACATTTCCATTTAACTACTTTTACTCATTCTTTGATTTGCAAACAGAACAATTAAACGGTTATGGTGATTCATTAAATGTTGTTTATATTTAGTTCTTTTAGCACCAGGGTAACTTTTAGTGCCGCGTTATCATTTTTCTACTTCAGTTTTCAGAAAGCCTCAAAGGATTTTTCTTTTGCTGCTGACTTATTGTCCACTTTTACAGGGATTAAAATATTTAGTACATTTTATCACTCCACAAACCGTTCAAAAGTTCATCCATGTGTTTTCTTTTAACCGTCTACATCCTGATTTGATTTTTTCCCCCCCCACTATAAGTGGCTGATTAAAAGGCAAAATTATCCAAAAAAGGCTTGGCTATGATAAAATATCAATATTTACAAACATAAAGAACATGCATTATCACATCCTCAGGATGTCTGTGATTCACGTACTAGTTATTTTTGAACTGTAGACATTGCTATGTAGCAAAATGTAGGGCATAGTTATTGGCCCTGAATTTGTGGTCGGAGGTTTCCCGCAGAGAAATGCCTCCAATCTGCAAATAAAAGGCCCACGTTCCTGGTAGTCCGGGAAGTGCAGAGATTCGCGGTCCTTGGCCTCAGAACCTGTGTGTAGGGGAGCACGCAGTTCGCAAGTGCCCCTGGGATCACATTGGCCAACCAATAAAAGAAGGGTGTATATATGGAATCCCCATAAGTATAAATGGCAATACCCCCCAAAATACATCTAGACATTAAATAAATAAAAAAACATTACGTATTTAAAATTAAATAAATGGTATTTAATTAAATATTTAAAACAACTTTAATTAAGTGAAAAATAAATTTACATGTTTTAATGAGGCTAAAAATAAGCTTACCTTGTACAAAATTTTTAAATGTATAAATTATGTTTTATTTTTTATTTTTTTTTTAAACTCTTACGCTGGTAAAAGCAGGTCTTGTGCCAACTCTGTCTGCTGATGCCCTTTTCCCGGGGATGTGTTGGATCTGTCAAGAAAATTCTTGACTGATCTCAAGTTTCTGGTTTTCGCGCACCTCGTACGCACCCGTAGGGGCTGCAAAATACGGCCCAATAAGTTTGTAAGTCTATTTAGGCTTGTCTAACTCTACAAAATGAAAGGAATGATGCAGGGTAACGTGCTATTTAAATTCTAGTTTGTAAATCTCCTCTACAAAATCTTCACTTCAAAACTTGATCATAGCAAATCTTTGCAAATTTTACATTTTCCCCCCCCCCCCCCCATTCCATAAAAGCATCCCCTGTACCATTGTGATACTTTTCCCTTTTCCACAGCACCCAGTTTTCCTCTGAGATTGCCAAGTTAGAGGCAGTTTTAAACTGTGCACTCATGCCAACTAGAGGCTGTGTTGAACCTGCCCTAACTCACTTCATCTAACATACCTGCCTTTTTCCAAACAATGTTATGAAATGTTATCTTGCATATAGGGTGCAAGTAGCCTATCAATCTGGGTTAGATTTGAATCCAAGTTCCATGGGCATCATTCAGTTCTCCTGACTGTTCCATACAGTCAGTTCACGTTTTGAATATTGGCCATTGGGATGAGGTGGGTAATGGGCTTGCAGGGAAAGCTCATTCCTCCTCCACCTTCCTCTCCTCTTTCTTCACACACACGCAGTCTCCTTTTTAAAAACTACAGGAAGGAGAGGAAGCGTGATAGTAAAAATGTTTGCCAGAAAATATCCTAATTAACAGTGCAACACCAATGAACTGTATTCTCTCTTAGGGCTATTATGACGCATGCTTCTGTTCTGAAGAAGGATCGCGATATGCTGGGGATAAGTGATACCCTAATCCGATTATCTATTGGCTTAGAGGATGTAGCAGACATCATTGAAGACCTACGTCAAGCACTAAAAGCTGCAGTAAGAAATAAAATCTAATTTAAAGGGGAAATCAAAGTTAATGTTTCTTGAATATTACTTCTGACCTCTGCATCAGACCATCTAAGTAAAAGCATGAAATGCAAGTTTTTTTTTCTTTAGTGTTAAATTGGAATGCTTCCATTCTCTCCTGTCTTCCCCCAATCTCCTGTTCTCAGCTGTTCAGTGCTGATGCCCAACTTTGATCCCTGATTCTTATAGGGATCCTGTATGTGGCCTTGGTGTTCCTGACATAGCTGGGGAAGGAAATCGGTCCAAGTTCTTGCCTCTAGTTGGAAGTGGGTAATGGTGTCCCACAGGATGCAATTCTGGCCATTTCTGTTCACTGTATCAATGATTAGGATATAAACCTAGAGAGAGCGGTGTCAAAATTTGCAGATGATGTCAAAATAGGAGGTATAGTTAATTGCTTAGAAGATCAATGGAAGCTGTAAAGGTATATTGATGATCTGGTGGAATAAACTTGAAAGTGGCAGTTGGACTCCAACGTCAGCAAGCGTGAGATGATTTTTTTTTAAAGCAGTAAGTATACTCTGAATAGAAGTAGGTGTTTGGTGCTGTGAAAGAGCAGAGGAATTTGGGGGTACAGGTTCACAGGACATTAAAGGCAACATGTCCGGTTGATGAGGCTGTTTTTATTTTTTTTTAATTAATGGAATTCTAGGTTTTATCATGTGGTATAGAATATAAAAGCCAAGCTATTTAATGAGCCTATACAAAACCTCCAATTAGCATATACTTTGGGAGGACATGGAGGCTTTAGAGAGGGTGCAATCCTGATTCTCTAGGATGCTGCCTGGTGTGAGGAAAGACTTGAAAAAATTGCATCTTTTTTGTTCGAACAATACACATTATGGTAGATGTTTAAGAATGACCTAAGGATGGGACAGGTAAATAGAAGCATGTAATTGGGGCATGAAGAATGAGGGGACATAGATACAAGATTAATTATAAGACACTTGGAACAGAGGGCAGGAGAAGTACCTTCAGAGTTGATGCTGTGGTATTCACTTCCAAGGTTAGTGGTTGAGGCAGAAACTTTTGACATTCAAGGCTACAATTGGATAGGTGGGTGAAGGGAGTTGAAGGAACAGGACCCTTGATAGGTAAATGTCGTCATGTTAATTATTTGCTCACATGGAAGTTAAACCCCAACATGAATTGGTTGGGCTGAATGTATTTCCATGATCACGTGACTCATTCTGGAAAGCGTATGGATGTCGGGTGAGGACAGGTTTGGAGGAAATAGCCTACTGATCTTCTGAAGAATGGGCACTTGGTGAGGTACAGGGCAGTTTATGGCCCTTGTGAAATTTTACCACAGGAGTACCTGTTTTCAGGAGATGTGTGGAGGTTGATGCACTCTTATGGTCAGCACTTTGGTGACCCAGTCAGCTTGTCTGTTTGCTGACAAAAATCATCACTAGGGACCCTCTACCCCTGCCATCATCTGGCCCCAGTTCTGTTCCTTTTGAGTTTGGCGCTCCATTTTTGGATGAAGTACCAGGAGAGTAGGATTTAAATAATGGGAGTGAAGTGGGGAAAAGAACGTCACTTACTTTTGTTCATTTTGTTTCTCCAGCATCCGAATGTGATTACACCTGTCGAGAAAAGCAACAAATCACTTCGCAATTAACCAGAGAGTGCTCCCTTGAAGGAAATGCAATTATTGATTTGGGGGAAACCTCAAGAAGTGGCAAAACATATATCCATTATCAACTTTGATTAAGCTAGACTTAATTTCTGCTTCTTAACATGTTTTGATCTGTGATGAATAATCTGAGTATTGAAACTGAAAAACATAATATATATGCAAACTGTGTAGCAGATTTATGTATTTTACAATTTTATTCTGAGTAGCTTTGCAAAGGGCTGACTTGGTTCATTTGCAAAAGTTGCAATTAAGATATTTTTAAACTATCATTCACTCTTTGGAATGATGGTGGTGGGGAACCAGGAAAATATTTTTTACAATATTGAGGTGCAATGACCTGTAATATTTATGATTCTAGGCTGCTGTCTAAATATTAAACTTCTAACGGTGGTACATGTCCTTGTATTTCTTATTTTTTGATTTTATAAAAAAAAAGACGGATTTATATAGCGCCTTTCACTACCACTGGACGTCTCGAGCACTTTACAGCCAATGAAGTACCTTTTAGAATGCAGTCACTCTTGTAATGTGGGAAATGTGGCAACCAATTTGCGCACAAGCAAGCTCCCACAAACACCACCTTCATAGGCAGTCCCTTGGAATTGAGGAAGACTTGAGTTGTTAGGTGACGGAACAATCCAATATGGGAATTACAGTCACTGTCATAGGTGGGACAGACAGTCGTTGAAGGAAAGGATGGGTGGGGAGTTTGGTTTTCCGCCCGTTCCTTCCGCTTCCATGCACTTGTTTTCTGCATGTTCTCGGCACCCTCCCGGATGCTCTTCCTCCACTTAGGGTGATCTTTGGCCAGGGATTCCCAGGTGTCGGTGGGGATGTTGCACTTAAACAAGCAGCCTTTGAGGGTGTCCTTGAAACATTTTATCTGCCCACTTGGGGCTCGCTTGCCACGTAGGAGTTCAGAGTCGAGTGCTTGCTTTGGGAGTCTTGTGTCGGGCATGCGAACAATGTGGCCCACGCAACGGAGCTGGTAGAGTGTGGTCAGTGATTCGATGCTGGGGATATTGGCCAAATTGAGGACACTCATTGGTGCGCCTGTCCTCCCAGGGGATTTGCAGGATCTTGCGGAGACATTGTTGGTGGTATTTCTCCAGTGATTTGAGGTGTCTACTGTATATGGTCCACGTCTCTCAGCCATATCCTTTAATGACTTCGAGACGCAGAATGCCCACAGCACTTGGTCTGCCCTTCAGGCCATCATAACCAGTGCCTGCGAAGAGACGCTCGATCACTCAACCAGGAAACACCAGGACTGATTTGATGAGAATGACCAGGAGATCCAAGAGCTAATAAATCACACGCGTAGGGCATTTCTGAACCTAAAACAACAACCCAACTCTGGAGCAGCAAAGCAGCTTTACAGACGCCTTATGGCCGAGGTCCAACAAAAAAACCTGCGACCTAAAGAATAGATGGTGGTTGGAGAAAGCACAGGAGATTCAGCAGCTGGTCGACAGCCATGATGTGTGAGGATTCTTCACCGCAGTCAAGTCCAAGGCCCTACCCCAAAGCTGGCCAAGAATGGGGAGACACTTATCAAGGACACAGGCAGTCAGGACCCACTGGAAGGAGCACTTCGAAGATCTCAATTGACACGAGTGTCCTCGACTCCATCCCACAGCTTGCTACCCACCACCATCTCAGCAAAACCCTGCACGAGGTCACCCGTCAGCTCAAGAACAAGGCATCAGGAGCAGATGGAATCCCCGCTGAGGTACTAAAGTATGGCGGAGAAGCACTATTGGCACGAATGCATGACCTCATCTCTCTCGTCTGGAAGGAGGAGAGCATGCCGGGAGATCTGAGATGCAGTAATTGTGACCATCTTTAAAAAAGGGGACAAGTCCGACTGCAGTAACTACAGAGGAATCGCTATCATCAGCCACTGGAAAGGTCATTGTTAGAATCTTCCTTAACCGTCTTCTCCCAGTGGCTGAGTAGCTCCTCCTGGAGTCACAGTGCAGATTCTGTCCACTAAGGGATGCAACGGACATGATCTTTACAGCACGACAACTGCAAGAGAAATGCAGGGAACAGCAACAACCCTTGTACATGGTCTTTGACCTTGCAAGGGGGGTTAACCACGAGGGACTATGGAGAGTCCTCCTCCGTTTTGGCTGCCCCCAAAAGTTTGTCGTAGTCGTCATCCGCCTGCTCCACGACGACATGCAAGCCGTGATCCTGACCAATGGATCCACCACGGACGCAATCCACATCTGGACCGGGTCCAGTAGGGCTGCGTCATCGCGCCAACCACCACCTTGATCTTCCTCGCTGCAATGTTCCACCTCGCACTCAACAAGTTCCCCGCTGGAGTGGAACTAAACTATAGAACCAGTGGGAACCTGTTCAACCTTTGTCCCTTCGTCACTTCCAGGCCAGATCCAAGACTGCCCCATCCTCTGTCGTCGTGCTATAATACGCGGACGACGCTTGCATCCGTGCACAGAGAGACTGAACTCTAAATCATAGTCAACATGTTCACCGAGGCATACGAAAGCATAGGCTTCATGCTAAACATCAGTAAGACAAAAGTTCTCCACCAACCTGACCCTGCCACACAGCACTGTGCCCCCCCCCCCCCAAAGTCATCAAGATCCAAGGTGCGGCCCTGGACAACGTTGACCACTTTCCATACCTCGGGAGCCTATTATCAGCAAGGGCAGACATCAATGACTAGGTTCAACACTGCCTCCAGTGCACTAGCGCTGCCTGAGGCTGAGTGTGTTTGAAGATCAGGCCCTGGAATCTGGCACCACCCACAAACAGCAATGTGATAATGACCAGATAATCTGTTTTTTGTTCTGATTAAGGGATAAATATTGGCCAGGACACCTGGCTAAATAGGTGTAAAGGGCTAAAGTATACATTATTTGAAGATGAGGAATTTGCAGGTTACGGATAAAAAGCAGGGATGTGGGATTAGCCATGACTGCTCCAAGAGCCAATATGGGCCGATGGACTGAATGGCCTTCTGTGCTGTAAGTTTCAAGGGCTAGAATTTCCTATGGCTTGCCGTCCAGTTTTTGGGCGGTATTGGCGATTGTGCGTGCTAATTGGGTAAGCGGAAAATTCCCTACCTGAGTTATGCCGGTGATTTTGAGGTACCGCTGGGGAGCGGACTGTCGGCGTGCACCCTCCTGAGATTACCCTGGTGCGATATTTGGGTCAGCAGTGACCCATAGGTGAGGTATGATTTTTTTTTAAAACACCCACGAGGATCAGCGGAGCTGGGCGGTAGATAGGGTAGCTCTTCAAGAAAAAGGTTAGTAATTGGTCTTTTACTAATTATATTAAAAAATCTGTTGTAGTTATTTAGTTTAAACGGGTCTTGGGAATGTTTTTTTGATTTATTTTTAGGTGATGTTTTTTGAGATTTTTGTTTTCCTGCTACTAGGCCCAACCTGCAGCCTTGGGGAAATTTAAAAAAAAAATATTTTCGCCCATTTTGTTTAGGAACCGTCCACTTGACCCTAAATTGCACTCTTTCGCCCAGCATGGGGGTACAAGGCCCATGTTTTTCGCTTGGTGGATTTTAAAACTTTTTGGGGGGACGTTTTCGCTGCTGGTAATCTGCCCAATCTTAGCGGTATTTTGGGCGGCAATCAGGCGCTGGTGGGCTGAATGTCAAATTCTAATAGAATTTGACACTCTGCACAATGTCTGCCCAAACTGGACAATGGTTCTTCGGTATTCATTCTTCAGTAGTGTTGTGTTGAATACATTGGGTGAATCAATCAAATTAAGTTTCTCCATAATTGGGTCGATCTCAACTGCTGTCAAAGGCACTTAAATAATACCATTCATGAGTGCCACCACTCTCAATCCTTGTATAAAATGCTCGTCACCTGTACATGCTACTGTGACTTGTACCAAATTGACAACTATTTTATGAAAAGCAAGTAATTATTCTAGACAGGGTAGATGAGCACGATAATCCTAAGAAATCCAGTCGGCTATTGCTGAACACATACTTGCCAAAGAAGAGCTTTTTATGACAGTTGCTTGGGAAACCAGATTGGACGTGGAGCTGTAATAAGTAAGACTCCATTATTCTCTCAGAAAAGCAGACTGATTTAAGGGTTAGGAACAGACAAGATAAGGGAATGTTATGTACGGAATAGCCTAGGCCTTGGTTCAGCCTGGACAATATGGGGGGGAGAAGCACAAAGGGAGGTGACTTGTTGAGTCAAATGACGGAAGGGAGAAGAGGCAGATTTGAGTTTGGTAAGGGGACAAAGAACAAATAAAAATACATTTTGTGCTTAGAAAAGTTACTGTAGCAAGAGAATAGTGAAATGCAGGTCTACATGTCTGCACTCGCATCTGTTGAATGTGCTTTGCATGCTGACTGAAGAAACAAAGGTATTAAACCCGTGCCATGACTATCTTCATTACTACGCAAGTAGAGCCATCATGTGGTTATCTACCTCCATCATTGGCGAGCTGCCAGAGCCTGAATTTGCACCTTTTTTGTTCTGATAACTGGGGAGGTGGTGTTATCTGACTGAAGTAAGACCTGAGCTATCAAGAACTCGATTTGGACAAGCTCTGGAACAGGAGGTAGACTACTTTCACTATCTGCAATGGTGACCACTACACTGTAGGGCACAGGATAAGGAACATCTATGTGTGAGTAGTATACATTTTATCGGGGAAATAGAACCAGTACAAAAGTGTGTGGTGCTTTGATGTAACAGTGGAGGAGCCTTTGTGCTGGCCACACAGACCTCAATCTCTTAGATATCATAGAAAGGGGAAGTTCTTGAAAGAAAGAAGAGGGGAGACTGATCACCTCCACCTAGGGGCCAAATCTAGATGGGAAAAGGTCAGATAAATCCAAAGGGGAAAGAGGCTTGATGTGGTACAGCTGTAATAAAATGGAAATCATCATCATAGGCAGTCCTTCTGAATCGAGGAAGACTTGCTTCCACTTCTGAAGTGAGTTCTTTGGTGGCTGAACAGTCCAATATGAGAGCCAAAGACTCTGTCACAGGTGGGACAGATGGTCATTGAGGAAAAGGGTGGGTGGGACTGGTTTGCCGCACGCTCTTTCCGCTGCCTGCGCTTGATTTCTGCATGCTCTCGACGTTGAGACTCGGTGCTCAGCGCCCTCTCCGATACACTTCCTCCACTTAGGGTGGTCTTGGGCCAGGGACTCCCAGGTGTTGGTGGGGATGTTGCACTTTATCAGGGAGGCTTTGAGGGTGTCCTTGTAACGTTTCCACTGCCTACCTTTGGCTCATTTGCCGTGAATGAGCTCCAAGTAGAGCACTTGCTTTGGGAGTCTCGTGTCTGGCATGCGAACTGTGTGGCCTGCCCAGTGGAACTGATTGAGTGTGGTCAGTGCTTCAATGCTGGGGATCTTGACCTGGGCGAGGGCGCTGATGTTGGTGCGCCTGTCGTCCCAGGGAATTTGTAGGATCATGCGGAGACATCGTTGGTGGTATTTCTCCAGCGTCTTGAGGTGTCTGTGTACATGGTCCATGTCTCTGAGCCATACAGGAGGGCGGGTATTACTATAGCGCTATGGACCATGAGCTTGGTAGCAGTTTTGAGGGCCTGGTCTTCGAACACTCTTTTCCTCAGGCAGCCGAAGGCTGCACTGGAGGCAGTGTAGTGCAGTGTGATAACTGTATTGAGAAAAAAAAGTAAAAAGATAAAACAGGGTAACTGATGGTAATGCTGCAAATAACAATGAATCCCAATGAAAGATACACGGAGGCCGAAATTCAGCAACTGAATAAGGCCCGTTACCGCCGGATTGCGGCAGCCATGCAGCAAAGACGAGCAGCCGGCGATTTCTGGTCGAATGGCTGCCGCAAGCTAAATTCAGCAAGGGTATTTTTCTGGCGGTCCCTACTTCCGCCCCGCTGCGGCCATGAATGCGCCATCTGTGCACGCACCACCCGGAGTCCCCCACCTCTCAAAATTCAGCCTGAAAAATCTTATGCCGGCCGAACGGTGCCCCCGACAGCTTTTTCTGTCAGTGCATCTTTCATTCCCTCTGTTAGCCCTGGCTGCACGGCGGCCATTAAAGGCAAGGGCGCAATGCCGCGGCAGCCATTATATTTTCTTTTGTCAGCCGGACTATTCGGCCGGGTCACCAACAGGCAGCCTGGCAATCCTTTTGGATGCCCGGCCAAAACCCTCCCGGCTGGCCCAGTGACCGATCTGAAATAATTGTCGAATCTCCCTTTTTTAAAAGGAGGGAGATATGGGGTGACATGGTGTATGTAGTACTCAAATCACTGACTCCACACAGTCTGCTGTTGTAGTAACTGCTGTGATCTTGGTCCTTTATAGTGTAACTCCAGAGTGCCTCTCAGCTGTCGTGGGCAGCCTTTTATACTCTGTCTTGCAGGTACTTTCAGGTCTCCCACCACAGCGCCCTCTGTGGCACACTATTGTACTTATACATTTAATGTACCTGGACAATACATAACATGACAGATGTGCAATGATGTCATCACCAGCAGAGAATCCGTTCCGCCCCTCACCAGCACTTACCGCTGTACTTCTGCCCCCATTATGACCGATTTTCTGGCCACTTTAATTTAAAAAACAAAGCTGAATATCGATCAAGAATCAACCTCACCCTACCCGGCGGTGAAAACACTTAAACGATAAGTGCGCCAGGTTTCTGGTGGGTCTGAATTTCGGCCCCACTATCTAAAGAGCAGAACACTGAACTGTCTAGTCAGAACCAGACCCTTTGGGCAAAGATAAAGGTAGCAAAATTGGGGGGTGGGGTGTGAATGGTGCGCAAATGGGTTTTGCCTGGGCATGACGAGAATGGCGCTTCCTGCTAAATTGGGTGGGAGTTTTGAGGCGGCACTAACACGTCGCGTCCCACTCGATTACATCCCATAACAGCCCCGGAAGCTAAATTCACTATCTTCCCCCTGTGATCCCGCCTGGCGCTGTTTGTCGGCGGGAGCAGCACTATTTAAAGGTTCTATCTTCCGGGAAAATTTTTAGTCAGCCAATAATGGTTGTTGCTTACTTCCACATAGGAAGACAGGCGCTTTGACAGATTTCAGCGATTTCCAGTTGAAGGGGTCTTCTGGCTGTTAAACACTCATGACTTTCATTGAGGGCAGATTTGAAAGTGCAACGTTTGTATCATTTCATGGGGGGGTGCGTTGGCACTCGCTCTCCTTCTCCGTCGGAGGAAACTTGGGCAGAGAGAAAGGCAGCAAAGTGTGGCTAGAGGGAGGAAGCCCAACAGGCCTGTCAACAGACCTCACCCTCCCAGTGTGTTCTGGCACAGACCTCACCCTCCCAGTGTGTTCTGCAGCAGTTCTCCTACATCAATTTCACTGAGGAACAGTGTGTTGGAAGGCTGCACTTCACCAAAGACATGGTCACAGGGCCCTGCCACCACCTGCAACCAGACCTCGAGCCTCAGACCAGGGCGAGGGCGGGTCTCACTGGCAGTCAAGGTTCTCATCAGTACGCCAGTGGATCCTTTTAGTGTGCAACAGGAGACATCTCCAACATCTCCCAGTTTGCCATCTATTGATGGATCTGCGTGGTCACAGGTGCTCTGTACAGAGAGAGAAGGGAATACATTTCCTTCCCCATGACCAGAGAGAAGCAGCTGGAGCGTGCATGTGGCTTTGCCAGGATAGCGGGTTTCCCCATGGTGCAGGGTGCCATTGACTACAACCATGTCGCTTTGTGGGCACATTATAATCCTGAGGTATTCCGTAACCGCAAAGGCTTCCACTCACTGTGCAGTTGGTGTGCAACCACACAGGTAGAATCCTCCCAGTCAATGTCCGCTATCCTGACAGCAGCCACGGTGCAGTCATCCTGAACCAGACTGTTGTGCCAGCTCTTTTCCAGCTACCACATCAAGCTTGCGGCTTGCTGCTCGGAGACCAGGGCTACCTGCTCTACATCTGGCTCATGACTCCCCTCTGCAACCCCAGCACTCCTGCACAACACTCGTATAATGAAAGCCATGCTGCCACCAGGAACATCAGAGTGCTCAAGCAACGGTTCCGCTGCTTTGACCGCTTGGGAGGTGTCCTCCAATATTTAGCTGAGTGGGTGTCCCTTTTCGTTGTTTGCTGTATGCTGCCTAACTTGGGCATCATGAGGGCGCAGCATTGCTGCCAGGCATAGCTCCACCACCTCAGGAGGAGGAGGAGTAAGAGAAGGAGCAGCAACGAAGGAGGCAGCCACTCTGTTCCCATTCTGCAAGAGTGGTCTGCGACCACCTCATTAGACTTCGGTTCCAGTGAATTCCAGCCCAATTCCTGGTTGTGCTGCACGTCCCAATCAGCACATCAATTTCCCCTTCCATACCACAGCCCCAAAACTGAAATGAGAGACATGACCAAATATGCAGCAGTCCAATAAAAATTTATCTCCTACCATTTAACACTATCATTAATATGTAAGAATCACCCTTGTGCAATACCTTACATCCCCTCTTAATACGCGGTTTACCTATTCTGGAGCTCCTTTGCAGTATGTCCACTGTGGCTAAAGAATGGTTGGGGGAAGGCTGCTGTGTGTTCGGGCCAGAGACTACAGATGACCTTGCAGGACGGTCAAGGGAAAGGGTAGCTTGGGCAGACCTCTACCAGCTCTGGACCTGGAAGGCCTGGCGGTAGACTGCACCACTTCAGGCTGGGTGGCATCAGTCTGAGCTGGCTGGATGACGGGCAGCAACAAGTGCAATGGCAGAGTGGCTGTGGTGGGCTCAGGAATTCTGTCTTCCTGAGCGAGGACAGCAGGTTCCTGCTCCACTGGCACTCTCCTGGGGCAGCATCTCAGCATCCCCACCAATCTGCTGGAGTACAGGTTGGTGTCCTGCTATGAAACGGAGATAACCGGTTGATTGTGGTGGACCTAGCAGCGATGACACCAGTCAGAGCTCGTGTGGCATCCAGCTGAGACTGCATGAGAGCAGTCTAAGCTTTCATGCCACCAACCATTATCCACATTACAGCACTAAGACGTTGCATTGCTATCGCCTGTGCTGCAATGGGAACTGCCACATTACCCATGGCACGCATTGAGGTCTGGATCCGCACGGTCTCTCTGGGAGTCTACCATCGTCTGCAAACTGGAAATGATGGGCTCCAATGTGCGCGCAGAGCTCTGCGTGGACTGCGCCACGCTCCTTACCATTGTCGAGAACCTGTTGGGCATCCTTACCATTGCACCTATGATGTCGGAGTGCATGGCCATCACCCTTCTTGTGAACGCCCCCCCGACTCCTCCCCATCGAGGTCCTCATCTGAGTTCTGTGCAGCAGAAATTGTGCACAAACTCTCCTTCGGGGAGCTCGCTCCCAAGCTACCCTTTCCCCTTGACCTTGCTGCAGCCCGCTAGACCCCGGTGCATCACCCAGTGCAGACCCCTCTGCTAAGCTAACCTCTGAGGACTGCATAGTGGCAATCTCTGAGCTGGTACCTGCGGGTGAGAGATTCAATGACGTGATGCTTGGGGGGGGTCCTCTTCTCCCTCGTCACTGTCTTGGGGGTTTGCTCAGGTCCAAGCTGGCCATCTGCTTGCTGATTATCTGAAAACACAAATGGCGCAAAACTCGTGTTCAGGTGAGGGCAGGCGGGCAAGGAAGGTAGACCGTATCAGGAGCTAGAAAGTGATAAAGTCTTCTGATGTGAGTGGGAAGTGGCATGAGAAAAGGAGAGGGGATAAAGATACCGGTGTTTGGATGTGTTTGACAGCACATCAGAAGACGAAGCCCATAACCATCCATGGCAGTGACATTGTGCTGTGGTGGGATCAGTAAGTGCTCAGTGTTCAGGAGATAGGCCCGAGGTCATATGAGGCACGGCCCACATCACACGGTTTACAAACAGAGGCGCAGCTTCCTTGACCTCTCGGAAGAGCAGAGCTTCCGCAGGCTGAGGTGGTCATGTCAGGTGGTGGCAGATATCTGCGGTCTCATACAGGAAGATCTATTCCCTGCTGGGCCTGGTGGCCACACATTACCAGTGGCTGTGAAAGTGATCGTCGCCCTCAACTTTGTCGCCTCCTGATCCTTCCAGGATGCTGCTCGTGACCTATCCAGGATCTCCCAGTCGGCATGAGGCAGGTCGCTGATGGGTTGTTTGACAGGGCCGACACTTATTTAAATTTTACCTGTGATGACAATAGCCAGAATGAGCGGGCACTCGGATTCGACTCTCTGGCTGGATTCCCCCAGATACAAGGTGCCATCGATTGCATACATGTGGCAATCCGAGCACTATCACAGCAACCAGGAGTGTTTAGAAACCGCAAGTGATATTGGTCTATCATTGCGCTGCTGGTGTGCAACCAAAAGTTGTTCATCCAGGTCCAGGCCGGATTGTTTGGGACCTGTCATGATGTCTTCATACTGAGGCATTCGAACACCCCAATCTTTTTGTTCCAGGAAGCAGACTTAAGGGCTGGCTCATAGGAGTCAAAGGATACCCCCTTCAAACATGGCTTATGACACCTGTGAGGAACCCCACAAATGAGGCACAGAAGTGCTACAATGACAGCCACATGACCACCAGGAGTGTTATCGAGCAAGCCATTAGAATGTTGAAGGTCTGCTTGAGGTGCCTAGATATGCCTGGAGGTGCCCTTCAGTACTCGCCAACCATGTGTCCAGAGTGATAGTGGTGTGCTGCATCCTGAAGTGACGACCCACTGAAGTGCGACTATCTGTGATGGTGCAAGGCTGTAAATCCTGTGATGGTGCATCCTAAAAAGGAATGAGGTCCTCTGAGGAATCATCCTCAGGGATGTCCTGCAACACTTTCTGTACATGTGAAGACCCTGGAAGACAAAAGAGATATGATTTAGTCATGGCAAAGTCACAATCTTGACAATCTCCATACTCAGTCTCAGTTCAGTCATTGTTGCAATGAAGTCAGCATTTGTGTCAGAGATACCACTTCCCTTATCTCAGGAGCCTCCTATCGACAAGAGCAGGCACTGACGACGAGATCCAACACGGCCTCCAGTGCAGCCTTTGGCCGCCTGAGGAAAAGTGTTTGAAGACCAGGTCCTCAAAACTGCCACCAACCTCATGGTCTACAGGGCTGTAGTAATTCCCGCCCTCCTGTATGGCTCAGAAACATGGAGCATGTACAGTAGACACCAAGTCGCTGGAGAAATGCCACCAACCTTGTCTCTGCTAGATCCTACAAATCACCTGGGAGAACAGACGCACCAACGTTGGCGTCCGTGACCAGGCCAACATCCCCAGCATTGAAGCACTGACCACACTTGGGCAGGCCACATAGTCCGCATGCCAGACACGAGACTCCCAAAGCAAGCACTCTACTCCGAACTCCTTCACGGCGAACGATCCAAAGGTGGGCAGCGGAAACGTTACAAGGACACTCTAAAAGCCTTCCTGATAAAGTGCAACATCCCCACTGACACCTGGGAGTTCCTGGCCAAAGACCGCCCTAAGTGGAGGAAGTGCCTCCGGGAGGGCACTGAGCACCTCGAGTCTCGTCGCCGAGAGCACGCAGAAATCAAGTGCAGGCAGTGGAAAGAGCGTGCGGCAAACCAGGCCCACCCACCCCTTCCCTCAACGGCTATCTGTCCCACCTGTGACGGAGACCGTGGTTCTCATGGACTGTACAGCTATCTAAGAAATCATGTTAAGAGTGGAAGCAAGTCTTCCACGATTCCGAGGGACTGCCTATGATGATTACTAGCAGATTATTTATTAATCCTGTTTCATTACACAGTACCAGATCTAATATAGCCTGCTCCCTCATTGGTTCCGCAATGTACTGTTCAAGGAAACAATCCCGGATATACTCTATGAACTCTTCTTCAAGGCTACCCTGGCCAATTTGCTTTGTCCAATCAATGTGAAGGTTAAAATCGACCATGATTATTGCTGTTCCTTTTTTACAAGCCTCCATTATTTTTTGATTTATACTTGGTCCAACAGTGTAGCTACTGTTAGGGGGCCTCTAGACTACACTCACCAGCGACATTTTCCCTTTATTATTCGTTATCTCCGCCAAAACTAATTCAACATCTTGATTTTCTGAGACAGTATTGTTTCTCACTAACGCACTGATCTCATCCTTTTATTACCGCACCTTTTTTTCCTTTCTGTCTGTCCTTCCGAATTGTTAAGTACCCCTGAATATTTAGTTCCCAGCCTTGGTCACCTTGCAACCACGTCTCTGTAATGGCTATCAGATCATATCTATTTGTGCCATCAACTCATTTCTTTTGTTACGAATGCTGCTTGCATTCAGATAGACCTTTTAAATTTGTTTTGAACTAGAAAACTATCTTGTATACGTTCCATGAATTCGTCCTCTACACTATTACTGCAAATTTGGTTTGCCCAGTCTATATTGATTACTGTATTACCCTTGTTACATGTACTTCTAATTTCCTGATTTCTGCTCTGCCCTACATTACAACTACTGTTTGGGGGCCTATAAACAACTCTCACCAATGTTGTCTGTCCCTTGCTGTTTCTTAGCTCCACCCAAACTGATTCTACTTCTTGATTTTTGGAGCTAAGATCCTTTCTACTGTCTTTATCCCATCCTTTATTATCAGGACTACCCCTCCTCCTTTTCCATTTTGCCTATCTCTTCTAAAAGTTAAGTATCCTGGAATATTTAGTTCCCAACCTTGGCCACTTTGGAACTACGTTTCCGTAATGGCTATTAGATCAAATCTATTAATTTCTATCTGCGCTATTAATTCATTTATTTTGTTGTGAATGTTTCATGCATTCAGATATATTTATATTCTTCCCTGATGTCACCTTAGTCACGAATACCTTTTTACCTTTGTTACTCTCTCTGTCCCTTCCTGACCTGCTTTGCATATTTTTCCCCAAAACTCTGCTCTGCTCTAGAACTTTGACATTTCTCTTGCTGCTTTTAAATTTACTCTTTCCTGAAACCTCCCAACCCTCCCCACCCCCCTCCCCCCGCCCTTCATTAGTTTATAGCCCTGTCTACTGCCCTAGTTATTCAGTTTGCCGGGTCTAGTGGGCTGGGTGTGCCATTGTGCCATATTCTAAGCCAGCACCGAGGTCGATGCCAGGTGGTCCGTCTGTTTTTATTATTTTGTTTTTCGTACCGGTTGTGTACAACTCCGTGGCCTGCTAGGCAGTTAGGAGTCAACCACATTGCTGTGGGTTGGAGTCACATATAGACCAGACCAAGTAAGGATGGCAGATTTCCTTCCCTAAAGGACATTAGTGAACCAGATGGGTTTTTATGGCAAGCTGATAGTTTCACAGTCACCATTACTGATACTAGCTTTCTTTTCCCGATTTATTTAATTAACTGAATTTAAATTTCACAGCTGCATGGTGGGATTTAAACTCACGTCTCTGGATCATTAGTGCAGGCCTCTGGATTGCTAATCCAGTAACATAACTACTATGCTACTGTTCCCGGTAATTATTTCTTTACACAATGGTTAATGGAAATCAGGAACACTCTCCCAAAAAACTTAGGTCAATTGAAAATTCTGAGATTGATGGCTTTTTATTAGGTAATGGTATTACAGGTTACGGCAGGTAAATAGAATTAAGGTACAGATCAGCCATGATCTAACTAAAAGGCAGAACAGCCTCGAGCGACTGAATGGCCTACTCCTCTACTCCTATTTCTATGTTCCTTAAATGGGTACTCTCTTCATGAAATATCATTTGACCATTTTCTTTGCGACTGCAGAATGTTATGATGTAAATTATATTGAAATACATTTGGGTAAATTTTGGATTTAGTGCTCCTGTTTTAGAGCATCATTGCCTGCATGATTTTTTTATCCATAGACAGAAAATTGTGTGTTATAAAGAATGAATGTGCTGACTCAACAATTCCTGACACGAGTTCCCAACCTGCAGAGGTTTGTACCAAGGATATTAAGTCGTAATATTTATCTCAATGTGACATCACTCACGCCTGACGTTGTGATGAATAATGCAAGGGTCTGCCTCTATGCCCTCCCTCAACAAGAATACTTTGCCAAATGTTTTTATTCCATAAAGATGGTTCCTTGTAATCATTTCACAAGGAAAACTGGGCGAAGATCTGTTAAGTCAACCCAGTAGTGCTTACTGTGCATTACTGGTAGGGTGGGTGAAAGAAGCAGCCACTTGAAACATATTTAATAGATGTGGAAGTGCTGTTCTTACACCTCCTCCATCTTTTTCCACTATCAATTTGTTGTCTATAGCAACTGCACCCTGCAGCGCCAGCCCTTATACATGGCCTTTTTCAATCTTACAAAGGCCTTTGACACTGTCAATTTGAAGGCCTATGGAGCGTCCTCCTCCATTTTGGATGCCCTCAAAAGTTTGTCAACATCCTTCGCCTGCTTCATGATAACATGCAAGCTGTGATCCTCACCAACGAATCCATTACAGACCCAATCCATGTCCGGACTGGGGTTAACAGGGCTGCATCATGGCTCCAACCCTCTTCTCAATGTTCCTCGCTGCCATGCTTTGCCCCACAGTCAACAAGCTCCCCGCTGGAGTGGAACTAAACTACAGAACCAGTGGGAAGCTGTTTAACATACGCCGCGTCCAGGCCAGGTCCAAGATCACCCCAACTCTGTCGTTCAGCTTCAGTACACGGATGACGTCTGCATCTGCGTACATTCTGAGGCTGAACTCCAGGATATAGTTGATGTTTTCACTGAGGCATATGAAAGCATAGGCCCTGCGCTTAACATCTGTAAGATAAAGGTCCTCCACCAGCCTGTCCTCACCGCACAGCACTGCCCACCCCCAGTCATCAAGATTCACGGTGCGGCCCTCGACAACATGGACCATTTCCCATACCTCGGGAGCCTCTTGTCAACAAAGGCAGACATTGATGCAGAAATTCAACACCGCCTCCAGTGTGCCAGCGCAGCCTTCGGCCGTCTGAGGAAAAGAGTGTTCGAAGACCAGGCTCTCAAATCACCAAACTCCTGGTCAACAGGGCTGTAGTAATACCCACCCTCCTGTATGGAGCAGAGTCATGGACGATGTACAGAAGACATCTCAAGTCGCTGGAGATATGTCACCAGCGATATCTCCAAGATCCTGCAAATCCCCTGGGAGGACAGGCGCACCAACATCAGTGTCCTCGTCCAGGCTAACATCCGCAGTATTAAAGCACTGACCACACTTGATCAGCTTTGCTGGGCAGGCCACATGGTTCACATGCCAGACACGAGGCTCCCTAAGCAAATGCTTTGTGCGGAACTCTTTACGGCAAACTAGCCAAAGATGGGCGATGGGCAGCGGCAATGTTACAAGGACACCGTCAAAGCCTCCCTGGTAAAGTGCGACATCACCACTGACATCTGGGAGTCCCTGGCCGAAGACCGCCCGAGGTAGAGAAAGTGCAACCGGGAGGGCGTTGAGCTCTTTGAATCTCAACACCGAGAGCGTGAAGAGGTCAAGCGCAGGCAGCGGGAGGAGCATGCGGCAAACCAGCCCCACCCAACCCTTCCCTCGGCGAATGTCTGTTCCACCTGTGACAGAGTCTGTGGCTCTCGTATTGGACTGTTCAGCCACCAAAGAAATCATTTCAGGAGTGGAAGCAAGTCTTCCTCGATTCCGAGGGACTGCCTATGATGATATAGCAACTTTAATTGAGGTTTTTAAGCACCGAGCAGCATAGACAAGTAAATTTAAAAAGACCTAAATTAAGCTTATTTTAACAGTTGAGGTCATTTTTGACCTAGTTTTCAACATTTTCTGGTCCTGAAGATGGGAAAGGGATTAGCAGGAACTGGAAACACCTTCAATATACATGCTACCGAATCATTTAACACGATCATGACTGATCCGATCATGGACTCGGATCCACTTCCCTGCCTGTTCCCTACAACCCCTTATTCCCTTTATTGGTTAAGAAACTGTCTATCTGACTTAAATTTATTAAATGACCCAGTCTCCACAGCTCTGAGGCAGTGAATTCCACAGATTTACAACCCTGAGAGGAAATTCCTCTTCAGTTTTAAATGGGCAGCCCCTTATTCTAAGATTATGAACTCTAGTTCTAGTCTCTTATCAGTGGAAACATCCTCCCTGCATCCACCTGGTCAAGCCCCCTCATAATCTTATACGTTTCAATAAGATCACCTCTCATTCTTCTTCTGAATTTCAATGAGTAGAGGCCCAACATACTCAACCTTTCCTCATAAGTCAACTCCCTCATCCCTGGAATCAACCTAGTGAACCTTCTCTGAATTGCCTCCAAAGCAAGTATATCCTTAAATATAGAAACCAAAACTGTACACAGTATTCCAGGTGTGGCCTCACCAATACCCTCTATAACAGTTTTGGTTTCCATATTTAAGAAAAGATATGCTTGCTTTTATTCTCCATCCCCTTTGCAATAAAGGCCAAGATTCCATTGGCCTTCCTGATCACTTGCTGTACCTGCATACTATCCTTTTGTGTTTCATGCTGTACTGCAGCACTTTGCAATTTTTCTCCAATTAAATAATAACTTGTTCTTCGATTGTTTTTTTTCTGCCAAAGTGCATAACCTCACACTTTACAACATTATACTCCATCCATTATACTCCATCCTTAACAACATTATACTCCTTTACAACATTATACTCCTCACACATTGCTTTTCTTCCCATCTTTGTATCGTCAGCAAACTTGGTTATGTTGCACTCAGTCCCTTCACCCAAGTCATTAATATAGATTGTAAATAGTTGGGGTCCCAGCACTGATCCCTGCAGCACCCCACTAATTACTGATTGCCAGCCCGAGAATGAACCATTTATCCTGACTCTCTGTTTTCTGTTAGTTAGCCAATCCTCTATCCATGCTAATATATTACCCCCAACCCCATGAACTTTTACCTTGTGCAGTAACCTTTTATGCGGCACCTGGTCAAATGCCTTCTGGAAGTCCAAATACACCACATCCACTGGTTCCCCTTTATCCACCCTGTTCGTTACATCCTCAAAGAATTCCAGCAAATTTGTCAAACATGACTTCCCCTTCATAAATCCATGCTGACTCTGCCTGACTGAATTATGCTTTTCCAAATGTCCTGCTATTGCTTCTTTAATAATGGACTCCAACATTTTCCCAACCACAGATGTTGGGCTAACTGGTCTATAGTTTCCTGCTTTTTGTCTGCTTCCTTTTTTAAATAGGGGCATTACATTTGCAGTTTTCCAATCTGCTGGAACCTTCCCAGAATCCAGGGAATTTTGTTAAATTACAACCAATGCATCCTGCCGCTTTTTCTCTGATGACCCTAGGATGCAAGACATCAGGTCCAGGGGATTTATCTGCCTTTAGTCCCATTATCTTACTGAGTACCACCTTCTTAGTGATTGTGATTATGTTACGTTTCTCCCCCCCCCTGCCACTTATAGCCCCTGACTGTACACTGTTGGGATATTGTTAGTCCTTACGATAGAGGACACTGATAGAGAATATTTGTTCAGAGTTTCTGCCATCTCCATTTTCCCCGGTCTCATCCTCTAAAGGACCAACATTTACTTTAGCCACTCTTCTTTTTTTTCTTTTTATATACCTGTATATCACACTCCACACTCATCGGAAGGGTCTTCTGCACAG
Source organism: Pristiophorus japonicus (assembly GCF_044704955.1). Lineage (NCBI taxonomy): Eukaryota > Metazoa > Chordata > Chondrichthyes > Pristiophoridae > Pristiophorus > Pristiophorus japonicus. Next base: position 82,810,871 of record NC_091984.1, on the reverse strand, counting down.
CCATCGCTTTGGTTCAATGGCACCACAAAGCTGAACTCCCGCTGAGACTAAACTTCACACTCCTCTCACAGCTCGAGATTGATGTCTCGCTACTTGTTTCACTGTCTTAATTTGCACAATAGCCGAACTGTCACAGGAAAAATCTGCTAATCACAAAATTAAAAACAGAAAAGGCTGTAAACACTCAGCAAGTCATGCAGCATCTGTAAATAAAATGGGAAAATGTTAACGCTTCAGACATAACCCTTCATCAGAACTGCCAATCACACTTCTTTCGTAACTGATTAGTTACCCATTACCAATCCAGTCCAGCTCACAATTAACATACCTGTTAAACAATTTTAAACGGCTTCTAAAATGCACAGCTAAAATGAAGTAAATTAAAATAAATTTAAATTCAAAATAACAAAATTTATAAATAAAAATGTCAATACTTATGTCTCCATCGCTCCCACTGAGGCTAGCCTCCGTATTCTTCTGGCCCCACACTCCCCTGAACACGAGCTGATTCATGTACCTGCCTGTTTTAAATAGGTATCCAGAGTTACTAGAGTCATGCAGTAAAAGCCTTAGGTAGGCTCTAATAGGCAACACTGAGTGTCTGAAACATCTAGTACATATTTTCCTTATACCCTGGCCAAATCAAGGATTGCTGCCATCACCCACAGTCTTGCATCAGGACCCATGAATAACATAGAAACATAGAAACATAGAAAATAGGTGCAGGAGTAGGCCATTCGGCCCTTCGAGCCTGCACCGCCATTCAATTAGTTCATGGCTGAACATGCAACTTCAATACCCCATTCCTGCTTTCTCGCCATACCCCTTGATCCCCCTAGTAGTAATACAACAGTATTTACCCCAACTATCCCTAAATGAACTGACATGACCCCTTTTATAGTAATAGGATAAATAACATTTGGCATAACTATCAATGTGAGGTGCAGATATGTTAAATGTGCTTTACCCTGGGGTTTCCCCTTTATGACAGTATATACTGCATGGTTTCTATTTCCCAGCTCTACAACCTTTTTTAGTGGTTCCTCAGTTGGAGCAAAAAGTGAGGTGGATGGCTGCTGGGTGTCAGTGTCTGCCTCTAAGGATGGAGGTGGTTCAGTATTTCCTTGTGTCGGCCAGTGGCCCTGAAACCGTTAAGTGGCACAAATATTGATACTTGCGTTCCTTGGACTGGTGTGTTATTTGGCACATCTGCCACCATTTGAGAGGGTAGCTAGGTGTTATGGATATAATGCCGACTTGAGAAATTTTGGGCTAAAAATTTTGGTGCGGCCCGTTTGGGGGCGGTAACATTCACGAGCTGCAAGACTTTGAGCCAGGTACAGAAGTCTCTCCCCTCATGACAAATTAGGTTTATTGCCCTCGAAAGGAAGTGGAGCGCTAAATCAAGTTGCACGGCTCAGCAGCGCTACACACTGGGCCGGGTACCGTTGCCGTGTAGTAGTGGCTCTTTCCTGAATTACAGGGAAGGGCCCAAGCTGCATACTCTGTATTAATGAAAGGGTCCTATCTGGACCACCGGGAAGCGTGGCTGCTGCGCGATCAGCACTCAAGCAATCGCAGCACGGACCCTGTGTCCAATGGGGCACTCAAGAAAACTGTCCATTTTATTCTCAAACCGCAACCCACCTCCCCTTTAACATTTGCCCCATTCGCGGCTGGCCACCTGGTACCCATCCCTGAAGCTGTCGCTGTCATTGCCCGACGCAGCCTCTGGGGGTGATGCCCAATTTAGGGTCCAGGGCGTTAATGGGGTGCTGCACACGGTGGTCATGACGTTAGTATTACCGGCGCTGCAGAGTGGGGCGCTATGTGTTACCACTGCTGCTAAACTCCCACCGAATTTAGCAGGAGTCGTTAGTGACGTCACGCCCGATTTGTAAAGTCGTTTGCGCCCCGTTCTAATGGGAGGCATAAATGATCTGAATTTATCCCCCATGTTCTTTGTCCTTGCCAGCTCCTGTCAATCCTCTGCTCCTGGGCATTCCCTTAGTGTGCTTCATCCAGCCATTTCTCCCCCTATCCAATAGCAGGAGAACTTTAAGGGCAACCATGTCCACAAGCAGAGATTCATGATATATAAATGGACTGGTTGGGCTGAATGGCCTGTTTCTGTGCTGTATATTCTATGTAATACATCATAAAACTACATTAAATGGGAGGATATTTTTGGGTTGAATGCATGCAAGAATGTAAATAAAGGAACACTTCCAGATGAAAGCTTTGTGGTCAAGTTGTATTCTGCTGCGTAATGGGCATGCATGGGAAGCAACAAAAGTATTTTAATAAAATATATGAGGGGAGGTCATTGTAAGTGCCATATTTACTTAGAACACTGCATTAATGGAATGGAAGGGTCGTTTTCCAACTTTACCCGATCTGATTATGTCATTCAATATTTTGTGGTACTACTCCTCTGTGAGCACCTCCTCTGGAGGTGACTTTGGCACTATTCACCAACTCCTCCCATATTTCTTGGCCTGCTCTTTGTGGGACCCTGTTGCACCCATTGCCAAAGTGCACCAACCCTCCGCTCCCTGACCACCTGTAGCAGAATTTCTAAGGCTCTATCAGAAATATGGGGGAAGCTTTGCTTTGCTGTGCTCCTCAAATATTTTTAACCAAAGTACCTTTTTTTTTTAATGTCAAGTTACCATGCCTGCCTTTTTTAGTTGCCAAGTGTTTAAGTCCTGCAGCAGTGTCAGATTCCCCAAACACCAGGAGGTGAGCTCCCAGTCACGTGGGTTTGCTATGTTGGGTACTCATCCACTTTATGATATGAGGCTGACCCTGCAAATACATGTGGAGTTAAAACTGGCGTACTGCTGATTCCTGAAATTGTCCAGGGTTGCTAGGAACTGCTGTTTATAGAAGAGGATTCCAAGGGCACTGTACTAATACTGGTAGGAGCATTTTGAGGATATTATTTACCTTTATTATTCCTTTCTTTTTGAGTTTCTGCTTGGGTGGCCAGGAGTGTTGTGTCTACTGTTTAGTATCGCTGTCTTTTTCAATTGTCCTCACTATTGGCACAGAGTTTCCCCACTGAGAATTTTGATTGATTTGTCATTTTTGGCGGAAGAAGAGGACCAATAGTGGGGTGCTGGGCAGTTAAGCTGTGTGAGTTGCTCTGTACCTGTCTGCCTGTACCCTCATCACTCCTGCATAAGCTTTGATTCATAAGAGAGGTGAGACAGAGTTGTGCTGTACACTCCAATGTGAACTGCAGCCAAACTGCAGAGGTATGGCACTGCCACGGACTGTGAAAGTCACTTTAGCCTTTACCTTTTTATTCCCTGGGCATGCTGCACTGTTGTCATTGGGGAGGATAGCGTGGAGGACAACTCTCTTCACACTCCACAGGCATCACATTGTCCACTTCACCAGCCATGAAGCAGGAGGTCAGGTGCTGAGCTGCTCCATCATTTTCCTGCAGATTCTGTTTTGTGCTTCCACATTGGCTTTCCTTTCAGTTCAGTTTGCTTTAAACTTCGTCATGTATGCATGCTTGGGGTTAGTAGCCACCAGGTGGCGCCACTGTTGGTGGTCATTGGGCTGTGCGCACGTGTGTGTGGCCCAGGTATAAAAGGCAAGCCATCATGTAATGTAATCACTTTGGGCCCTAATAAAGCAGAGCCAGGTTTGTACCTATTAGTTTACAGTATTCAGTCTATCGAGTTATTACATACGTAACATTTGGCGACAAGGTAACTTGAGAACCGTTGCGTGCAAAAATGAGCACAATTGGAATTCTGGAGAGATTCGTGGAGGGAGAGGACTGGGCAGATTTTGTAGCTCGCCTGGACCAATACTTCGTGGCCAACAAAATGGAGGAACCCACTGACTCAGTTAGGCGCAGGGCAGTCTTCTTCATGGTTTTCGATCCGAAAATCTATGGACTCAAGGAATCTTCTCTTGCTTGCAGGTCCAACGGCCAAGGACTATGAGGAATTGTGTGCTCTAGTACGTGACCATCTCAAACCAAAAGGCGGCATCATCATCTCACGATATCGATTCTACACGCATGTTTATTCTGAGGGCCAGGATGTGTCGGAATTCGTTGCCGACCCAAGACGTCTAGCTGGACCATGTAAGTTCAAAAATGTGTTGGGAGTCATGCTGTGGGACTTCTTTGTAATCTGCATCAACCTCGAGGTGATCCTGCGTAAGCTACTGGTGGAGACGCTGAATTTGAGCAAGGACATTATGATTGCCCAAGCATGCATGACAATGGACAATAACCTAAAACAGATATAATCGAAAAATTGGAACATGGCAAGTACTGTAAACAAGATTGTATCGTCGTTTGGCAGAGCTGCAATGACAGGGCCTACTCGACTGCGTATGCAAAACCTGTGGCTGCCCAAAGTCTGCCAATGAGAATGAATCTGATTTCACAGTGTTGGCATTGTGGAGGCAATCATCGGCCTCATCAGTGTCTGTTTAAATAGTACAGTTGTAAAGGCTGGGGCATCTCCAGCGCATGTGTCTGCAACTGAGCAAGCGTGCTGCGACACACCACGTGGAGGATGATGACCAGTATAGCGCGGATCTGGATATGAAATCCGAGATACCAGAGAAGGAAGTGTATGGACTGTATTCATTTCTAACAAAGAGCCAACCGACAAGTTTCACATTAATCATTAACGGTGTGCCGGTACCGATTGACTCGCACCCATGTCCAATTCTATCAATAATGAGCCAGAGGACATTCGACAAGCTGTGGGATACTAAGGCTGAGAGGCCTAAGCTGAGTCCAGTCAGTGCCAAGTTGCATACATACTCTAAAGCACTCAACGGCGATCGGCAGTGCAGTAGTCAAGGTGTCGTATGATGGTGCGGTTCATGATTTACCGTTGTGGATTGTTCCAGGCAATGGTTCAAAGCTGTTTGGCGAGAATTGACTAATAAAAATCAAATGAAATTGGAATGATATCAAAGCATTGTTGTCAGAGGATGATACTCCATGTGCTCAAGTGCTGAGCAAGTTCCCCTCACTGTTTGAATCAGGCATCGGCAATTTCAAGGGAGCCAAGGTGCAGATCCACGTGGATTCGGATGCAAGACCCGTCCATCATAAAGCTCAGGCAGTTCCGTACATGATGAGGGAGAAGGTCGAAATCGAACTGGACAGACTCCAACGTGAAGGGGTCATATCACCGGTCGAATTTAACGAATGGGCCAGCCCCATTTTTCCTGCGTTGAATAGTGATGGCACTGTCAGAATTTGTGGTGACTACAAGGTTACGATCAACCGAGTTTTGAAACCGAATCAAACCCGTTACCGAAGGCTGATGACCTGTTTACAACACAAGCTGGGGGGAAGTCGTTTACTAAACTGGAACTGACATCGGCCTCCATGACACAGGAGCTGGTCGGGACATCGAAGAAACTTACATGCATCAACACACACAAAGGACTGTTTATCTACAACAGGTGTCCTTTCAGAATTCGCTTGGCTACAGCCATATTTCAGAGGAACGTAGAGAGTCTACTGAAGTCCGTCCCTAGAACTGTTTTGTTCCAAGATGACATCCTGGTCACAGGTTGTGACGCCGCCGAACATCTGAACAACCTGGAAGAGGTTCTACATCATCTGGACAAAGTGGGATTGATTGAAGCGCCTTCATGGCACTGGAAGTCAAATTCCTGGGGAGGAAAATTGATGCTGACTGCATCAGGCCTAAGTACTCGAAAACCGAGGCCATCAAAAATGCACCCAAGCCTCAGAATGTGATGGAGCTGCGTTCGTTCCTTGGTCTGCTCAACTACTTTGGTAATTTCCTACCTCGATTGAGCACTTCATTAGAGCCACTATACATGCTGCTAAGAAAAGGCTTTTGAGAAAGCTACTAATCTGCTTTGCTCTAACAAGCTGTTGGTACATTATGATCCATGCAAGCATTTAGTATTGGCCTGTGATGCTTCATCATATGGAGTTGATTGTGTGCTCCAACAAGTTAATGAGTCGGGTAAAGTACAACCTGTTGCGTATGCTTCTAAAAGTTTGTCAAAGGCGGAAACAGCTGACAGCATGGTAGAAAAAGAAGCAGTAGCCTGTGTGTATGGGGTTAAAAAGATGCATCAGTACCTGTTGGTCTTTGGTTTGAACTGAAAATGGATCACAGCCACTCATTTCATTGTTTTTGGAAAACAAAGATATCAATACCAATGCATCGTCTCACATCCAGAGGTGGGTGCTGACATTATCTGCCTATGCTTGTCATTCGCCATAGACCTGACACCGAGAATTATGCCGATGCACGGAGCCGTCTGCCGTTGCCCACACCGGAGATGGAGACGTCGCAACCTGCAGACCTACTGTTAGTTATGGATGCTTTTGAAAGTTAAGGAACCCCTGTCACGGCTCAACAAGTTAAGACCTGGACCAGCCAGGACCCGATATTATCGGTTGTGAAACGTTGTGTCCTTAGTGGTTAGTCTGCCACACCCAAGCAAATGGGTGATACGACCAAACCTTACAACCGTCACAAAGACAAACTATCCATTCAGATTGTTTACTGTGGGGTAATCGTGTTGTTATGCCTAAAGAAAGGCAGAGAGAAATTTGTACATGATCTACATAGCACTCATTCCAGTATTATGATGAAAGCCATTGCCAGGTCTCATGTATGGTGGCCTGGAATTGACTCTGATCTGGAATCATGTGTGCATCAGTGCAGCATTTGCATGCAGATAAGTAAAGCACCAGCGGAATCGCCGATGAGCCTGTGGTCGTGGCCATCTAAACCATGGTCCAGGATCCACATCAACTTTGCAGATCCCTTCCTGAAAAAGATGCTTTTAGTTGTGGTGGATGCATATTCCAAGTGGATAGAGTGTATAATCATATCATCCAGTACATCCACAGCTACCATTGAGAGCCTTTGTGTCATGTTTGCCATTCATGGTCTGCCTGACATCATTGTAAGCGACAACGGACCTTGCTTCACTAGTCTGGAGATTCAAGAGTTCATGAAACTCAATGGTATCAAACATGAAGTCAGCACCATTCAAACCCGCATCTAATGGTTCAGCAGAGCGTGCTGTCCAACCCATCAAGCAGATTATGAAACGTGTAACTCAACACTGCAGACTCGCTTGTCATGCGTATTGCTTAGTTACAGGACAAGATCGCACACGCTTACCGGGGTCACCCCTGCTGAACTATTGATGAAAGGTCTCAAGACCAAGCTCTCTCTTGTCCACCCTGATTTGAATGATCATGTTGAATACAGACGTCAGTCAGCAGTGGTATCATGATCATGCTGCTGTGTCACACGACATTTCTATCAATGATCCTGTCTATGTATTAAATTATGGTCACGGTCCCAAGTGAATCGCCGGTACTGTTACGGCCAAGGAAGATAACAGAGTGTTTATCGTCCAGCTCAAGAATGGGCAACCATGCAGGGAACATGTCAATCAGATAAAGCTATGGCACACGGATGAACTGGAACAGTCTGAGGAAGACAGTGAACAACCAACCTACCCTTAGTCATCAGAGGACTCCGCTGTCATCAATGAATCTGGACTTTCAATCCCTAACATGGTCAATACCACTCCCATCAGATCGGCTACCCAGCCCCCAGTCATAACAGCCTCAGAATGCTCGCTCAAGGCTGCAGTTGAACTGAGACGATCAACTCTGGAGCGGAAAGCCCCGGACCATCTCAATTTGTAAAAAGACCGTTACTAATATCTTAAAGGGGGGTATTGTCATGTATGTATGCTTGGGATTTACTAGCCATCAGGTGGCGCCACTGTCAGAGGTCATTGGGCTGTACAGCCCAGGTATAAAAGGCAAGCCATCATGTAATCACTTTGGGCCCTAATAAAGCAGAGCCAGGATTGTACCTGTTAGTTTACAGTATTCAGTCTATCGAGTTATTACATACATAATACTACTTTCCCTCTCCCCCAACAGCCTTGGAAAAGGCCGCCAATGGGTTGATGTCTTATGAGCCTTTCCAAAGGCTGCAGGAAATGTTGCTTCCTGAGGCAGCCACTTATCTTTAGATTGCCACTTCCCTTTAGCTTTAATCTAAAATGCAATTTTCAGGTTTAGGCATGAGGCTAACTCCCTGCAAAAGGCCAAAGCTACACATGATTAATTAAGAAAATCAGCTGACCACAGAAAATTGTGTGCAATTACCTCACTCCACTTCTGTGTAGTTTTCTGTTCATTCTGTCCCATTTGCAGCTGAACTTCATGGCATCCAAAAGTCCATCCTTCATTGATTGATATAATAAAGATATATTTCACAGGGTTAAAAATCAAATACGTCTGACATATTTAGGAGCCGGAATTGATGAAGGCCTCCGCCTGCCCAAGTGCGGCCCAAAGGACTGCCGATGGGCGTCGAGGTACGTGGTGGTACTTTGGGCAGGGTTTTCATCGAAAAGGTCATTTCAAGGTCGGCGGGTGGCAAAAGAGGGACTTATGTTGCCAATCTGGGCGGCAGTCGGTGGGAGCTCCCAATCTCAGCAGTAAAAGCGTTTGGTGCCCAAATGCTGCCGAGGATGGAGTCGGGCCCACGGAGTTTGAAAGATAAAGGAGTTATTAAATGCAGCTGCTTTTCACACAGAAAATCAGACAGATAATGTTCTGAGGAGAGAATAGATAAGGAAAGTTATGTGACATGGAGCTTGAACTTTGATTCAAAATGGACACCATGGGAAGATTACTAAAGGGGGTGTCATATTAAGTCAGGTGACAGAAGGAATCTAATCAAAGGAAAAAAAGCAGATTAGAGTTCACTACAGGGCCAGAATTATATAAAAACATACATTTTGTGTTTTAAAGTTTAGTACAATGTTAGGATGCATGTTTATATCTACTGTACTTGTATCTGTTTAATCTACTTGGCTTGCAAAGTGCTTTGTACACTGATTAAAGAAATAAAGATATTGACCCCAAGTTTCCACATGATTTGCTCCTGATTTTTAGGATCAACTGGTGTAGAACGGAGTATCTTAGAAATCGGAATTCTCCACGTTTAGTTTTCTGCAGTTCTAGTCAGGTAGAACAGTTTCACTTTGGAACAGAATTTTTTTTTCACAAGGGGGCGTGTCCGGCCACTGACGCCTGATTTGAAAGTTTCCACAGTGAAAACGTACTCCAAACTAACTTAGAATGGAGCAAGTGAAGATTTTTGTACGCTTGAAAAAACCTTGTCTACACTTTAAAAAATCAGGCGCAGGTTACAAATTAGGCGTAGGGAATGGTGGGGGAAGGGAAGTCATTAAATTCTACAATCAATCCTTAGTTATACTTATACAAATATTATACAAATAAATCCAACCTGAATAAAAATTTATAAGCAAAGAAAAGATTAAATAAACCATGTTCCTACCTGTGTGAAAGTGCTTCAGGCAGGCCTTTCAGGCAGGGGTGTGGCGTCAGTGTCTCGTCTCGACGGCAGCGGCAGGCAGCAAGCAGCCTTCGAGCTGAGCTGTGGTGCTTGAGGCAGGCCTTCATTCCCCGCGAAGATGCAGCACCCGGACGGACTTGAGGCCATTCGGCCATGAGATTGCAGCGCCGTCAGTGGCTGGTCGGGAGCCGAAGAAAGAACAGCAGCAGCCTTCGAGCTGTGAGGGGGACTGACTGAGGCCATTTGGACAGGTAGAGGCAGCCACATCGACATCTTTATATTTAAATTTGCAGAATGGGTGCACCACATATTATGCAATGGTTTGCTTCCTCATGCAAGAAATTCTTTGTTCTTGGTGGAAGTTGATCCATTGCAAAGTTGAATTGGCACTTTTATTTCTCCAAACACACAGTCCTTAATTTGCAGGCACCGGTTCTGCAAGTTTAGCAGTGAAAAGCTGAACTCACTGATTTCAGCAGGTGATTTATTCAGCAGTGCTGCTAAAAGCACTCCCTCACACACAGAAATATCAAGAAAATTAAAATACAAGCCTTTGCAGGGGTCCAAGAAACAAATCTTCACTTTTTCTGCAGCACTTTTAAAAATGGCCGAGTGCCAATGTTTACTTCAGACTGCGCGTGCGCGAACGCTCTAACGCGCACGCGCAGGGTTGCCGGCACCAAAAAGCCTCATTTCAATTGTACCCGCCCCCTCCTACTTACAAAGTCGGCGCGAGTGGTAGGCTCTGCCCCCTGTGCGCTGCGCCAAGCAGACATCGAGCTCCAAGGAGCTTGAGAATACCGCATTTTTTTTCCGGTGCCGTTTTCGGCGCGAAAAACAGGCGCCCAGCTCTGAAGTGCGCCTTTTTCGCCGCGTGTGGAAACTTGGGGCCAATGAAACTGAAGCAATATCTATTTTTGTTACTACTCAAGTAAAGAGATAACCTGAATCTCTCATCGTTACAACACATCCAAAAGACAGCACCTGTTACATTGCTGTAATCCCTCAGCACTGCACTGGAGTGTCAGCCGAGATTTTTGTGCTCAAGTCTCTGGAGTGGGACTATGAACCCATAACCTTCTGAATCAGAGGTGGGAGTGCCACCCACTGAGCCACTACTTCAAAACTTCCTTACGCCTAGACAGCAACAACATATTTTTCTTAGAGACACGCCCAAAATTCAGCTTCAGTCTCACTTATGTCAGAAAAGTCCAGCATATTATCAGAATATGGATTTTCATTTGACCAAAAAATTGAGCCTGGAATTTGCTGTGAGCAGCATTCACCCTGCGTACGGTTCCCCACAGACTTTTAGCGGGCTTGTTAGTAGGGACTTCCAATTATCTGCTGTCTTTAACAGTAGACACAACACTCCTGGCCACCCAAGCAGAAACTCAAAAAGAAAGGAATAATAAAGGTAAATAATATCCTCAAAATGCTCCTACCAGTATTAGTACAGTGCCCTTGGTATCCTCTTCTATAAACAGCAGTTCCTAGCAACCCTGGACAATTTCAGGAATCAGCAGTACGCCAGTTTTAACTCCACATGTATTTGCAGGGTCAGCCTCATTATCATAAAGTGGATGAGTACCCAACATAGAAAACCCACGTGACTGGGAGCTAACCTCCTGGTGGTTGAGAAATCTGACACTGCTGCAGGGCTTAAAGACACTTGGCAACTAAAAAAGGCAGGCATGGTAACTTGACATAAAATAAAAGGAAGGTACTTTGGTTAAAAATATTTCTGAGGCGCACTGCAAGGCAAATATTTCCCCATATTTCTGATAGAGCCTTAGAAATTCTGCTACAGGTGGTCAGGGAGCGGAGGGTTGGTGTATTTTGGCAATGGGTGCAACAGGGCCCCACAAAGAGCAGGCCAAGAAATATGGGAGGAGTTGGTGAATAGTGCCAAAGTCACCTCCAGAGGATGTGCTCACAGAGGAGTAGTACCACAAAATATTGAATGACATAATCAGATCGGGTAAAGTTGGAAAACGACCCTTCCATTCCATTAATGCAGTGTTCTAAGTAAATATGGCACTTACAATGACCTCCCCTCATATATTTTATTAAAATACTTTTGTTGCTTCCCATGCATGCTCATTACGCAGCAGAATACAACTTGACCACAAAGCTTTCATCTGGAAGTGTTCCTTTATTTACATTCTTGCATGCATTCAACCCAAAAATATCCTCCCATTTAATGTAGTTTTCTGATGTATTTACATAGAATATACAGCACAGAAACAGGCCATTCAGCCCAACCAGTCCATTTATATATTATGTGATACGTCCTTACTACACAGTATAAATGCACACGAGGCCCATGCTTGAGAGAAGGTCAGTCTGTGACCTGTCCTTTATTCCTTAGCACTCAAGTGATGGAAGTGGGTGGAGCTTCCCCTTTTATACCTGAAGGTCCAGGTTAGGAGTGTCTCCCACCTAGTGGTCAGTGTTCTCACGGTGTACAACTTAGGTCAGTTTATACATGGGTTACAATGCTGTTTGAATACATGACATCACCTCCCCCCCCCCAAAGTCTTATTGGGATCACAGGTTGAGTCTCTCTGGTGGTTTACACTCCCTTGTAGAGCGCCTGAGTTGGGGCTCCGGTTGTTCGGCGCTGGCCTGAGTGTCTGCTGTTTGCGGTGCATCAGGCCTGTCCGGACTGCCCACAGTGACTGGGCTCTCCTCCCTTTGGTTCCGGTGTTCGGTCACCTGTGGTGGAGTGAACTCTATATCGTGTTCTTCCTCTGCTTCTTCTATGGGGTTGCTGAACCTCCTTTTTGTTTGATCCACATGTTTGCGGCAGATTTGTCCATTGGTAAGTTTAACTACCAGAATCCTATTTCCCTCTTTGGCAACCACAGTGCCTGCGAGCTATTTGGGCCCTGCAGCGTAGTTGAGGACAAAAACAGGGTCATTTACATCAATACATCGTGCCCTCGCATTCCTGTCATGGTAGTGATATTGTGACTGGCGCCTGCTCTTGACAATTTCTCTCATGGTGGGGTGTATAAGGGATAATCGGGTTTTGAGCGTCCTTTTCATTAATAGCTCTGCGGGTGGAACCCCTGTGAGCGAGTGTGGTCAGGATCTATAAGCCAACATGAGGCGTGATAAGCGGGTTTGTAGGGAACCCCCTTGGAATCTGAGCATCCCCTGTTTGATTATCTGCACTGCTCGTTCTGCCTGGCCGTTTGAGGCCGGCTTGAACGGTGCCGTTCTAACATGGTTAATTCCATTGCCTGCCATGAAGTCCTGGAATTCAGTGCTTGTGAAGCACGGGCCATTGTTGTTGACCAAGATGTCCGGTAGACCGTGGGCGGCGAACATTGCCCGTATACTTTCTACCATGGCAGAGGATGTGCTTGAATTTAAAATGTCACACTCGATCCATTTGGAGTAGGCGTCTGCTACAACCAAAAACATTTTCCCCATGAAAGGACCTGCGTAGTCCACATGGATGCGTGACCAAGGCTTGGCGGGCCATGGCCAGGGGCTAAGGGGGGCTTCCCTGGGCGCATGGCCCAGCTGAGCATACGTGTTGCACCTGCGAACACAAAGTTCCAGATCTGCGTCTATCCCTGGCCACCAAACGTGTGACCTGGCAATTGCCTTCATCGTGACAATGCCCGGGTGCCCATTGTGGAGTTCTCTGATGAACACCTCTCTGCCCATCTGGGGCATGACTATGCGGTTTCCCCACAGTAGGCAATCGGCCTGAATCGAGAGTTCATCCTTGCGCCTGTGAAATGGTTTAAATTTCTCAGGGCATGCCCTGTACATGGCTGCCCAGTCCCCATTCAGGACACATTTCTTGACTAGAGACAATAGCGGGTCTCTATTTGTCCAGACTTTAATCTGACGGGCTGTCACGGGTGAGCCTTTGCTTCCGAAAGCTTCAACAGCCATGACCATGCTCGGTAGCCGCCTCAGTAGTGGCTAGTGGGAGCCTGCTGAGTGCATCGGCGCAGTTTTCGGTGCCCGGTCTGTGCCGAATTGTGTAGTCATAGGCAGCTAACGTGAGTGCCCACCTCTGTATGCGGGCCGATGCGTTTGCATTTATGGCCTTGTTGTCGGCCAAAAGGGATGTTAGGGGTTTGTGATCTGTCTCCAGCTCAAATTTCCTGCCAAACAGGTACTGGTGCATTTTCTTTACCGCATATACACATGCGAGCGCCTCCTTTTCTACCATCCCGTAGCCCCTTTCTGCCTGGGACAGACTCCTGGAGGCATAAGCTACCGGCTGTAACTGACCCTTGGCATTGACATGCTGCAACACACACCCGACACCATAGGACGACGCATCGCACGTTAACACAAGTTTCTTACATGGGTCATATAGCGTTAACAGATTGTTGGAACATAACAAATTGCATGCTCTATTAAAAGCCCTTTCCTGGCTGTCCCCCCAGACCCATTCGCGACCTTTGCGTAGGAGCACGTGTAGCGGCTCTAGCAGCGTGCTCAATTTGGGAAGAAAGTTACCAAAATAGTTCAGGAGCCCCCGGAACGAACGCAGCTCCGTCGTGTTACGGGGTCTGGGTGCTCTCTGGATCGCTTCCGTCTTGGATGCAGTAGGGCTGATCCCGTCTGCTGCTACCCTCATCCCCAGGAATTCTATCTCTGGAGCTAGGAAGACGCACTTCGCCTTTTTCAGTCGCAGACCTACACGGTCCAGTCTGCGTAGCACCTCCTCCAGGTTGTGGAGGTGTTCTTCAGTATCGTAACCCGTAATGAGGATGTCGTCCTGAAAAACCACCGTCCCTGGAATCGACTTGAGGAGGCTTTCCATATTTCGTTGGAAGATCGCGGCGGCCGAGCGAATCCCGAATGGACATCTGTTGTACTCAAACAACCCCTTGTGTGTCGTGATGGTGGTCAGCTTCATTGACTCACTCGCCAGCTCCTGGGTCATGTAAGCTGAGGTCAGGTCCAATTTTGAAAAATGTTTGCCACCGGATCGCGTCGCAAAGAGGTCCTCCGCTCTCGGTAGTGGGTACTGTCTTGGAGTGACACCCGATTGATGGTGGCCTTGTAATCGCCACATATCCTGACCCATCCGCCTTGAGCACCGGCACAATCGGGCTCGCCCAGTCACTGAATTCGACTGGCGAGATGATGCCTTCCCTCAACAGGCGGTCCAATTCGCCTTCTATCTTTTCCCGCATCACATACGGCACAGCTCTGGCCTTGTGGTGTACTGGTCTGGCGTCCGGGTTTATATGAATCACTACCTTGGCCCCCATGAAAGTGCCAATGCCGGGTTGAAATAATGAGTCAAATTTGTCCAGGACCTGTGAGCATGATACTCGCTCCACAGAGGAAATTGCATTGACATCGCCCCATTTCCAGTTCACGACAGCAAGCCAACTCCTCCCCACTAGTGCGGGACCGTTCCCTGGGACAATCCAGAGTGGCAACCTGTTCTCCGAATCTTTCTGGGTCACGACTACCGTGGCGCTGCCTAGCACCGGAATGATCTGCTTTGTGTAAGTCCGTAGCTGTGCATAAATCGGCGATAATTTTGGCCTCCTGGCCTTGGATGCCCACAACTTTTCGAACTGTTTGATACCCATCAGGGACTGGCTGCCGCCCATGTCTAACTCCATTGATACTGGGATGCCATTGAGGAGCACTTTCATCATTATCGGTGGCGTCCTGGTGTATGAACTGTTTACGTGCTCCACATGAACTCGCTGAACTTCAGCTTCCAGCGATTTCCCCCAGTGTCCATTTCTGCAATTTCTGCAGGTATTTTGCTCATCTTTGCAAACTCTGGCTGAATGTATGCCTCCACGCCTCCAGCATGAGTTGCGGTTTGAAACAAAAGGTCCCTTGCCAGTCGATCGTCCCTGACTGCCCCTGTCATTGTCCTTGAGTGCACCATTAACAGGTGTTGATGGCCCCATTACTGGCCGCATTGTCCCTTGCAATGGCGTGAATCGCTGTTCAGCTTGCCATTGTCTCTGTCAAACTCCCCTTCTGGGTTCGACTACATGTTGGGGCATGCCTGACTGCCCTTGTCTGCCTGGAGAACTGTGTGCTGCTTTAACAATGTTGAATCTCTGTCCCAACGATTCCTTAACACAGTATCTCTCATCTGTTCTGCTAGTGGCCATGCTCGCGTGGTTTAAATCCCAGTTTCTTGTCGCCATTGATACGTCCTTACTGCACAGTATAAATGCACACAAGGCCCATGCTTGAGAGAAGGTCAGTCTGTGACCTGTCCTTTATTCTTTAGCACTCAAGTGATGAAGGTGGGTGGAGCTTCCCCTTTTATACCTGAAGGTCCAGGTTAGGAGTGTCTCCCACCTAGTGGTCAGTGTTCTCACGGTGTACAACTTAGGTCAGTTTATACATGGGTTACAATGCTGGTTGAATACATGACATTATGAATCTCTGCTTGTGGACGTGGTTGCCCTTAAAGTTCTCCTGCTATTGGATAGGGGGAGAAATGGCTGGATGAAGCACACTAAGGGAATGCCCAGGAGCAGAGGATTGACAGGAGCTGGCAAGGACAAAGAACATGGGGGATAAATTCGGATCATTTATGCCTCCCATTAGAACGGGGCGCAAACAACTTTATGACCGGGCGTGGCATCACTAACAACTCCTGCTAAATTCGGTGGGAGTTTAGCAGCGGCAGTAACACATAACGCCACGCTCTGCAGTGCCGGTGATACTAACGTCATTACCATGCGCAGAACCCCGTTAACGCCCCGGACCATGAATTGGGTATCACCCTAATGCGCCGGCCGATGAAAGCGACAGCTTCAGGGATGTGTACCGGGCGGCCAGCCATTAATGGGGCGAAAGTTAAAGGGGAGGTGGGTTGCGGTTTGAGAATAAAATGGATGGTTTTCTTGTGTGCCCTGTTGCCACTTTGGACGCAGGGTCCTTGCCGCGATTTGTCAGCCCGGCATTCTGCTTGAGTGCCGGGTTGATCGTATGGCACCCCTGCTCCTCGGTGGTCCAGATAGGACCCTTTCATTAATGCAGAGTATGCAGCTTGGGCCCTTCCCTGTAATTCAGGAAAGAGCCACTACTACACGGCAACGGTACCCGGCCCAGTGTGTAGCGTTGCTGAGCCGTGCAACTTGATTTAATGCTCCACTTCCTTTCGAGGGCAGTAAACCTAATTTTTCATGAGAGGAGAGACTTCTGTGCCTGGCGCAAAGTCTTGTGGCTCGTGAATGTTACCGCCCCCAAATGGGCCGCACCAACATTTTTAGCCCAAAATTTCACAAGTCGGCATTATATCTATAACACCTAGCTACCCTCTCAAATGGTGGCAGATGTGCCAAATAACACACCGGTCCAAGGAACGCAAGTATCAATACTTGTGCCACTTACGGTTTCAGGGCCATTGGCCAACACAAGGAAGTACTGAACCACCTCCATCCTTAGAGGCAGACACTGACACTCAGCAGCTATCCACCTCACTTTTTGCTCCAACTGAAGAACCACTAAAAAAGGTTGTAGAGCTGGGAAATAGAAACCATGCAGTATATACTGTCATAAAGGGGAAACCCCAGGGTAAAGCACATTTAACATATCTGCACCTCACATTGATAGGGTAAATAACATTTGGCATAACTATTACTATAAGGTGTCATGACAGTTCATTGAGGGATAGTTGGGATAAATACTGTTGTATTCATTGGTCATGATGCAAGACTGTGGATGATGGCAGCAATCCTTGATTTGGCCAGGGTATAAGGAAAATATGTACTAGATGTTTCAGGCACTCAGTGTTGCCTATTAGAGCCTACCTAAGGCTTTTACTGCATGACCCTAGTAACTCTGGATACCTATTTAAAACAGACAGGTACATGAATCAGCTAATGTTCAGGAGAATGTGGGGCCAGAAGAAAACGGAGGTTAGCCTCAGTGGGAGCGATGGAGGCATAAGTATTGACATTTTTATTTATAAATTATACTGAATTTAGAATTTAAATTTATTTTAATTTACTTCATTTTAGCTGTGCATTTTAGAAGCTGTTTAAAATTGTTTAACAGGTAGGTAAATTGTGAGCTGGACTGGATTGGTAATAGGTAGCTAATCAGTTATGAAAGAGGTGTGATTGGCAGTTCTGATGAAGGGTTATGTCTGAAGCGTTAACATTTTCCCATTTCTTTACAGATACAAATTTAAGACAGAGATAGACAGTTTCTTAACCGATAAGGGAATAAAAGGTTGTGGGGAGCGGGCAGGGAAGTGGACCCGAGTCCATGATCGGATCAGCCACGATCGTGTTAAATGATTCGGTGTTGTGTATATTGAAGGTGTCGCTAGTTCCTGCTAAACTCTTTCCCATCGTCAGGACCAGAAAATGTTGAAAACTAGGTCAAAAATGGCCTCATAACTGATAAAGTAAGTTTTGTTTAGGTCTTTTTAATTTGTCTACGCTGCTCGGTGCTTAACAGTCTCATTTAAAGTTGCTATAGACAACAAATTGCCAGTGGAAAAAGATGATGGAGGTGTAAGAACAGCACTTCAACATCTAGAAACATAGAAACATAGAAAATAGGTGCAGGAGTAGGCCATTCGGCCCTTCGAGCCTGCACCGCCATTCAATGGCTGAACATGCAACTTCAGTAACTCATTCCTGCTTTCTCGCCATACCCCTTGATCCCCCGAGTAGTAAGGACTACATCTAACTCCTTTTTGAATATATTTAGTGAATTGGCCTCAACAACATTCGGTGGTAGAGAATTCCACAGGTTCACCACTCTCTGGGTGAAGACGTTTCTCCTCATCTCGGTCCTAAATGGCTTACCCCTTATCCTTAGACTGTGACCCCTGGTTCTGGACTTCCCCAACATTGGGAACATTCTTCCTGCATCTAACATGTCTAAACCCATCAGAATTTTAAACGTTTTTATGATATCCCCTCTCATTCTCCTGAACTCCAGTGAATACAAGCCCAGTTGATCCAGTCTTTCTTGATAGGTCAGTCCCGCCATCCCGGGAATCAGTCTGGTGAATCTTCGCTACACTCCCTCAAAAGCAAGAATGTCCTTCCTCAAGTTAGGAGACCAAAACTGTACGCAATACTCCAGGTGTGGCCTCACCAAGGCCCTGTACAACTGTAGTAACACCTCCCTGCCCCTGTACTCAAATCCCCTCGCTATGAAGGCCAACATGCCATTTGCCTTCTTAACCGCCTGCTGTACCTGCATGCCAGCCTTCAATGACTGATGTACCATGACACCCAGGTCTCGTTGCACCTCCCCTTTTCCTAATCTGTCACCATTCAGATAATAGTCTGTCTCTCTGCTTTTACAACCGAAGTGGATAACCTCACATTTATCCACATTATACTTCATCTGCCATGCATTTGCCCACTCACCTAACCTATCCAAGTCACTCTGCAGCCTCATAGCATCCTCCTCGCAGCTCACACTGCCACCCAACTTAGTGTCATCCACAAATTTGGAGATACTACATTTAATCTCCTCGTCTAAATCATTAATGTAAAGTGTAAACAGCTGGGGCCCCAGCACAGAACCTTGCGGTACCCCACTAGTCAATGCCTGCCATTCTGAAAAGTACCCATTTACTCCTACTCTTTGCTTCCTGTCTGCCAACCAGTTCTCAATCCACGTCAGCACACTACCCCCAATCCCATGTGCTTTAACTTTGCACATTAATCACTTGTGTGGGACCTTGTCGAAAGCCTTCTGAAAGTCCAAATACACCACATCAACTGGTTCTCCCTTGTCCACTTTACTGGAAACATCCTCAAAAAATTCCAGAAGATTTGTCAAGCATGATTTCCCTTTCACAAATCCATGCTGACTTGGACCTATCATGTCACCTTTTTCCAAATGCGCTGCTATGACATCCTTAATAATTGATTCCATCATTTTACCCACTACCGATGTCAGGCTGATCGGTCTATAATTCCCTGTTTTCTCTCTCCCTCCTTTTTTAAAAAGTGGGGTTACATTGGCTACCCTCCACTCCATAGGAACCGATCCAGAGTCTATGGAATGTTGGAAAATGACTGTCAATGCATCCGCTATTTCCAAGGCCACCTCCTTAAGTACTCTGGATGCAGACCATCAGGCCCTGGGGATTTATTGGCCTTCAATCCCACCAATTTCACCAACACAATTTCCCGACTAATAAGGATTTCCCTCAGTTCCTCCTTCTTACTAGACCCTCTGACCCCTTTTATATCCGGAAGGTTGTTTGTGTCCTCCTTGGTGAATACCGAACCAAAGTACTTGTTCAATTGGTCTGCCATTTCTATGTTCCCAGTTATGACTTCCCCTGATTCTGACTGCAGGGGACTACATTTGTCTTTACTAACCTTTTTCTCTTTACATATCTATAGAAGCATTTGCAGTCCATTTTAATGTTCCCTGCAAGCTTCCTCTCGTACTCTATTTTCCCTGCCCTAATCAAACGCTTTGTCCTCCTCTGCTGAGTTCTAAATTTCTCCCAGTCCCCTGGTTTGCTGCTATTTCTGGCCAATTTGTATCCTTGGCTTTAATACTATCCCTGATTTCCCTTGATAGCCATGGTTGAGCCACCTTCCCTTTTTTATTTTTACGCCAGACAGGGATGTACAATTGTTGTAGTTCATCCATGCGGTCTCTAAATGTCTGCCATTGCCCAACCCCTTAAGTATCATTCGCCAATCTATCCTAGCCAATTCATGCCTCATACCTTCAAAATTACCCTTCTTTAAGTTCTGGACCATGGTCTCTGAATTAACTGTTTCCTTCTCCATCCTAATGCAGAATTCCACCATATTATGGTCACTCTTCCCCAAGGGGCCCCGCACAATGAGATTGCTAATTAATCCTCTCTCATTACACAGCACCCTGTCTAAGATGGCCTCCCCCTTAGTTGGTTCCTCGACATATTGGTCTAGAAAACCATCCCTTATGCACTCCAGGAAATCCTCCTCCACCGTATTGTTTCCAGTTTGATTAGCCCAATCTATATGCATATTAAAGTCACCCATGATAACTGCTGCATGCACCCTTAATTTCCTGTTTGATGCCCTCCCCAACTTCACTACTACTGTTTGGAGGTCTGTACACAACTCCCACTAGCGTTTTCTGCCCTTTGGTATTCCGTAGCTCCACCCATACCAATTCCACATCATCCAAACTAACGTCCTTCCTTACAATTGCATTAATTTCCTCTGTAACCAGCAACGCCACCCCGCCTCCTTTTCCTTTCTGTCTATCATTCCTAAATATTGAATACCCCTGGATGTTGAGTTCCCAGCCTTGGTCACCCTGGAGCCATGTCTCCGTGATGCCAACCACATCGTATCTGTTAACTGCTATCTGCACAGTTAATTATTCCGAATACTCCTCGCATTCAGGCACAGAGCCTTCAGGATTGCCTTTTTAATACACTTTGACCCTTTAGAATTTTGCTGTAAAGTGGCCCTTTTTGTTTTTTGCCTTGGGTTTCTCTGCCCTCCACTTTTACTCATCTCGTTTCTGTCTTTTGCTTCTGCCTCCATTTTGTTTCCCTCTGTCTCACTGCATTGGTTCCCATCCCCCTACCATATTAGTTTAACTCCTCCCCAACAGCACTCACAAACACTCCCCCTAGGACATTGGTTCCAGTCCTGCCTAGGTGCAGACCGTCCGGTTTGTACTGGTCCCACCTCCCCCAGAACCGGTTCCAATGCCCCAGGAATTTGAATCCCTCCCTGCTGCACCACTGCTCAAGCCACGTATTCATCTGAGCTATCCTGCGATTCCTACTCTGACTAGCATGTGGCACTGGTAGCAATCCCGAGATTACTACTTTTGAGGTCCTACTTTTTAATTTAGCTCCTAGCTCCTTAAATTCGTCTCGTAGGGCCTCATCCCTTTTTTTACCTATATCGTTGGTACCAATGTGCACCACGACAACTGGCTGTTCACTCTCCCTTTTCAGAATGTCCTGCACCCGCTCCGAGACATCCTTGACACTTGCACCAGGGAGGCAACATACCATCCTGAAGTCTCGGTTGCGGCCGCAGAAATGCCTATCTATTCCCCTTACAATTGAATCCCCTATCACTATCGCTCTCCCACTCTTTTTCCTGCCCTCCTGTGCAGCAGAGCCAGCCATGGTGCCTTGAACTTGGCTGCTGCTATCCTCCCCTGGTGAGTCACCCCCCCCAACAGGACTCAAAGTGGTGTATCTGTTTTGCAGGGGGATGATCGCAGGGGATCCCTGCACTACCTTCCTTGCACTGCTCTTCCTGTTGGTTTTCCATTCCCTATTTGGCTGTGGACCCTTCACCTGCGGTAAGACCAACTCGCTACACATGCTAACCACGTCATTCTCAGCATCGTGGATGCTCCAGAGTGAATCCACCCTCAGCTCCAATTCCGCAACGTGGTCCGTCAGGATCTTTTAAATAAGTTTCAAGTGGCAGCTTCTTTCATCTGCCCTACCAGTAATGTCCAGTAAGCACTACAGGTCTTCGCCCAGTTTTCCTGTTCATTATACCCTAGAAATGAACTATAATTGGATACTCTGATAAGGAAAGTCAGAGTCTATATGCATTTTTGGTTTTGTTTAAAGGTTAACCAGTCCATGGCATTTCTGGTGGTATCGAGATGATTATGGGTCAACAAACTTTCCTTAATACCATTACAACACTGACTATACTCCAAAAGTACTTCAGTGGCTGTAAAGCACTTTGATGCGTACGGTGCTCGTGAAAGGCACTATATAAATGCAAGTCTTTCTTCCTTTTAATAAAGCTTACTAGGAATATTTCAGGAGGACATAGACAGGTTAGCAAAATTAGCAGATAGATGGCAAATGCAATTTAATGAGGAAAAGTGTGAGGTAATGCAATTTGAAGGAACACAAGGAATAGAAGAATAAGCCCAGAAGAGGAGTCTGGAGGAACAGATAGACTTAGAAGTACAAATACATAATTCATAGTAAATGTTTCAGGCAGGAGAAGACCTTTGGTCCATGTAGCTCATTATTCTCTTAGCGCATTTGTAATAACCGTGAAACCCATTTGTTGACCAGAATCTGTATAGTTCTTTCTTAAAACCTATTAGGGTTTCTTGTCCAGCATCTTGTAGCAGAAATCTGTTCCACATATTTTCACCCTTTTAGTAAAAAGTTCCTCTTGCATTTTCTATTTTCTTTTGTTCTTAATTTGTAAATAAGTCTTCTTCAGCTTAAATTCGGTATATGACAGAAATGTTTACTTGGATTCAGGTTGTCTAAAGCTCTGATAATTTGAAAATTTGAGTGCACATGTATCAAGCCATAAAAAAGGCCAATACCATTTGGATTTTATAAGCAAGGACATGGGCTTAGACTTTTGACCAGGCAGTGCTAAACAACCTCCAAAACCTCTAATATGGGGAGCAGGAAGTGCACGCTCAATACAAGCCAGAGGTGTGCCACCTGCCATATTGGTGTCGGCAGAAAAATCAGCGAATCTGGCCCACACCTGAAGCAAGCATTAGGCTCTTTGCATATTCAAATAGGAGGCCTAATGCCAGTTTGAAGGCCCTGCTACATTATTGGGTGCAGAAAAAATAGGTCTGCATCTGGTCTAACAATCCTCAAAGGGACTGCTGCAGGCTGCAACCAACAAACTAAGTGTTTACCTTTCCTGTACTGAAAAGGGTCATGAAGGTAGCACTCACTGCCAAGCCAACTCCCTCCACAAACTGTACCCGGCATCATATTCTTAGTTGGTCTCTGGCCCCTGATCCAAAACAGACCATCTGTCCTACTTTGATCCAGGATGGCATTTTCTTTCTTACAGGGCAATCCTGTCCTATTTTGGTATCATTATTTTGACTTTCAAATGGCCAAACACCTGCAAGGGCATTGAAGTCTCCACCACATTTGGTGCCTCCCTCAAAATGTCAGCACTTCATAGCTGTTGGTGCCTGACTTTCTAACCTCAGTCCCCTGTGGCACTGCAAGTACATCATGAAATAAGTGGGAATGGCCCAAAAATATTTAAATGAGCTGATTTCGAGCAGAATAATGCATTGTACACTGCAGAGTATTATGCTCCTGTTCTTACAAAACAGCTCATCCTCCAACCTACCTTAAGCAGTGCCGCAGGAGATCTGCTTGTAATCTGAAAAACTTCAACTAGTTAACCCAAAAATCTATTTAAAAAGATGCCATGCAACATTATTTGCCTCATTATATGAAAATGTTTTAAGAGAAAAAGTCACTAGGGAGCATAATGAATTATTTGTTCTCCTCGGAACCGGAACTTGATCTATCCCAGACACATAGAATTCAAATTTCCTGTGGTTTATGGCTCTCCGTCAATTATGCAATCCATCTCCAAAAGACACATTAAAATCAACCTCTTAACATAGAATTTTCTTTTCCAGATTTTTTCCAGTAATAAGCCTCCGAAAGCACTGTGCACCTTCTCACATGACTGTGCTCTTCACAATTTCTAGTTACAAAAATTAAACAAATAAAGCTGCTATATGCTGGAAGCATTTATGGTTTCAAGTATATAAATACAGATTTAATGACTAGCAGACATACTGGTTTAGCAAGTTGTTCTAATACCTCTGGGAGCCAGCTGTAATTATAACTCAGACTAATAGGACACTTGCTTCTGTCTCTGCTGACTGTCCTATGTGAAATGATTACACATAACTATCTTTATGGAATAAAAACATTTGGCAAAGTATTCTTGTTGGGGGAGGGCATAGAGGCAGACCCTTGCATTATTCATCACAACGCCAGGCGTGAGTGATGTCACATTGAGGTAAATATTACGGCTTAATATCCTTGGTACAAACCTCTGCAGGTTGGGAACTTGTGTCAGGAATTGTTGAGTCAGCACATTCATTCTTTATACCACACAATTTTCTGTCTATGGATAAAAAAATCATGCAGGCAATGATGATCTAAAACAAGAGTACTAAATCCAAAATTTACCCAAATGTATTTCAATATAATTTACATCACAACATTCTGCAGTCGTAAAGAAAATGGTCAAATGATATTTCATGAAGAGAGTACCCATTTAAGGAACATAGAAATAGGAGTAGAGGAGTAGGCCATTCAGTCGCTCGAGGCTGTTCTGCCTTTCAATTAGATCATGGCTGATCCGTACCTTAATTCTATTTACCTGCAGTAACCTGTAATACCATTACCTAATAAAAAGCCATCAATCTCAGAATTTTCAATTGACCTAACTTTTTTAGGAGAAAGTTCCTGATTTCCATTAACCATTGTGTAAAGAAATGATTACCGGGAACGGTAGCATAGTAGTTATGTTACTGGATTAGCAATCCAGAGGCCTGCACTAATGATCCAGAGACGTGAGTTTAAATCCCACCATGCAGCTGTGAAATTTAAATTCAGTTAATTAAATAAATCGGGAATAAAAAGCTAGTATCAGTAATGGTGACTGTGAAACTATCAGCTTGCCATAAAAACCTATCTGGTTCACTAATGTCCTTTAGGGAAGGAAATCTGCCATCCTTACTTGGTCTGGTCTATATGTGACTCCAACCCACAGCAATGTGGTTGACTCCTAACTGCCTTCTGAAATGGCCTAGCAGGCCACGGAGTTGTACACAACCGGTACGAAAAACAAAATAATAAAAACAGACGGACCACCTGGCATCGATCTCGGCGCTGGCTTAGAATATGGCACAATGGCACACCCAGCCCACTAGACCCGGCAAACTGAATAACTAGGGCAGTAGACAGGGCTATAAACTAATGGAGGGCGGGGGGAGGGGGGTGGGGAGGGTTGAGAGGTTTCAGGAAAGAGTAAATTTAAAAGCAGCAAGAGAAACGTCAAAGTTCTAGAGCAGAGCAGAGTTTTGGGAAAAAATAAGCAGAGCGGGTCAGGAAGGGACAGAGAGAGTAACAAAGGTAAAAAGGCATTAGTGACTAAGGTGACATCAGGGAAGAATATAAATATATCTGAATGCGTGAAACATTCGCAACAAAATAGATGAATTAATAGCGCAGATAGAAATGAATAGGTTTGATTTAATAGCCATTACGGAGACGCGGTTCCAAAGTGGCCAAGGTTGGGAACTAAATATTCCAGGATACTTAACTTTTAGAAGAGATAGGCAAAATGGAAAAGGAGGAGGGGTAGTCCTGATAATAAATGATGGGATAAAGACAGTAGAAAGGATCTTAGCTCCAAAAATCAAGAAGTAGAATCAGTTTGGGTGGAGCTAAGAAACAGCCACTAACAGAAATTTATTTCTAAGTTCTGAATACAACAGGAAGCCACTTCCTAAGCCTATGACCTTAGTTCTGAATAATAGGAACTGTACCATTGTCCTACAGTTGCACCTGCTAATTCTGCCACGTCAGCAAATTGTGTTTTTGCCTTCCTAATCTAAAACGTGTTTAACTCCTTAATTCCTGCTTTAATCCCCACTTTGGTCACATGGTTATTCTATTAACCCACCATGACCAATCCTTTTACCTCACTGGACTCGTGTCTCCCGCCCTGATTTCGTTGATCAGGCGATAGGATTGGGACACTCACGACTCATATCAGGTATTCATGTTGGTTTGGTTCGTCTCCCCTGTTACCTACTTTCAGCGAGGGCTTCCTTTCGTATTTCTCAGCGGCTTTTGCCAGTGTTTTCACCATTCAAACAGTAACATAAGTATAACCAACATCTGCACTATCACTAATATATGTGACATAATTCTTATCCAAGGGTGTACATGAATATTAAGTCCAAAATCCCATAGTCGTGTATACCAGGGTTGATTGGCCTGCACTTTCTTTGTGTCCTTTTGCAGCTCAACAATCTCTTTCATCAGGATGATGTATTTTTGTCGTTGCTCATGGACACTCTTCTCCAACGCTGTCTGTTTGGGAATAGGTTTTCCCTGAGGCTCTTCGAAGCCCTTTTACCCCGACTTTATAGTGTCTACCACCATTCCACTGATAGTTTCTCCTTTTAATTCTGGGTATATAATATGTCCCTGAATATTAACCTCTTCTCTGGTCGTAAAGCAAAAGTCGGTGGTAGTGATGGGGCAGTGCATTACTCCTCCCACACCATTGCCCTTTACTTCGTGGTGCTGCTGTTGTCTCGAAATCCAGCATTAGTGAGGTTCTAGTCAGGACGCATCCTTCTGTGCGGCTGTATCCACAGTCATCTTGATCAAATTTGGGATGTTCTCGGCACAAAACAACCTGGTTATTCTTATAACAATCTTTAATGCACACACCCTTGATATCATCTCCCTTCTTAATAATGTACATAAGAACATAAGAACATAAGAATTAGGAACAGGAGTAGGCCATCTAGCCCCTCGAGCCTGCTCTGCCATTCAACAAGATCATGGCTGATCTGGCCGTGGACTCAGCTCCACTTACCTGCCCGCTCCCCATAACCCTTAATTTCCTTATTGGTTAAAAATCTATCTATCTGTGACTTGAATACATTCAATGAGCTAGCCTCAACTGCTTCCTTGGGCAGAGAATTCCACAGATTCACAACCCTCTGGGAGAAGAAATTCCTTCTCAACTTGGTTTTAAATTGGCTCCTCCGTATTTTGAGGCTGTGCCCCCTAGTTCTAGTCTCTCCGACCAGTGGAAACAACCTCTCTGCCTCTATCTTGTCTATCCCTTTCATTATTTTAAATGTTTCTATAAGATCACCCCTCATCCTTCTGAACTCCAACGAGTAAAGACCCAGTCTACTCAATCTATCATCATAAGGTAACCCCCTCATCTCCGGAATCAGCCTAGTGAATCGTCTCTGTACCCCCTCCAAAGCTAGTATATCCTTCCTTAAGTAAGGCGACCAAAACTGCACGCAGTACTCCAGGTGCGGCCTCACCAATACCCTATACAGTTGCAGAAGGACCTCCCTGCTTTTGTACTCCATCCCTCTCGCAATGAAGGCCAACATTCCATTCGGCTTCCTGATTACCTGCTGCACCTGCAAACTAACTTTTTGGGATTCATGCACAAGGACCCCCAGGTCCCTCTGCACCGCAGCATGTTGTAATTTCTTCCCATTCAAATAATATTCCCTTTTACTGTTTTTTTTCCCAAGGTGGATGACCTCACACTTTCTGACATTGTATTCCATCTGCCAAACCTTAGCCCATTCGCTTAACCTATCTAAATCTCTTTGCAGCCTCTCTGTGTCCTCTACACAACCCGCTTTCCCACTAATCTTTGTGTCATCTGCAAATGTTGTTACACTACACTCTGTCCCCTCTTCCAGGTCATCTATGTATATTGTAAACAGTTGTGGTCCCAGCACCGATCCCTGTGGCACAGATTTCCAACCCGAAAAGGACCCATTTATCTCGACTCTCTGCTTTCTGTTAGCCAGCCAATTCTCTATCCATGCTAATACATTTCCTCTGACTCCGCGTACCTTTATCTTCTGCAGTAACCTTTTGTGTGGCACCTTATCGAATGCCTTTTGGAAATCTAAATACACCACATCCATCGGTACACCTCTATCCACCATGCTCGTTATATCCTCAAAGAATTCCAGTAAATTAGTTAAACATGATTTCCCCTTCATGAATCCATGCTGCGTCTGCTTGATTGCACTATTCCTATCTAGATGTCCCGCTATTTCTTCCTTAATGATAGTTTCAAGCATTTTCCCCACTACAGATGTTAAACTAACTGGTCGATTGTCTCCCCCCTTTTTTAAACAGACGTTACATTAGCTGCTTTCCAATCCGCTGGTACCTCCCCAGAGTCCAGAGAATTTTGGTAGATTATAACGAATGCATCTGCTATAACTTCTGCCATCTCTTTTAATAACCTGGGATGCATTTCATCAGGACCAGGGGACTTGTCTACCTTGAGTCCCATTAGCCTGTCCAGCACTACCCCCCTAGTGATAGTGATTGTCTCAAGGTCCTCCCTTCCCACATTCCTGTGACCAGCAATTTCTGGCATGGTTTCTGTGTCTTCCACTGTGAAGACCGAAGCAAAATAATTGTTTAAGCTCTCAGCCATTTCCACATTTCCCATTATTAAATCCCCCTTCTCATCTTCTAAGGGACCAACATTTACTTTAGTCACTCTTTTCCGTTTTATATATCTGTGAAAGCTTTTACTATCCGTTTTTATGTTTTGCGCAAGTTTACCTTAGTAATCTTTCTTTCCTTTCTTTATTGCTTTCTTAATCATTCTTTGCTGTCGTTTAAAATTTTCCCAATCTTCTCGTTTCCCACTAACCTTGGCCACCTTATACGCATTGGTTTTTAATTTGATACTCTCCTTTATTTCCTTGGTTATCCATGGCTGGTTATCTCTTCTCTTTCCTCCCTTCTTTTTCACTGGAATATATTTTTGTTGAGCACTATGAAAGAGCTCCTTAAAAGTCCTCCACTGTTCCTCAATTGTGCCACCGTTTAGTCTGTGTTTCCAGTCTACTTTTGCCAACTCTGCCCTCATCCCACTGTAGTCCCCTTTGTTTAACCATAGTACGCTCGTTTGAGACACTACTTCCTCACCCTCAATCTGTATTACAAATTCAGCCATACTGTGATCACTCATTCCGAGAGGATCTTTTACTAGGAGATCGTTTATTATTCCTGTCTCATTACACAGGACCAGATCTAAGATAGCTTGCTCCCTTGTAGGTTCTGTAACATACTGTTCTAAGAAACAATTCCGTATGCATTCTATGAATTCCTCCTCCAGACTACTCTGTGCGATTTGATTTGGCCAATCGATATGTAGGTTAAAATCCCCCATGATTACTGCCGTTCCTTTTTCACATGTTTAATTATTCCCTTGATTATTGCCCGCCCCACTGTGAAGTTATTATTTGGGGGCCTATAAACTACACCCACCAGTGACTTTTTCCCCTTACTATCTCTAATCTCCACCCACAATGATTCAACATTTTGTTCATTAGAGCCAATATCATCTCTCACAACTGCCCTGATATCATCCTTTATTAACAGAGCTACCCCACCTCCTTTCCCTTCTTGTCTATCTTTCCGTATCGTCAGATACCCCTGTATGTTTAATTCCCAGTCTTGGCCACCCTGCAACCACGTTTCTGTAATGGCCGCCAAATCATACCCATTTGTAATGATTTGTGCCGTCAACTCATTTATTTTATTTCGAATGCTGCGTGCGTTTATGTAGAGTGTTTTAATACTAGTTTTTAAACCATGATTTTTAGTTTTGACCCCTCCTGCAGCCCCTTTACATTCAGTGGCCCTTTTTGTTTTTTGCCTTGGGTTTCTCTGCCCTCCACTTTTACTCATCTCCTTTCTGTCTTTTGCTTTTGTCTCCTTTTTGTTTCCCTCTGTCTCCCTGCATTGGTTCTCATCCCCCTGCCATATTAGTTTAACTCCTCCCCAACAGCACTAGCAAACACTCCTCCTCGGACATTGGTTCCGGTCTTGCCTAGGTGCAGACCGTCCGGTTTGTACTGGTCCCACCTCCGCAGAACCGGTTCCAATGCCCCCGGAATTTGAATCCCTCCCTGCTGCACCACTGCTCAAGCCACGTATTCATCTGATCTATCCTGCGATTCCTACTCTGACTAGCATGTGGCACTGGTAGCAATCATGAGATTACTACTTTTGAGGTCCTACGTTTTAATTTAGCTCTTAGCTCCTTAAATTCGTCTCGTTGGACCTCATCCCTTTTTTTTACGTAGGTCGTTGGTACCAATGTGCACCACAACAACTGGCTCTTCACCCTCCCTTTTCAGAATGTCCTGCACCCGCTCCGAGACATCCTTGACCCTTGCACCAGGGAGGCAACATACCATCCTGGAGTCTCGGTTGCGGCCGCAGAAAAGCCTATCTATTCCCCTTACAATTGAATCCCCTATCACTATTGCTCTCCCACTCTTTTTCCTGCCCTCCTGTGCAGCAGAGCCAGCCACGGTGCCATGAACTTGGCTGCTGCTGCCCTCTCCTGATGAGTCATCCCCCTCAACAGTACTCAAAACGGTGTATCTGTTTTGCAGGGGGATGACCGCAGGGGACCTCTGCACTACCTTCCTTGCACTGCTCTTCCTGCTGGTCTTCCATTCCCTAGCTGGCTGTGGACCCTTCACCTGCGGTAAGACCAACTCACTAAACATGCTATTCATGTCATTCTCAGCATCGTGGATGCTCCAGAGTGAATCCACCCTCAGCTCCAATTCCGCAACGCGGTCTGTCAGGAGCTGGAGGGGGACACACTTCCCGCACACGTATTGGTGCAGTTTGTGGTATCCGACCCGTGTTTGGTTTCTTATTTCTCCTATATTATCAATTTTATACAGGAGGTTTCCCTTGGTCACATCATATTGTGGTATTGACAGTACAAATCCGATGATATTCTGATGACCAGTTACACATTTAGTTTTCGGAACCTATGTATGGCTGGTTCACCTGATTTCACAGGCGTCTGTTTCTCTTTTTCTCAAGGTCCATTCCCTGACTACATCATTGGTTATCCAATCTGGGACCTCCCGATTTTGTAGGTGTTCTAAGTTATGTTTTACTGTACTTATCATCCATGCTCCATACCCGGCGCATACCGCGGCATTTCGTCCGCTTTCGCTATTGGTTCGCGTTAATTGAGTTAATTGTCTTGGCATGATCCCTTAGTGTGTGGGCCACTTGTAACAATTCTCATTCGGACCCATCTCCGAATTGGGCCTGCATTTTCTCATTATCATTTCCCCTTTCCAGCAATGCTCTTAGGGTTTGGTGAGTGTGCTAACCTGCTCTTCTATCATCTGGAGATCTATAGCGTTTACCGTGGCTACACCCGCCACATATCCCGCGCCCATCATTTCAATATCTCCCTTTTTTGTCTAACCTTCCCTTTTAATGTGATAAACCTCAGGGTCTTGCACTCGGTTCCATCTAAGGCCCGCAGTATCAGAGTTTTGTACATGCTTATTGTTTTTGACCCGCAGAAACTGGGGATCGTTCGATCGGTCAGATTTAGAAATATCGTGATTATCTTCTGGCGTATTCCAAAGTGTATCCTTTCCTTTGGCTTCTTTATCACCAGCCCTCCACTTGCCCCTTCCTTTGTTTGAGGAAAATCTGGTGGTGGGGGATTCAGAGTTTCTGGCGTGGGTGTAGGGTTATTTCTGAGCTCCAACATTCAAGCGTTGCCTGATCTGCTATGGCTC
Source organism: Pristiophorus japonicus (assembly GCF_044704955.1). NCBI lineage: Eukaryota > Metazoa > Chordata > Chondrichthyes > Pristiophoridae > Pristiophorus > Pristiophorus japonicus. The sequence continues at coordinate 82,779,372 of NC_091984.1, read as the reverse complement.
TATTATTCAGGCACGCGATGTCTTTATAGGTGGTCTGTTCCGCCCCGGGCCCCCCCACCCCCATCCTTTTGGTCTTGATTATCCAGAGACAATCTAGCAACTTATGTCCCGGATCACACTTTACCTCCCAGCACCCTGGGGCTGGTGGAATAACGCATTGGTTGTCATCCTCACCCTCTGATCCTTTTTTAGACGGGGTGAGAATTCGGGTGACACTCCCAACATTGTTTCTTCTGGTTCCTGAAGTAGTGTGTGATCCCTTTTTCATCCTCGAGGATCATACTCGCGCTGTCGTATCTGTTGGGCCGTGTCACCGTGTATTCTGTTCCTCTGGCCAGTCCCAGCAGCCCAACAAGGCCAATAACCACATCCTTTCAAGTCACTGTTTGGGGGAACACAATCTGGACAGCCCATACTGGGGTCAGAGCCTTACCATCTCCACTGGGCCATTCCTATTCCTCTCGTGGGTCCTTTCCCACAGCCAGGTTATCACAACGACTATGCTTAACATTACAAATATGATACACATCCCTCCTATTAGTCCGCCTACTAATCCATTTACCCAACTGTCGTATGCCTCTGCATACCATTCAGAGGTATATTGGTACAAATTTGGGGTCAGTCATTGGTCAGGTCCCTTATATTCTTTCAGTTGAGACCAGTGTCCCCACTTTTCATATTTATGCCTGCACATGTGTCTCCGTTAATCAATACCTCATAGGGTTCGCTCCATCAAGGGGCGAATCCAGCTTTTTCTGGTAACACCCCAACCATTACCCTTGCCTCCACCTCGGGTACTACCATCAGGGGTTTTGTTCCTTTATCCTCGTCTTCCTCTTCCTGCTTATCTCGCACTTCCTGTCGCATATCTTTCAACTGCCTACTCAGTTCCATTACATACTTCCTAATTCTATCACGTAAAGGTCCTAACGTTACTCCTCTTGTAACTATTCCCTCAGGGAGTTTCATTGCTCGTCCAGTCATTAGTTCATAAGGGGTGAGTCCTGTTGTGCAGTTTGGTGTGGCACGCAGTCTCATCAATATGGTGGGCAGGAGTTCCGGCCATGCCTGTTCGGTTCGCTGGATTGCTTTACTTAGGGAGGTTTTGAGGGTTCTATTCATTCTTTCTACCATTCCCGAACTCTGGGGATGGTAGGGGATGTGGAATTTCTGTTTAATGTTCAGTATTTTACAAGTTTCCTTCATTACCTTTCTTGTGAAATGAGTCCCTTGGTCCGAATCTATCTGAATGGGAATCCCCCATCTAGGAATTACCTCTTCTGCTAGTATATGGGCTACCGTGGTTGAGGTGCAATTGCGGGTGGCGAATGCTTCCACCCACCTTTTAAACTGGTCAAACATAGAAACATAGAAAATAGGTGCAGGAGTAGGCCATTCGGCCCTTTGAGCCTGCACCACCATTCAATAAGATCATGGCTGATCATTCACCTCAGTACCCCTTTCCTGCTTTCTCCCCATATCCCTTGATCCCTTTAGCCATAAGGGCCATATCTTACTCCCTCTTGAATATATCCAATGAACTAGCATTAACAACTCTCTGTGGTAGGGAGTTCCACAGGTTAATAACTCTCTGAGCGAAGAAGTTTCTCCTCATCTCAGTCCTAAATGGCTTACCCATTATCCTTAGACTGCATCCCTTGGTTCTGGATTTCCCCAACATCGGGAACACTCGTCCTGCATCTAACCTGTCCAGTCCCGTCAGAATTTTTTATGTTTCTATGAGGTCCCCTCTCATCCTTCTAAACTCCAATGAATACAGGCCCAGTCGATCCAGTCTCTCCTCATATGTCAGTCCTGCCATCCCGGGAATCAGTCTGATGAACCTTCACTGCACTCTCTCAATAGCAAGAACATCCTTCCTCAGATTAGGAGACCAAAACTGAACACAATATTCCAGGTGAGGCCTCACCAAGGCTCTGTACAACTGCAGTAAGACCTCCCTGCTCCTATACTCAAATCCCCTAGCTATGAAAGCCAACATACCATTTGCCTTCTTCATCGCCTGCTGTACCTGCATGCCAACTTTCAATGACTGATGCACCATGACACCCAGGTCTTGTTGCACCTCCCCTTTTCCTAATCTGCCGCCATTCAGATAATATTCTGTTTTTGCCACCAAAGTGGATAACCTCACATTTATCCACATTATACTGCATCTGCCATGCATTTGCCCACTCACCTAACCTGTCCAAGTCACCCTGCAGCCTCTTAGCGTCCTCCTCACAGCTCATACTGCCAACCAGCTTAGTGTCATCTGCAAACTTGGAGATATTACACTCAATTCCTTCATCTAAATCATTAATGTATATTGTAAATAGCTGGGGTCCCAGCACTGAGCCCTGCGGCACCCACTGGTCACTGCCTGCCATTCTGAAAAGGACCCGTTTATCCCGACTCTCTGCTTCCTGTCTGCCAACCAGTTCTCTATCTACGTCAGTACATTACCCTCAATACCATGTGCTTTAATTTTGCACACCAATCTCTTGTGTGGGACCTTGTCAAAAGCCTTTTGAAAGTCCAAATACACCACATCCACTGGTTCTCCCTTGCCCACTCTATTAATTACATCCTCAAAAAATTCCAGAAGATTTGTCAAACATAATTTCCCTTTCATAAATCCATGCTGACTTGGACCGATCCTGTCACTGCTTTCCAAATGCGCTGCTATTTCATCTTTAATAATTGATTCCAACATTTCCCCACTACTGATGTCAGGTTAACCGGTCTATAATTACCCGTTTTCTCTCTCCCTCCTTTTTTAAACAGTGGTGTTACATTAGCTACCCTCCAGTCCATAGGAACTGATCCAGAGTCAATAGACTGTTGGAAAATGATCACCAATGCATCCACTATTTCTAGGGCCACTTCCTTAAGTACTCTCGAATGCAGACTATCAGGCCCTGGGGATTTATCGGTCTTCAATCCTGTCAATTTCCCGAACAGAATTTCCCACCTAATAAGAATTTCCTTCAGTTCCTCCTTCTCACTAGACTCTCGGTCCCTTAGTATTTCCGGAAGGTTATTTGTGTCTTCCTTCGTGAAGACAGAACCAAAGTCTTTCTTCAACTGGTCTGCCACTTCTTTGTTCCCCATTATAAATTCACCTGAATCTGACTGCAAGGGACCTACGTTTGTCTTCACTAATCTTTTTCTCTTCACATATCTATAGAAGCTTTTGCAGTCAGTTTTTATGTTCCCAGCAAGCTTCCTCTCAAACTCTATTTTCCCCCTCCTAATTAGACCCTTTGTCCTCCTCTGCTGAATTCTAAATTTCTCCCAGTCCTCAGGTTTGCTGCTTTTTCTAGCCAATTTATATGCCTCTTCCTTGGATTTAACACTATCCTTAATTTCCCTTGTTAGCCATGGTTGAGCCACCTTCCCTGTTTTATTTTTCCTCCAGACAGGGATGTACAATTGTTGAAGTTCATCCATGTGATATTTAAATGTTTGCCATTGCACATCCACCATCAACCCTTTAAGTATCATTTGCCTGTCTATTCTAGCCAATTCACGGCTCATACCATCGAAGTTATCTTTCCCCAAGTTCAGGACCCTAGTCCCTGAATTAACTGTGTCACTCTCCATCTTAATAAAGAATTCTACCATATTATGGTCACTCTTCCCCAAGGGGCATCGCACAACAAGATTGCTAATTAGTCCTTTCTCATTACACATCACCCAGTCTAGGATGGCCAGCCCTCTAGTTGGTTCCTCGACATATTGGCCTAGAAAACCATTCCTAATACACTCCAGGAAATCCTCCTCCACCATATTGCTACCAGTTTGGTTAGCCCAATCAATATGTAGATTAAGGTCATCCATGATAACTGCTGTACCTTTATTGCACGCATCCCTAATTTATTGTTTGATGCTGTCCCCAACCTCACTACTACTGTTTGGTGGTCTGTACACAACTCCCACTAGTGTTTTCTGCCCAAGCATTACTTCCTTCCCCTGGAGTTTATTCGGGGCCCAGTAAAATCAATCTGTATGCTTTCCCATGGTCCCCGTGGGCGGGGTTGGTGCACCATCCTTATTTTTATTGCTTTTCCCAGATTATGTTGGGCGTACGTAACACAGTGCTGACAATGTTTAGCAACGTCGCGCCCAATTCCCAGCTACCACCAATCCCATGAGATATTGGATATCATGGTGTTACGCTTGACATGGTTAATGCTGTAGTGTAACTCCATGATCAGTTGCCGGATGCAGGAAGGGGCCAACACCTTTCTGTCCTTTCTCCACACGGAGTCTATACCAGGTGATCCTCCCTTCCTCTCCCATTCTGCTCTTTCTTCCTCGTTTGTATCTGCGTGCAGTTTAACTATGTTTATGTCCTCCTCTGTGGTAATGCTACAGACTGACTCAATCTTTATGTCTGCGCATGTGGCCGCTTCTCGGGCGGCATTGTCCACAGCCTCATTTCCACACTGTATTTCCTCCACTACTCGTTGATGGGCCTTTACCTTTATCACTGCTGTTTTAGCTGGTTTGCTGGCTGCTTCTAATAAAGTAATTTCATACGTTCATCGTGTTTGATGGCCTCGCTGCCAGAGGTATCAAACCCTCTCCTTCCCCATGCTACCATGTAGTCATGTACTACCCCAAAGGCATACCTGCTATCTTTACATAGATTCACTGTCTTTCCCTCTGCCAGTAATAAGGCTTCCGTCAGTGCGGTTAATTTTGCTACTTGGGCCGAAAGGCCTCCGTCCAGCGCTCCCTGCATCATTACCTCAAGAGGCCGGTTTAATACCGACCATCCCATATGTGGGTGGCCGTCGATGTACTGTCGGGATCCGTCCACATACAATGTGAGGTCTGGGTTTTCGAGAGCTACCTCACTTACATTCCCTGGGGAATCTTCCCATTCTAATGCGTTACACTCGTGGGGCTCCCCCCTAGTGAGAATTCCTTCTGCCGGGTTTTCCCCGGTGTCTCTGACTATCTTTACTGATTCACCGTGGGGCAGTAAAACAGCTTCCCACTTTGCTCGGTGGACACTGGAGACGGCCCGGTGCTTTCCAGTATTCAACATTTCTACCAGAGTGTGTTTGGTGTGTAGAACAATTTTGCCTGTCATCACGACAGGTTCGCTGACCTTGACTGCCCATGTGGTGCAGTCTAGTGCAGCCACGCATCTGGACAAGCCCGCGGCTACTGGTGATTGTTGAGTTGAATAGTAAGCTATGGATCTCATTCTGTCCCCATGCATTTATGTTACCACGGCTTCATAAAAGTCTTCTTGGTTCTTGCAGTGTCTCTGCACCTTGTTACAAACTCACTCGAGGCATGAATATATCAGACATGGTCACTCTGTGACCTTCACTTTATTCCCAGGACCAAGGAGTGCTGACCCAGGGTGGGACCTCCCCTTTTATACCTGGAAATCCAGGTGAGGAGTGTCTCCCGCAAGCTCACCCCTGTAGTCAGGGTGTGCATTTCAAGGGTACAGGTACAGTGTGCATGAGTTACAGTTACACAACTATTGTCATTGCAAGATGGTGAAATACATGACATCACCTCCCCCCTTAAGTCTTTTAGTTTCAGAGGTTAAGTCTATCGGGTGGTCGACGCTCTCTCGTGGAGCGCCGCAGTTGTGGCTTTGGTGGCTGAACCTCAGCACGCGTCTCTGTCACTTGAGGTGATTCCGGCCTGTCCGGGCTGGCCGCCGGGACTGTGCATGCTGAGGGCTGTCTTTGTTGCTCGTACGCTAGCAGTGGTGTGGGCGCTATCTCATCATGCTCTTCTTCTGGTTCCTCCGTGTCTATGCTGAACCTTGTCTTTACTTGGTCCAAGTGTTTGCGGCATATCTGAACATTGTTTAGTCTGACCACCATGACCCTGTTTCCTTCTTTGCCAATTACGGTGCCCTCAAGCCATTTGGGTCCCAAAGCATGGTTAAGAACAAATACCGGGGTCATCTATTTCTATACACCTCCCCCTTGAGCCTCGATCATGGAGCTCAGTTTGGGACTGGCGCTTGTCCTCAACAATGTCGGCCAGGTCTGGGTGAATGAGGGATAGCCGCGTCTTGAGCGTGCGTTTCATGAGGAATTCCGCTGGCGGGACTCCCGAGAGCGAGTGCGGCCGGGACCTGTAGGCCAGCAAGAGGTGCGATAGGCGGTACTGAAGGGAGGGTCCTTGGATGCGTAGCATGCCCTGCTTTAAGACTTGGACCGCCCGTTCTGCCTGGCCATTGGAAGCTGGCTTGAACGGCACTGTCCGGACATGCTTGATCCCATTGCCCGACATAAACGCCTGGAATTCATGGCTGATGAAGCACGGGCCATTGTCGCTGACCAGGATATCCGGCAAGCCGTGGGTCGCGAAAACCGTGCGCAGACTCTCCACAGTGATGAATGTTGTGCACGAGTTTAATATGATGCATTCGATCCACTTTGAGTATGCATCGACAACGATCAGGAACATTTTCCCCATGAACGGGCCTGCATAGTCTACGTGAATGCGTGACCATGGTCTGGTGGGCCAGGGTCATGGGCTGAGTGGAGCCTCCCTGGGGGCATTGCCCAGCTGGGCACACGTCGTGCACCTGCGAACCCAGTGTTCCAAGTCTGAGTCAATTCCCGGCCACCATACATGTGACCAGGCAATGGCCTTCATTAACACGATGCCAGGGTGCTCGCTGTGAGTTCCCTGATGAACGCTTCCCTTCCTTTCTGGGGCATGACTAACCGGCTGCCCCATAATAGGCAGTCGGCTTGGATGGAGAGTTCATCCATCTGTCTCTGAAACAGCCTGACTTCCTCGGGGCACGCCCTGTGTGCGGGCACCCAATTCCCAGTCAGGACACATTTCTTTATCATGGATAGGAGGGTGTCCCTGTTGGTCCAGAGTTTGATCTGTCGGGCTGTGATGGGGAGCCCGCAGTGTCAAAAGCCTCAATGGCCATGACCATCTTGGCGCTCTGCTCCGACGCCTCCTTGGTGTTGATCAGTGGGAGCCTGCTGAGTGCGTCAGCGCAATTTTCGGTGCCTGGCCGGTGCCGTATGGTGTAGTCATACGCAGCCAGCGTGAGGGCCCATCGCTGTATGAGAGCTGACGCATTAGCATTGACAGCCTTGCTGTCAGACAACAGGGATGTTAATGGCTTGTGGTCCGTCTCTAGCTCGAACTGTCTACCGAAAAGGTACTGGTGCATCTTTTTCACACCGTACACACGCGCGAGTGCCTCCTTCTCGACCATGCCGTATCCACGCTCTGCCTGGGAGAGCAACCTGGAGGCGTAAGTCACCGGTTGGAGTCAGCCGTCATCGTTACCCTGCTGCAACACACACCCAACCCCGTAGGATGACGCATCGCATGTTAAAACCAGTTTTTTACAGGGGTCATACAAAGTCAACAGTTTGTTGGAACACAGCAGGTTCCTCGCCTTATTGAAAGCCCGTTCTTGACAATCCCCCCAAAACCATTCACACCCTTTACGGAGGAGCATGTGTAACGGCTCCAACAATGTGCTTAAGTTCGGCAGAAAGTTCCCAAAATAGTTCAAAAGTCTCTTGCTCGGGACCCCATTCTATGGTCTCTAGAGGTGGTTTTCCCCCTTTTACCAACCTCTACATGGGTTATGCAATTGCTGTGAAGTTGGGTATAAAATTCCTGCAGTAGTTAAAGAGTGCCAGTACCTTGCACACTCCTCGGATTGTTTTTGGACGGGGCATGATTCTAATGGCTTCTTTCCTATCCTTGGACATTGCCCGAGGGCCTTGGGAGATCTCGTGTCCCAAGAACTGTAATGTGGCTTGTCCAATCTGTGCCTTTTTGGGATTTACCTTAAACCCCGCTTCTCGTGAGGCTTTTAGGGCCTCTATAAGTGTGCCTGTGTGCCCCCTTTCATCTTCTGAGGCTATCAGCAGGTCGTCTACATACTGCAGTATCGTACTTCTGTATGGTGTCCGGTACACTTTTTCTATGGCCCGGCTCATGGTTCGATGAAATATTGCCGGACTATTGTGGAATCCTTGTGGGATCCGCATCCAAGGTATACTGGTGGTCACCCACCGTAAAGGCAAATTTATCGTGAGATTCCTTTGCCAGGGTTATGGACCAAAAGCCATTGGCTATGTCTCGTACCGTAAACACCTGGTGTTCGGGCTTTAACCCATTAAATATGGTAGCGGGGCTTGCCACAATGGGGTGCTGTCTTGGGGTTACCTTATTCAAAGCTGTGTTGTCAATGGTCAGCCTGTATGACCCGTCTTTCTTCTTTATTGGCCACACTGGGGAGTTGGTAGCTCCTTCCGCTTCTCTAATCCCATTAATTAATAACTCCTTTATGATTTGTTTTACGGCGGTCATTGCCTCTGATTTAATGGGATATTGTTTATGTGAGGTATGTTCGGGTCCTGAGATCACCACAAGGTCACCCCCTACCAACCCGCAGTCTTGTTTGGATGGCATGTATGTACTTTTGGGATCACTAGCCACTAGATGGCCTCACTGTTGGAGGCCTTTGGGCTGCACGCACATGTGTGCAGCCCAAGTATAGAAGGCCAGCCATTTTGTATATTAGTCACTTTGGGCCTTAATGAAGCAGAGCCAAGTTCATACCTCGGAGTTAAACAGTACTCAGTCTAACAGTTATTGCATACACAACATTTGGTGACGAGGCAACAAGAACCTTTGCATGCAAAAATGAACACGATTGCATTGTTGGAGCAATTTGTGGAAGGAGAAGATTGGGCAGACTTTGTGAGCCGTTTGAGCCAGTTCTTCGTGGCCAACAAAATGGAGGAGGTCGGCGACGCAGATCGGCGCCAGGCGGTGTTCCTCACGGTTTGCGGTCCAAAAATTTATGGTCTGATAAAGAATCTACTCCTGCCTGTGAGTCCAGCAGAGAAGATGTATGAAGAATTGTATACACTGGTACAGGACCATCTTAAACCAGACGAAGGCATCATCAATTCGAGATACAGATTTTATACACACGTTCGCTCAGAGGGCCAGAATGCAATGAAATTCGTTGCTGACCTAAGACATCTAGCTGGACCGTGTAAGTTCGGGGCTGTGCTGAGAGACATGCGGCGGGATTTCTTTGTAATCGGCATCAACCACAAGGTGATCCTGCGTAAACTACTGGCGGTGGAGACGTTGGACTTGAACAGGGCATTCACGAAAACTCAGTCATCCATGCTGACGGATAGATGTCTAAAGCAGATATCAGTGAAATATCGAAACTCGGCAAGTAATGTAAATATGATTGATTCGGCGTTCGGCAGAGCGGCATATGGCAGGGCCTACCCGACGTGAAACCTGTGGCTGCCCAAAGTTCACCAGTGGGAGTGCATCCGATTTTGCCATGTTGGCGTTGTGGGGGAAATCACCGGCACCAGTAGTGCCGATTTAAGCAATATAGTTGCAAAGGCTGTCTGAGAGTGGGGCATCTTCAGTGCAAGTGTCCGCGGATAAGCAAGCGTGCTGCGACACACCACGTGGAGGATGATGGTCAGACTAGCGCGGATCCGGATATGCAATCCGAGATACCAGAGGAGGAAGTGTATGGACTGTACTCGTTCCTAACTAAGAGCAAACCGATAATGATCAACGTGAAATTTAATGGGGTGCCGGTATCGATGGAACTGGACACGGGTCAATTGATAATGAGCCAGAGGGCATTTGACAAGCTGTGGGATATTAAGGCTGTGAGGCCCAGGCTGAATCCAGTCAATGCCAAGTTGCGCATATACACCAAAGAACTCATAACGGTGATTGGCAGTGCCAGAATTAAAGTGTCGTATGACGGTGCGGTTCATGAGTTACTGCTATGGATTGTCTTAGGCAATGGCCCAACGCTGTTTGGCAGGAACTGGCTTGAAAAAATCAGATACGATTGGAACGACATCAAGGTGTTGTCGTCGGAGAAAGATACATGTGCCCAAGTACTGAGCAAGTTCCCCTCGCTGTTTGAACCAGGCATCGGCAACTTCACGGGAGCCAAGATGCAGATCCACGTGGATTCGGATGCAAGACCCGTCCATCATAAAGCTCGGGCAGTTCCGTATATGATGAGGGAGAAGGTCGAAATCGAACTGGACAGACTTCAGCGTGAAGGGATCATATCACTGGTTGAATTTAATGAATGGGCCAGCCCCATTGTTCCTGTGCTGAAAAGTGATGGCACAGTCAGAATCTGTGGAGACTACAAGGTTACGATCAACAGGGTTTCAAAACAGGATCAGTACCTGTTACCAAAGGCTGATGACCTGTTTTTAATGCTAGTCGGTGGGAAGTCGTTCACCAAACTGGACTTGACGTTGGCCGACATGACACAGGAGTTGGTCAAGATGTCGAAGAGACTTACATGCTTTAACACGCATAAAGGACTGTTTATTTATCACAGGTGCCCTTTTGGAATTCACTCGGCTGCAGCAATATTTCAGAGGAACATGGAGAGTCTACTTAAGTCTGTTCCCAGAACCATCGTGTTCCAAGATGACATCCTGATCACAGGTCGTGACTCCGAGGAACATCTGAACAACCTGGAAGAGGTTCTACATCGTCTGGACAAAGTTGGACTCAGACTGAAACGCGCAAAGTGCATCTTCATGGCACCAGAGGTCGAATTCCTGAAGACGAAAATTGCTGCTGACGACATCAGGCTCACGGACGCGAGAACCAAGGTCATCAAGAATGCACCCAAGCCGCAGAATGTGATGGAGCTGCGTTCGTTCCTGGATCTATTCAACTACTTCGGTAAATTCCTATCTAAATTGAGTACCTTATGTCATGTATCTTACATTATTATATATAACTGTATCCCAACATGCTATACATGACTGTAATAAGATATGACCTGTAACCACCAGCATACCTTACCACCAGGGGTGCACTTGCAAGAGATAGGTATATAAGCACAGGTCTCAGGCAAGTGCAGCATTCCAGAGCTGGAAAATGAAGGTGCTGGTCCAGAGTGACCTTGACTTCACTACATGCCTCGTGTGAATCTGTACTGAGGGGACAGGACTTTACAGTGGCGACGAGGATGCGATTACAGAATCCACAGAATGGCGAACAATGGATCAGATGAAAAGTACAATGCGGGAGACAATTGGGAAGACTTTATAGAAAGGCTCCAGCAAAGCTTTGTAACCAAAGACTGGTTAGGCGATGATACAGCAGACAAGAGAAGAGCCCATCTCTTGACCAGCTGTGGCTCGAAAACATACGCTTCAATGAAGGATCTGTTGGCACCTGAGAAGCCAGCAAGCAAGTCATTTGAAGAATTGAGCACACTGGTAAGAGACCACCTGAAGCCAGCGAGCAGCCTACACATGGCCAGACACAGGTTCTACAACTACAGACGCTGTGTGGGCCAGAGCATACCCGACTTCATGGCAGAACTTCGGAGGTTGGCTAGTTTATGTGAGTTCTCCGATGAACTGAGGAGAGAAATGCTGAGAGACTTTTTCATTGAAGGAATAGGCCACGCAGGCATATTCCGAAAGCTCATAGTGACCAAGAACCTGACCTTAGAGGCAGCAGCACTGGTTGGACAGACATTCTTGGGAGGGGAAGAAGAAACGAGGTTGATTTACAATGCAGGTACAACAACTAACGAAATAATGGAACAAGGAGTTCACAGCATTAGAAAAGCTGCTACCCCCACACACAGACAAAACCGGCTTTCGACAGCAAGCAGTGGCAACAGAAGCCATCAAGGGCCACAGGAACGGCCGTTCACACCTCATCAACCCACAATTCGAGCATTCAACTACAAACTGAGAGAAGCTCAAGAGAGATCAGCCAGACACAGCTCATTCTTTGCAAGCAGTCTGTGCTGGAGGTGTGGGGTTGGGCACTCATCAAGGGGATGTCGATTTTAGCAGGCTGTTTGCAGGAGCTGTGAATATACAGGGCATTTGGCCCGCATGTGCAAAAAAACGGCAGCTCGGCTGGTATACGAATCGGATGGGTCGGAAAGCGGACAGAAGATGGTGGGGACAGTACCAGGGACACCGATGTACAGCGGGTTAACACGATTAATGGCCGCTGCTCCTACGACAGGACGCCCCCGATAATGATGAGGGTCCTACTCAACGGGATATCTGTCAACATGGAGCTGGATACGGGAGCGAGTCAATCTCTCATGCACGCTCAACAATTTGAACAACTGTGGCCGCATAAAAGAGACAGACCAAAACTCACAAGGGTCGACACCAAACTAAGGACCTATACCGAAGAAATCGTACCAGTCCTCGGCAGCGCCATGCTCTCTGTCACACGCAAAGGGACAGTGAACCGACTTACCTTGTGGATTGTCCCCGGAGACCCCCAGCACTGCTGGGGAGAAGCTGGATGGCAAAACTAAACTGGAAATGGGATGATGTCCATGCCATGTCATTAGAGGAACGGACCTCCTGCTCAACAGTTATAAAGCGATTTGAACATATCTTTCAGCCAGGTGTGGGCACTTTCAAAGGGGCCAAAGTCAAAATCTACATCACATAGGATGCTAGACCAGTCCATCACAAGGCCAGAGCTGTACCCTATGTGATGAGGGAAAAGATTGAACACGAACTAGACAGGCTTCTGCGGGAAGGCATTATATCACCTGTGGAATTTAGCGACTGGGCAAGTCCCATCGTCCCAGTCATGAAGCCTGATGGATCCGTACGAATCTGTGGGGACTACAAATCTACCATAAACAGAGTCTCCCTACAGGACCAGTACCCGCTGCCCAGAGCGGAGGACTTATTTGCCACATTGGCTGGAGGTAAACTTTTCTCAAAACTAGACCTCACATCTGCATATATGACGCAAGAATTGACCGAGGAATCCAAGCTACTCACCACCATCAACACACATCGAGGCCTTTTCATGTACAATCGATGCCCATTCGGCCTCAGGTCGGCAGCTGCCATATTCCAGCGCAACATGGAGAGTCTGCTCAAGTCCATCCCGGGGACGGTTATATTTCAAGACGACATACTTATCACGGGCAGGGACACCGACTCCCATCTCCGTAATTTGGAGGAAGTACTAAAGCGGTTGGATCGGGTAGGCCTACGAGTCAAGAAATCCAAGTGCCTGTTTCTCGCAACCGAGGTTGAATTTTTGGGCAGAAGGATTGCCGCTGATGGAATCCGCCCAACAGAGTCCAAAACAGAAGCAATTCGCCTGGCACCCAGGCCCCGGAATGTCTCAGAACTGCGCGCCTTTCTCGGGCTACTCAATTACTTTGGGAACTTTATGCAGAACTTAAGCACGCTGCTGGAGCCTCTCCACGTGCTACTCAGGAAGGGGTGCGATTGGTTTTGGGGGGACGCCCAGGAACGCGCCTTCAATAAGGCACACAACCTTCTGTATTCCAACAGTGTTTTGACTTTCTTTGACCCAGGTAAAAAGCGAGTTCTCACATGCGATGTGTCAGTTATGGGGTCGGGTGCGTTTGCAACATGTCAATGGTGCGGGCAAATTACAACCCATAGCTTATGCCTCCAGGTCACTTTCGCGGGCGGAGCGCGGGTATGGAATGGTAGAGAAGGAGGCGCTCGCGTGCGTGTATGGTGTCAAAAAGATGCACCAATACCTTTTCAGGGCCAAGTTCGCATTAGAAACCGACCACAAGCCCCTCACGTCCCTCCTATCCAAGAGCAAGGCAATAAATGCCAACACCTCGGCGCGAATTCAACGGTGGGCACTCATGCTGGCGTCCTACGACTATACCATAAGGCACAGACCAGGCACAGACAACTGTGCCGACGCGCTCAGCAGGCTACCCCTGGCGACCACGGAAGGGTCTGACGAACAGGACTGTGAGATAGTCATGGCAATCGATGCCTTTGAATCCACAGGTTTGCCCATGATGGCTCGCCAAATCAGAGCCTGAACGGCCAGCGATCCCACGTTATCCTTAGTAAAAAGATGTGTCCTAACCGGTGACTGGGCAGAGGCTCGCGATGCCTACCTCGAGGAATTAAAACCCTTTCACAGGCGCATGCATGAGCTATCACTACAAGCAGACTGCCTGATGTGGGGCAGCCGAGTAGGCATGCCTCTGTGAGGCAAAGAGGCATTTGTCCGGGAGCTCCACCGCGAGCACCCGGGGATCGTTCTCATGAAGGCCATAGCCAGATCCCACGTCTGGTGGCCTGGTATTGACGCGGACTTGGAGCTCTGCGTCCGAAGGTGCACCATTTGTGCCCAACTCAGCAATGCCCCCAGGGAGGCTCCACTGAGCCCCTGGCCCTGGCCGACCAAACCGTGGTCGCGGGTGCACGTAGACTATGCGGGCCCATTCATGGGCAAAATGTTCCTCGTAGTTGTAGATGCATTTTCAAAGTGGATCGAATGCACCATTTTAAACTCGAGCACAACCTCCACCACTGTGGAGAGCCTCGCAACTATGTTTGCAACGCACGGAATCACTGACATATTAGTCAGTGACAATGGTCCGTGCTTCACCAGCGCAGAATTCCAAGACTTTATAATTGACCATGGCATAAATCACGTCAAGACGGCACCGTTCAAGCCGGCCTCCAATGGCCAGGCGGAGAGAGCAGTGCAAATCATTAAACAAAGCATGCTTAAAATCCAAGATCCCACGCTGCAGGGTCACCTGTCGCGACTGCTGTTGGCATACAGGTCGCGTTCGCACTCACTGACTGGGATCCCCCCCCGCACAACTGTTGATGAAAAGGGCTTTAAAAACAAGGCTCTCATTAATCCTCCCAGACATGCGCGAAATCGTTGAGGCAAAGCGCAGTAAGCTGACTGAGTACCATGACAGAAATTCGAGGGGCAGATGGAATGAGATAGGGGACAAAGTTTTTGTACTAAACTATGGCAGGGGTCCCAAATGGCTTGCAGGGACAGTAACGGGCAAGGAATGAAACAGGCTGCTGGTAGTACAAATGGACAATGGCAAACCTGCCGGAGGCATGTAGACCAAGTCAAAAGCAGATTTACCAACAGCACTGCAGAACCAGAGGCAGACTACAATGTGGAACTCGCACCACACGTGGTGGACAAACAGAGGGAACAACCTGAGGAAACGGCAATCCCAACAGACAGCCCAGGCGAGTCAACAACAATCACACCAATCGAAACAGACAGCCCAGGCAAGATACCAGCAACCACACCCAAAGAAAAACAGACACCAAGGCAAACAACTGAACCACAACTCAGACGCTCCACGTGAGAGCGTAGACCACCTGAGAGACTGAACTTATAAAGACAATAAGACCTGAGGGGAGGGTGATGTCATGTATCTTACATTATTATATATAACTGTATCCCAACATGCTATACATGACTGTAATAAGATATGACCTGTAACCACCAGCATACCTTACCACCGGGGGTGCACTTGCAAGAGACAGGTATATAAGCACAGTTCTCAGGCAAGTGCAGCATTCCAGAGCTGCAAAATAAAGGTGCAGGTCCAGAGTGACCTTGACTTCACTACATGCCTCGTGTGAATCTGTACTGAGGGGACAGGACTTTCCACCTTATTAGAACCACTGCACATGCTGCTAAGAAAAGGCGACAACTGGGTGTGGGGTGCATCTCAAGACCGAGCTTTTGAGAAAGCCACTAATCTGCTTCCCGCATCCAGAGGTGGGCGCTGACATTATCCACTTATGATTGTCATTCGCCATAGACCTGGCACTGAGAATTGTGCCGATGCTTTGAGCTGTTTGCCGTTGCCCACACTGTAGGTGGAAATGCCACAACTGGCGGACCTATTGTTAGTTATGGATGCTTTTGAGATTGAAGGAACCCCTGTCACGGCTCAACAAGTTAAGACCTGGACCAGCCAGGACCCGATTTTATCGGTGGTGAAGAGTTGCATCCTCAAAGATGATTGGTCTGCCATAACCAAGCAAATATGCGAGGAGACCAAACCTTACATTTGTCGCAAAGATGAACAGTCTATTCAGTTGGATTGTATACTGTGTTGTTGGCAATCGTCTTGTTATGCGCAAGAAACGGAGAGAGAAATTTTTACGTGAGCTACATTTGTACGTGACTGACATTGTAATGATGAAAGCCATCGCCAGGTCTCATGTATGGTGGCCGGGAATTGACTCTGAGCTGGAATCATTTGTGCATCAGTGCAACACTTGCATGCAGTTCAGCAAAGCACCAGTGGAATCGCCGCTGAGTCTGTGGTCGTGGCTGTCCAAACCATGGTCCAGGATCCACATAGACTTTGCAGGTCCCTTCCTGGGGAAGATGTTTTTAGTTGTGGTGAATGCATATTCGAAGTGGATAGAGTGTATAATCATGTCATCCAGCACATCCACAGCTACCACTGAGAATCTCAGTGTCATGTTCGCGACACATGATCTGCCTGACATCGTTGTTAGCGACAACGGATCGTGCTTCACCAGTCAGGAGTTTCAAGAATTCATGAAACCCAATGGTATCAAACATGTAAGGTCAGCACCATTCAAACCTGCATCCAATGGGCAAACAGAACATGCTGTCCAAATCATAAAGCAGAATATGAAGCGAGTAACCCAAGGGTCACTGCAGACCCGCCTGTCATGCATACTGCATACGTGTGTGCAGCCCAAGTATAAAAGGCTAGCCATTTTGTATATTAGTCACTTTGGGCCTGAATAAAGCAGAGCCAAGGTCATACCTCTTGGAGTTAAACAGTACTCAGTCTATCAGTTATTGCATACACAACATTGGATGTTGCCCAAACTCCACTCATGTGCCAGCAGATGGCCCTCCACTGTCCTAGCGCATCCCAATCCCTTGTTATGATCTGGGCACTTCCTACTTTAGCATGTCCATCGAAACTATCTTGCCTCCCTGACACACTCCTCTTCTGACCATTGGCCGTTATCCAAATTACCTTCTTTCCCCGGGGGTCCACCAGCGCCCCTAATTGATCCAATAAATCTATTCCTAGTATCGTACCCTCATTGTTGGGCATTACGTAAAAATGGGCCGGTAGTAAGATCCCAGCTACTTCCAATAATATAACGTTGCTTAATTTGGCAGTTGAATTGGTCCCTTCCATCCCCCTTACCATCATGATTTTTCGGGTAGTTGGCAAGAAGATGTCTGTAATAGAGACCGCTGCCCCAGTATCCACTAACATATCACACTGCCGGCCCCCTAACACTGCTGTCATAGAAACATAGAAACATAGAAACATAGAAAATAGGTGCAGGAGTAGGCCATTCGGCCCTTCTAGCCTGCACCGCCATTCAATGAGTTCATGGCTGAACATGCAACTTCAGTACCCCATTCCTGCTTTCTCACCATACCCCTTGATTCCCCTAGTAGTAAGGACTTCAATAGAATTTCAAAAGACTTCATGTGAATACACGGGTCACCTTCACTCCTTGGGGGGGGCCGCTGACCTTTAATCACGCTCCAGTTCCTTCAAGGTCTGGAGTAGTTGTTGCCTAGTTGCTCCGGTTAGGTTAGTCCATGAGGTTTCCTTATCAGGCCCCTGTCCTTCCTGCCCCCCCCCCCTTTTGCCCAGCAATAGTCCTTGGGGTGCCGGTTCTGCCGCAGTTCCGGCATTTCTGTGAGGATAATCTATAGTCGCTTTTTCGATGTCCCATCTTTCCACAATTATAACACTCCTGACTATTCCCCACTCTCACAGCTGCCACCTTGGTCTTTATCTGTTTTATTGTCTCGCTATCTACCTGACATGCCGATTGTACCAATCCATCGTGCGTATTGGCTGCTATTACGCTCATTTTGTGAATTTTCTGATGCTCTGCCGACAACCCATCTTTAAACATTTTACAGAAGGGGATATCATTCCGGTCTGGGTTGGCCTGGCCTGAAGACTCCAGATATGCTGTCCATAAATGCTCTCCATATTCATTACTATTCTCATTTTTCTTTTGTTTTACCAACATTATAAGGCCTCAATTGGGCTGTGATGGTCCCAAGACAGTCTGCATGGCGATCTAAAATCCGTCGTATGCAGCCTGCCTTGCGGCCTAGGCGGCGTTTACGTTGGAAACCCAGATACCATCCCTAAGATTTTGTGCCTGGGTATTCCATTTGTCACGTGGGCACTTTATCCTTACTAGTTGATGAACGTTCCGTTAATGCATGTCATGAATATCATACATTTCTTGCAAGGACTTCCAAAACTCTATGTTTCTGTTGTGGGGTTTTATTACACCCACATCCTTAAGTATGCCCTGTTTTTCAAGGGGGGTGAAAGCCCTATATTTGTGTGCCCCTGCATTGGGACCTCCTACTGTCACTGTCACTGGTGCGACGGAGGTTTCGTCTTCATCATCGCTGCTGTCCCCTTTCAGTTGGGACTATTTTCTCACGGGCGGGGGCACATCATTTGTCTTACTGTCTATCTTGTCGTCCTGGTCATTGCGTAGGGTCCCAAAGTATCCCTCCCTCTTCTGTTTTAAACTACTTACTTCTACCCTTAACCTACGTAATTCTCCTAGCTGCGGCCTGGCTCTGACCTTATATTGCAAACATTGACTGACCACCATCAAACCTGCTTTGGCTGTCTTTTTGTTTTTTTGTTTCTCCCACCATAATTTTTGTTTTGCGGGGTCTTCTTTGGGATCCCATCCGTCATTAACATAGTAACTATCAATGTTCTATGGTCATCAGCAAACTACCTACTCAGTGAACCTTCCGGCCCCCAATCTAGCATATCTTTGCATGCCATCTATGTTTGGTACGTCTACCCCTCTATCGGTTCGTTGTCCCCTTTAACCTGGTTTCCTCGAACCTAGGGTCTGCAATTTCAAACCTATGAAGCCGATCCTATTTTGATAATTGCTATTGTGACCTCTTAACTACCCTCAAGTCTTTTACACTATTACAGATCTTTCTCACAAGCTCGGACACCCCAGGCAACCGACACGTTTTGCGGCAGATTACATTGGATTTATGAGTGGTATTTAAAATATATACTCACTTGTGATAGTCTGCAAAGGTCTGTCTGTCTTTCGCCCAGGTGCGTCCTGCCAGACTACACCATTTGATGTGGAGTATGACAAAGACACTCAACACAGGTCTGTTGTGGAGAAAAGAATTGTTTAATTGCTTGATCAAGGGAGACACGGTCTACACCAGTTCCTTAACTGGATGTCTTCCCAACCGTTCTCGTCGAACACATTAGGAGCTGCTTCTTTTATACAGAATTCTTTGCAAAGTCATCATTTACATGATCATTGGTCAGTCTTTCTACCGCGTGACAATTTTTTTTGCTTTGCTACAGATTATTTAATTTCAACTTTGTTAATTGTTTCACATCCTCCTTGGGTATGAACATATGTATCCTGCATCCTGCCTCCTGCCACTAACAGGAATTTATTTCTAAGTTCTGAATACAACAGGAAGCCACTTCCTAGGCCTATGACCTTAGCTCTGAATAACAGGAACTGTACCATTGTCCTACAGTTGCACCTGCTAATTCTGCCACATCAGCAAATTGTGTTTTTGCCTTCCCAATCTAAAACGTGTTTAACTCCTTAATTTCCACTTCAGTTTATGCACATTTTTACGTTCTGGCATATGTTGATGACATTGGCAGCAGATTTGGGCCTAAGTAGACATTGGCAAAATGGCTGCATGAATGGGCATAATTTCAGGAGTACCTTTCCAATTATATCCCCACAGAAAATTCCAGCCTGTGGTCTTTTTACGAAGGAGATAAAGAGGGAAATGGTCTATGTAAGAGATGTTTGAAATGGCCTTGTAGACATAGTCACAACAATGCACAGATATTCTTGTAGTCAGTGTTGAGCAAGGTCTGATCCAAACGGTGGTAAAGAAATTGGGTATAAGTATGGGCAGCATCATTGTTGTTTGTTACAACAGCCTGAGGAAATTGAGCTCCAAGACCACTGTATTCCTGTTCTCCAGACTGGGTAATTGTGCTGTGTATTTATCTTTGGTTGAGTAAGTTATTAAACTGAATTGTTGTGTGAGCTTGACTGTCTGGTGACCAATACCATAAGAGCCATCATTTATCCTTTTGTAGTATCTGAAAATTAAACAAATGACCAGTTGTGATATTGGCCCAGAAATCACGGCCTCCCCTGGTCCGTACGGAATTTCTACGGACCCGGGAAGGCATCGGAAATGCCGGTTTTTGGCACGCAAAAACATGCGCTGAAAACCGGCTTTTCTGATCTGTCAAGTTTCTGGCTTGACAGATCAACCGCAGATCAGGAGCGAAGACATTTGCCAGGTCAAGATTGCGGTTTTTAGCCATATCTTGCTCAGCAAATGTCCTCAAAACTCTTGTGCCTGATGAAAGTAGGGACATAGCCTACTTTTACAGGCATAAGAGTTTTAAAATACACAAAAACATTTTAAAATAGTTATAAAACACATTTTATTGTTAAAAACCCTCCCCACAAGGTACGTTTATTTTAAAGCATAATTTTAAAAACTTTAAAAAAAATACTGGGAAAATATATATTTTTTAAAAACATTAATAACTTTAATTTAAATTAATAAAAATATGTTGTGCATTTTTTTCTATCTTTTATTCGTGTTTTGGGAGTGTTTCTCATTCATAGTAATAGGAGTTTCGTAAGTCTGAAACTCCTATTACTATGAATGAGAATATACTGCACCTGATTGGCTGCCCAGAGCCATGTGACTCCAGCTCCAGGCCTGCATATGTCCTGATGTACATGCGCTGCGATGCGCAGTCAGGAGAGGCCTCAGGACAGGGACCTCGCATGGCCGCAGCAGTTTCAGGTAGGTGGGCATCTTTTTTCTAAAATCTATTCGAATGCCCGCTGGAAGGAGAAACTGGGATTTCTGGGCCAATCTGTGTTATTTTTGCATGTCGACCACAATTGCACTCTGGAAATTGAACAAAGGGTGAACATTGGTAAATGTACATCCTTTCCACCCACACTCCACACAAGAAAAGTAGTCCTAAAATCATTTATACTGGTCTGATGGAGGGTCATCGACCTGAAACGTCAACTCTGTTTCTCTCCACAGATGCTGCCTGACCCACTGAGATTTCCAGCATTTTCTGTTTTTATTTCCGATTCCAGCATCCGCAGTATTTTGCTTTTGTATCCTGTTCCTATGTCCCTTTATCCCCTTTTCTTTTATCCACCAATCCAATCCAATCTTAAATGTTGACATAGTTTCTGACTCAACTGCTAACCCTGGAAGTGAATTCCACAGCCTCACTGCTCTCTGTTCTAAACGTCTTACAAGATTAAATGTATCTGTGGTTCTTATTCTAGACTCAACTACTGAAAGCAGTCTACTTCTACCTACTCTGTCCTATTTTTTCATAATTTTAAACACTTCTTTCATATTTCCCCATAATCTCTGTTGTACTGACTAAAAAAGACCCAATTTTCACGCCTTTCTTCATATTTGTGTTTCATTATACCAGGAAATATCATCGTGAATCTGCATTGTGCCCTTTCTAAAACCACAATCTCCTTTCCATAGTGTGGCGCCCAATGCTGCACACTGGGGGCTAACTGAGGGCTTATCAACAAGGAGACCCAACATGGCAGGTCTCTCTTCTGGTGAGAATGTTGACATTGTTAAAAAAAATGATCAAGGCATTAAAAAAAATATATAGACAATGAGGTAGAACTGTGAACAAAATGTGTTATCCCAGATTCTCCCCCTTAACTGTGTTGTATTTTTCATTTACAATATATCTCACTCCGTTCCAAAGTAATACATAATCTGTAATAGGCAACCTCCAAATAAATAGGAACTTACTTGCAGTCTCTTTCTGAAGATCAATGAGTTGTTCATGTTTCCTGGATGTTATCAAAAGCAAATGCGATTGACCAGCCTTTTATGGGTACTGACATAAATTCTGCAAAGAACATTGATCTCTATTTGTGTCCCAAAGATGAGGGGGGTAGGGGAGGGGACAAGTTCAGGCCAGTAGTAGACCACAGTATTTATATGGAGCCAGGAGGAGCAGATTTGTTGCCATTTTTTGAGCGGCCTCTAGTGGTTCCTTTAAGGATCGAAGGTTAGGCCGCTCAAGTCCTCGTAAAACAATGTGAAACTTGTGCAACAGCATTTTTCCCCTTTGTACTTGAATTTTGTATTGGGGTCCAACAACTGACCCCAATATGCACCTGTTGCGGGCAGGCAATCTGCTTGCCTATTTACAGGGCCACCTGAATGTGGCATCAGGCAAGCTTTTGGTGTCACTGGGGCAGCCAAGGTGCCCCTGACCTTCAACTCCTGCCCACCCATTTCACAAATACAAAATGATTGGCTGAGTTGACTTTCTTCCCCCTTTGGTGGAAAATTTGAAAAATGCATATTGGAAAGCATGAGGGAGTACCAGAAGCGTACCGCAGAGAGTTGTTGATGCCGGTTCGTTAGATATATTCAAGAGGGAGTTAGATATGGCCCTTACAGCTAAAGGGATCAAGGGGTATGGGGAGAAAGCAGGAAAGGGGTACTGAGGTGAATGATCAGCCATGATCTTATTGAATGGTGGTGCAGGCTCGAAGGGACGAATGGTCTACTCCTGCACCTATTTTCTATGTTTCTATGTTTCTAAATGATAGTGAGAGAGACATAGCCCAGTACAGGTGAAACAAGGTACAAGAAATGAAAGGAAAAAGCATAGGAAGACAGAGGATCAAAGAAGGACAGGAGGGAAATAATAAAATGCAGTGTCATTGTCTATTATTTTTCTCAGTGAATTAAATATTAGCCTTCAACTCATCCCATTACAGTGCCATTTAAGACTGCAGTATAAGTGGGAGACCTGGGAACCCTGGACTACATTAATGGGAAAAAAATGTGTGGTGCAGTTTGCTAAATCTTAATTGAGATATTTATATAGGACCAGTTTCACCATAAATATTTGATGCTTCAGGCTGCTTTAAATGTGAACCTAAATGCAGATTCATGTCCATAGTTGAACATTGAAATGCATACGCTAGACGATGAAACAAATCAACAAATTGTGATGGGATGATGGAGGGAGATAATGAGTCCTAGAAAGAATGGATTTGAGTATGAGATTGCACAATCAGTCTTGATTTCAACACGGTGAGGATACTGGGAGGAGGAATAATAATTTTGTAATAATATTAGTAATAAATAATAATACAATTATTATGTCTACTCAATGGCCCTAAATTTGCGGTTGGTGGCTTCCCGTGGGGAAATGCCTCTGATCCGCAAATGAAATGCCCACGTACCTGGTGGTCCGAGAGGTACGGAGATTCATGGCCCTCTCTGTGTACCCACGGGTAGAGGCCCACGTATCTCGGGGCACACGTGGTTCGCAAGTGCCCCTGGGATGATGTGGGCCAACCCAACGAATGAAAGAAGCGGATCCTCATTAATACTTATGGGGATTCCGTATGTACGGAACCCAAAAAAATGCCTCCACACTATAAATAAATTTTTTTAAAATCACATATTTAAAATGGCATTTAATTAAATATTTAAAACAAAAAATTAATTTTTTGAAAAATAGTGTTTTTAAATCTATAATTATTGATAAAAAAATGTTTCCTGTTTTTTAAAAAACTCTTACGCTGGTATTATTAGGCGTAAGAATTTCATGGGCATTCGCTGGGCAAAAGTTGGGCAAATGGCAGATCGCAAATTCCGGGCTTCAACGCGTGCTTTGATTTTGATATCAAGGCCAATTTTCCATGTCATGCTGCTGGAGGAGAACTTCAGCTGACTGCTGTACATATTGGGAAATCATAGGTGCACTGTCCAGAAATGGATACTCAGACAATTATGCCCATTGTGCAAAGTATCACAGCACTTTCATGGATGCCATATGAGTCCTAATTTTACAAGAACAGAAATATGGAACTGGAGGTAGGAGGGGTGGCCTCACCAAATTTTGCAATGTTAGTCCCTCCTCCTCATTTTAATAAGCCATCTGCATTGTAAAAATGAGTGCAGGAACCTAGGCCTGTAGTGCTATTGGCACTGGGGCAAAAGACACAGCAAATATCCAAATGCTGTGCTGCTGCACCATTAAGGACACAGTATGCAAAGCACAGAGACATTCTTCTTTGCTCAATACACATTATGTGGCAGCCAGGGTGCACAACATCAACTGAAGTAAATGTGGCCATGGTGAGGCCATCCCTGGCCTCCCGAGCAGCAGTGTGGTCAGG
Organism: Pristiophorus japonicus; assembly: GCF_044704955.1. NCBI lineage: Eukaryota > Metazoa > Chordata > Chondrichthyes > Pristiophoridae > Pristiophorus > Pristiophorus japonicus. The sequence continues at coordinate 82,755,262 of NC_091984.1, read as the reverse complement.
TTCTCATGCCTTGTGTACTGTGCAGCATCAGGTGATTGTGGAAAAGGTTGGTGTTGTTGTTGGTATGCTGGTGTGTTTAGTGATGTTGGTGTTGGGGCTGATCGTGGTGGGATTCTGAGGACCAAGGTGAAATTTCTTCAAGGGCACCGATGCTGCTGGAATAGATGGCAGGTGAGGTTGAGATGACATGATCTGTCCATGGTAAGATACGTTGCTCCAAGGATGTGACAGTGAATAGATAGTTCATTGCAAACAGCTCAAAAATTTCTTCCAAATCATGAAGGCTTCAGTTTCTGACGTTGGAAAGTGAACAGCTGTGAAATGGTAACTTTTATACCAATTCTGAAGCTGTCAACTGTGTCACTGAGAACCCGACACAGTTACCTGACGTGAAACCTGAGGGATGGCAAATTCATTGAAAAGTTGGCAAACTGGTAAGTGCCTACTTTTAATCCTCTTAAATAGCATTAAACTTCCTGTTAAGTACCGTAATTAACTGGTCCGCCGCTTGGCGTTGGGTCTGCGATACAAGGGCAGACCCGACAGTTGAGAAACTCACATGGAGGTGTGTTCAGAGCGGGATCCCGCCCCGCCTCCAAACCCACTCTCGCAGGGCTGGGAAGATTCTGGCCTTCTAGTGGAGCAGAATAATAAAGTTCACTGCAACGCAGAAGTATTTCAAGTAGTGCTCTGAACCAGTACTGCCAATAAAAATAGTGCATGATAAACTGCAACGCCCTCACATAAGGAGGGATGTGGACTGGCCACATGGATGCTACCGGTAATACCAAGAATTCGAGAAGCCTGCCACATGAATTAAGTTCTGCGTCCTCTTTAGTTGCTGATTCATTTCTACAGGGAAAATTATGAGAGTGTTTCCCCGACAGATATACCATCTGTCACTTGGTTTATACATCTACAGGTAACAGACTGGGTGATTCAGCAGATTTCTCTGCTTTAGCAGGAAGCATCCTGTAGCATAGAAATTTAATGGACTGGTGACCTTCTTAGAACAGATACAGCACATGAGGCGGCCATTCAGTCCATCGAGCCTGTGCCAGCTCTCTGCAAGAGCAAAATTGGTGAACCGCAGGTTCGACTCCATTCTTGAACTTTTCTGCAGGTCAGCTCAGTGCAGATTGCTGTGCTCTGCTACAGTGAGGCCAAATATGTCATGGTGGGGGCCAGATGCACAGAAGCACATCATAAGAACATAAGAAGTAGGAGCAGGAGTTGGCCATTTGGCCCCTCGAGTCTGCTCTGCCATTCAATAAGGTCATGGCTGATCTGATCATAGACTCAGCTCCACTTCCCTGTCCACTCCCTTATCACTCAAAAATCTGTCTATCTCTGCCTTAAATATATTCAATGACCCAGCCTCCACAGCTCTCTGGGGCAGAGAATTCCATAGATTTACAACTCTCTGAGAGAAGAAATTCCTCCTCATCTCAGCATTAAATTGGCCGCCCCTTATTCTAAGACCACGTCCCTTATTCTAAGACCACATCCCCTAGTTTTAGTTTCTCCTATGAGTGGAAACATCATCCCTGCATCCACCTTGTCAAGCCCCCTCATTATCTTATAACGTTCGATAAGATCACCTCTCATTCTTTTGAACTCCAATGTGTATAGGCCCAACCTATGCAACCTATCCTCATAAGTCAACCCCCTCATTTCCAAATCAACCTAATGAACCTTCTCTGAGCAGTCTCCAATGCAAGTATATCCTTCCTTAAATACGGAGACCAAAACTGTATGTAGTATAGGTGTGGCCTTACCAATACCCTGTACAGTTATAGCAGGACTTCTCTGCTTTTATACTCTATCCCTCTTGCAATAAAGACCAACAATTTATTTGCCTTCCTGATTACTTGCTATAACTGCATGCTAACTTTTTGTGTTTCATGCACAAGGAACCCCAGGTGTCTCTGTACTGCAGCACTTTGCAATTTTTCTCAATTTAAATAGTAATGTGCTTTTCTATTTTTTCTGTTAATGTGGATAACCTCACATTTTCCCATATTATACTCCGTCTGCCAAATTTTTGCCCACTCACTTAGCCTGTCTATGGGTCAGACTTTCGGCTTCATTGTCGGCGATTTTCTCGGCGTTGAGACTTGAGGTGCTCAGCGCCCTCCCAGATGCTCTTCATCCACTTAGGGTGGTCTTTGGTCAGGGACGCCCAGGTGTCGGTGGGGATATTGCACTTTATCAAGGAGGCTTTGAGGGTGTTCTTGAAACGTGTCCTCTGTCCACCTGGAGATCGCCTGTCGTGTAGGAGTTGCGAGTAGAGCGCTTGCTTTGGGAGTCTTGTGTCAGGCATGCGAACAATGTGGCCCGCCCAACAGAGCTGGTCAAGTGTGGTCAGTGCTTCGATGCTGGTCTGATCGAGCACACTGACGTTGGTGTGTCTATTCTCCCAGGAGATTTGCAGGATCTTGCGGAGAAATCTTTGGTGGTATTTCTCCAGCGATTTGAGGTGTCTACTGTATATGGTCCATGTCTCTGAGCCATACAGGAGGGCGGGTATCACTACAGCCCTGTAGACCATAAGCTTGGTGCCGGATTTGAGAACCTGATCTTCGAACACTCTCTCCCTTAGGCAACCAAAGGCTGCGCTGGCGCACTGGAGATGGTGTTGGACCTCATAGTTGATGTCTTCCCTTGCTGATAATAGGCTCCCGAGGTATGGAAAGTGGTCCACATTGTCCAAGGCCACGCCATGGATTTTGATGACTGGGGGGCAGTGCGGTGTGGTGGGGTCAGGTTGGTGGAGGACCTTTGTCTTACACTCTCTTTTTTAAATAGGGGCGTTACATTTGCGGTTTTCCAATCCGCTTGGATCATCCCAGAATCCAGGGAATTTTGGTAGATTACAACCTATGCATCCACTATCTCTGCAGCCACTTCTTTGAAGAACCTAGGATGTAAGCCATCAGGTCCAGGGGACTTGTCCGCCTTTAGTCCCATTGTTTTACCGAGTACTACTACTTTAGTGATAGTGATTGTTCCTCCCTCCCTATAGCCCCTTGATAATCCACTATTGGGATGTTTTTAGTGTCTTCTACCATGAAGACCAATACAAAATATTTATTCAACATCCCTGCCATTTCCCTGTGCTCTATTATTAATTCCCCAGTCTCATCCTCTGGGGGACCATCATTTACTTTAGCCACTCTTTTCCTTCTTATGTACTTGTAGAAACTCTTACTATCTGTTTTTATATTTTGTGCTAGTTTACTTTCATAATCTATCTTCCCTCTCTATCATTTTTATAGTCATTCTTTGCTGGCATTTAAACATTTCCCAATCTTCTGGCCTCCCACTAGTTGGCCAAATTTTATGCCCTTGTTTTCAATTTGATACCACCCCTTATTTCCTTAGTTAGCCACAGATGGTTATGCCTTCTCTTACAATCTTTCCTTCTCATTGGGATATATTTTTGTTACGAGTTATGAAATAGCTCCTTAAATGTCTACCACTGCTATTCAACCGTCCCATACTTGAGTCTATTCCCCCAGTTCACTTTAGCCAACTCTGCCCTCATACCTTTGTAGCATCCTTTATTTAAGCTTAGGACCCTAGTTTGAGAACCAACTTTCTCACCCTCCAACTGAGTTTGAAATTCAACCATGTTATTGTCACTCATTCCTAGAGGATCCTCTACTACGAGATCATTTATTAATCCTGCCTCATTACACAGTACTAGTTCTAAGATAGCCTGCTCCCTGGTAGGTTCCACAATGTACTGTTCAAGGAAACTATCCCGGATACACTCTGCTGCACAGGAGGGCAGGAAAAAGAGTGGGAAAGCTATAGTGGTAGGGGTTTCTATTGTAAGAGGAATAGATAGGCATTTTTGCGGCCGCAATCGAGATTTCAGGACGGTATGTTGCCTCCCTGGTGCAAGGTTCAAAATGTCTCGGAGTGGCTGCAGGGCATTCTGGAGGGGGAGGATGAACAGCCAGTTGTTGTGGTGCATATAGCTACCAATGATATAGTAAAAAACGGGATGAGGTCCTACAAGCTGAATTTAGGGAGCTAGGAGTTAAAATAAAAGTAGGACCTCAAAGATAGTAATCTCAGGATTGCTACCAGTGCCATGTGCTAGTCAGAGTAGAAATAGCAGGATAGTTAAGATGAATATGTGGTTTGAGGACTAGTGCAAGAGGGAGGGACTCAAATTCCTGGGAAAACAGGGTATGAGGGAAAGCTTACAGGGAACATAAAGAGTGACTGCAAAAGCTTCTGTAGATATGCGAAGGGAAAAAGATTAGTGAAGACAAATGTAGGTCCCTTGCAGTCAGAATCAGGTGTAGTTATAATGGGGAACAAAGAAATGGCAGACCAATTGAACAAATACTTTAGTTCTGTCTTCACTAAGAAAGACACAAATAACCTTCCGGAAATACGAGGGGACCGAGGGTCTAGCGAGAAGGAGGAACTGAAGGAAATCCTTATTAGTCAGGAAATTGTGTTAGGGAAATTGATGGGACTGAAGGCCGATAAATCCCCAGGGCCTGATAGTCTGCATCCCAGAGTACACAAGGAAGTGGCCCTAGAAATAGTGGATGCATTGGTGGTCATTTTCCAACAGTCTATAGACTCTGGATCAGTTCCTATGGATTGGAGGGTAGCTAATGTAACCCCACTTTTTAAAAAAGGAGGGAAAGAGAAAACAGGGAATTATAGATCGGTTAGCCTGACATCGGTAGTGGGGAAAATGTTGGAATCAATTATTAAAGATGTAATAGCAGCGCATTTGGAAAGCAATGACAGGATCGGTCCAAGTCAGCATGGATTTATGAAAGGGAAATCATGCTTGACAAATCTTCTAGAATTTTTTTGAGGATGTAACTAGTAGAGTGGACAAGGGAGAACCAGTGGATGTGGTGCGATTTTTAAAAGGCTTTTGACAAGGTCCCACACAAGAGATTAGTGTGCAAAATTAAAGCACATGGTATTGGGGGTAATGTATTGACGTGGATAGAGAACTGGTTGGCAGACAGGAAGCAAAAAGTAGGAATAATGGGTCCTTTTCAGAATGGCAGGTAGTACCTGAGCAAGGTTCAGTGCTGGGACCCCAGTTATTTACAATATACATTAATGATTTAGACAAAGAAATTGAATGTAATATCTCCAAGTTTGCAGATGACACTAAGCTGGCTAACAGTGTGATGTGAGGAGGATGCTAAGAGGCTGCAGGGTGACTTGGACAGGTTAGGTGAATGGGCAAATGCATGGCAGATGCAGTATAATGTAGGTTATCCACTTTGGTGGTAAAAACAGAGAGACAGACTATTATCTGAATGGTGACAGATTAGGAAAAGGGCAGATGCAACGAGACCTGGGTGTCATGGTACATCAGTCATTGAAAGCTGGCATGCAGGTACAGCAGGCGGTGAAGAAGGCAAATGGCATGTTGACCTTCATAGAGAGAGGATTTGAGTATAGGAGCAGAGAGTTCTTACTGCAGTTGTACAGGGCCTTGGTGAGGCCACACCTTGAATACTGTGTACAGTTTTGGTCTCCTAATCTGAGGAAGGACATTCTTGCTATTGAGGGAGTGCAGCGAAGGTTCACCAGACTGATTCCTGAGATGGCAGGACTGACATATGAAGAAAGACTGGACCGACTAGGCTTGTATTCACTGGAATTTAGAAGAATGAGTGGGGATCTCATAGAAACATATAAAATTCTGACAGGATTGAACAGGTTAGATGCAGGAAGAATGTTCCCGATGATGGTGAAGTCCAGAACCAGGGGTCACAGTCTAAGGATAAGGGGTAAGCCATTTAGGACCGAAATGAGGAGAAACATCTTCACTCAGAGAATTGTGAACCTGTGGAATTCTCTACCACAGAACGTTGTTGAGGCCAGTTCATTAGATATATTCAAAAGGGAGTTAGATGTGGCCCTTACGGCTAAAAGGATCAAGGGGCATGGAGAGAAAGCAGGATTGGGGTACTGAAGTTGTATGATCAACCATGATCATATTGAATGGTGGTGCAGGCTCGAAGGGCTGAATGGCCTACTCCTGCACCTATTTTCGATGTTTCTATGTTTCTATGAACTCTTCCTCAAGGCTACCCTGGCCAATTTGCTTTATCCAATCAATATGAAGGTTAAAATCACCCATGATTATTGCCGTTCCATTATTACAAGCCTCCATTATTTCTTGATTTATACTCTGTCCATCTTTGTAGCTACTGTTAGGGGGCCTATAGACTACGCCCACCACCGACTTTTTCCCTTTATTATTCCTTATCTCCACCCAAACTGATCCAATATCTTTATCTTCTGAGCCAATATCGTTTCTCAATAACGCACTGATCTCATCCTTTATTAACAGTGCTACCCCACCTCCTTTTTCTTTCTGTCTGTCCTTCCAAATTGTGAAATAACCCTGAATATTTAGTTCCCAATCCTGGTCACCTTGCAACCACGTCTCTGTAATGGCTACCAGATCATTACCATTTGTATCTATTTGTGCCGTCAACTTATCTTTTTTGTTACGAATGCTACGTGCAACTAGACAAAGAGCTTTTAAATTTGTGTTTTTACCATTTTTTCCTGCTTATTTCTGTACCTCCTTACTCTACAGCATGAAACCACACGAGGCACATTCTGGGGACAAGGTCACTCTGTGACCTTAACTCTTTATTCACAGGACTCCAAAGACAATGACTCTGCATGGGACCTCCCTTTTTATACCTGTGTGATCAGGTAAGGAGTGTCTCTCACAAGTTCACCCCTAGTGGTCAAGGTGTGCATCTAGGTTGCGAGTATACAGTAATACAGTGGTGTTGCATTGTGTACATACATGACATCACCTTCCCCGCCCAAAGTCTTATTAGGATCATAGGTTTAGTCTTTCAGGTGGTCTACGCTCCCTCGTGGAGTGCCGCAGTTGGGGCTCTGGTTGTTGGACACTGACGTGAGTGTCTATCACCTGTGGTGATTCCGATCTGTCTTCTGATTGCTCTTGTTGCTTGTTCACTGGCGGTGTTGTGAGCTCCATCTCATGGTCTTCTTCAGGTTCCTCCGTGTCAATGCTGAACCCCTTTTTTACTTGGTCCAGATGCTTACGGCATATCTGACCATTGTTGAGTTTTACCACGATGACCCTATTCGCCTCTTTGTCAATTACAGTGCCCTCAAGCCATTTGGGCCCCATGGCGTGATTGAGGACGAATACAGGATCATTTATTTCTATACATCTCCCCCTCGAATTACGGTCATGGTACTCATTTTGTGACTTGCGCTTGCCCTCAACTATGTCGGCCAGGACTGGGTGAATGAGGGACAAGGCGGGACCCCAGTGAGCAAGTGCGGTTGGGATCTATAGGCCAGCAGGAGATGCGATAGGCAGCATTGTAGGGAGGGCCCTTGAATCATAGAAACATAGAAACATAGAAAATAAGTGCAGGAGTAGGCCATTCGGCCCTTCTAGCCTGCACCGCCATTCAATGAGTTCATGGCTGAACATGCAACTTCAGTACTCCATTCCTGCTTTCTCACCATACCCCTTGATTCCCCTAGTAGTAAGGACTTCATCCTGAGCATACCTTGCTTAATGATTTGGACTGCACGTTCCGCCTGGCCATTGGAGGCCGGCTTGAACGGCGCAGTCCTGACGTGGTTGATGCCATTGCCCGACATAAACTCTTGGAATTCATAGCTCGTGAAACATGGGCCATTATCACTAACCAGGATGTCCAGCAAGCCATGGGTTTCAAAGATTGCACGTAGGCTTTCCACGGTGGTAGATGACGTGCATGAATTCAGAATGATGCACTCGATCCATTTCGAGTACGCATCTACCACAACAAGGAACATCTTACCCATGAATGGGCCCGCGTAGCCAACATGAATTCGTGACCATGGTCTGGTGGACCAGGGCCACGGGCTGAGCGGGGCCTCCCTGGGGGCATTACACAGCTGGGCACACGTCGTGCACCTGCGAACACAATGTTCCAAGTCTGAGTCAATTCCAGGCCACCAAACATGTGACCGGGCAATGGCCTTCATCAACACAATGCCTGGGTGCTCGCTGTGGAGTTCCCTGATGAGTGCCTCCCTGCCCTTCTGGGGCATAACTACCCGGCTGCCCCATAGTAGGCAGTCGGCTTGGACGGAGAGCTCATCCATCCGTCTGTGGAACGGTCTGACCTCCTCAGGGCATGCTCCGTGTGCGGGCGCCCAATCCCCAGTCAGAACACATTTCTTAATCAGGGATAGGAGGGGATCTCTGTCCAGATTTTGATCTGGCGGGCTGTGATGGGGGAGCCTGCGCTGTCACAGGCATCGATAGCCATAACCATCTCGGCGCTTTGCTCCGCTGCCCCCTCAGTGGTGGCCAGTGGAAGCCTGCTGTGCGCGTTAGCGCAATTTTCAATGCCGGGCCGGTGCCGGATGGAGTAGCCATAAGCAGCCAGCCTGAGAGCCCATCGCTGTATGCGAGCTGATGCGTTCGCATTGATAGCCTTGCTGTCTGACAACAGGGATGTTGATGGCTTGTGGTCTGTCTCTAATTCAAACTTCCTACCGAAGAGGTACTGATGCATTTTTTTTTATACCATAGACACATGCAAGCGCTTCCTTCTCGACCATCCCATATCCCCGTTCTGCTTGAGAGAGCGACCTGGTGGCATAAGCCACAGGTTATAGTTGACCCTCAGCATTGCCCTGCTGCAACACACACCCAACCCCATAGGACGATGCATCACATGTCAGAACCAATTTTTTACAGGGGTCATACAGGGTCAACAACTTGTTTAAACAAAGTAGGTTTCGCGCCCGATCAAAAGCCCGTTCCTGGCAGTCGCCCCAAAACCAATCGCAACCCTTATGCAGGAGAACTTCAACAATGTAGCGACTTCAACAATGTGCTTAAGTTCGGCAGAAAGTTCCAGAAATAGTTCAACAGTCCCAGGAATGAACGCAACTCCGATGTGTTGCAGGGCCTGGGTGCTCGTCGAATCGCCTCTGTTTTGGATTCGGTGGGCCGAATCCCATCTGCAGCAACCCTCCTGCTCAGAAACTCAACCTCAGGAGCTAAGAACACACATTTAGACTTTTTGAGTCGCAGGCCTACCCGGTCCAGTCGGCGTAGCATCTCCTCCAGGTTGTGGAGATGTTCCTTGGTGTCTCGACCCGTGATGAGGATGTCTCCTGGAATACGATCATTCCAGGAATGGATTTAAGCAGGCTTTCCATGTTTCATTGAAAAATCGCAGCCGCTGATCGAATGCCAAACGGGCACCTGTTATAAACGAACAGTCCCTTGTGCGTGGTGATGGTGGTCAGTAGTTTAGATTCGTCGGCCAGTTCCTGCGTCATATAGGCTGAAGTGAGGTCCAACTTGGTGAACAGCTTGTCGCCTGCCAGCGTGGTGAAGAGGTCCTCTGCTCTCGGGAGCGGGTATTGATCTTGTAGGGACACCTGATTGATGGTGGCCTTGTAGTCGCCACAGATCCTGACAGAGCCATCCGCTTTTAGGACAAGAACGATGGGGCTCGCCCAGTCGCTGAATTCAACAGGCGAGATGATGCCCTCTCTCAACAGTCGGTCCAATTCGCTCTCGATCTTTTCCCGCATCACATACGGCACCACTCTGGCTTTGTGGTGCACTGGCCTGGCGTCCGGTGTGATGTGTATCTTTGTGCCTTTGAAAGTCCCGACGCCAGGTTGGAATAGTGAATCGAATTGTTGTAGAACTTGTGAGCATGAACTTCACTCCACAGATGACATTGCGTAAACATCCCTCCATTTCCAGTTCATCTCGGCTAACCAGCTCCTTCCCAACAGTGCGGGACCATTGCCCGGGACAATCCAGAGTGGCAGCCGATTCACTAACCCATTGTGTGTGACAGCCAACATTGCACTGCCTAGCACCGGAATGATTTCTTTAGTGTAAGTCCGTAATTGTGTCTCAATACATGCTAATTTGGGTCGACTGGCTTTAAGTGGCCACAGCTTCTCAAATTGCTGAACGCCCATGAGTGACTGGCTGGCCCCAGTGTCCAGCTCCATGCGTACATGGATACCGTTTAATAAAACCCTCATCATCATTGGTGGCGTTCTGGTGTATGAATTGTGAATATTCGCCACATGGACCCGCTGAACCTCGGCGTCCATCGATTTGCCCCAAAAGTCATCCTGCTTCATATATTAGTCTGATAGCAGACTTCCTGCACATTTGAGCTAAGTGGCCACTGAGATTGCAGTTCCTGCAGACAAACTGTTGAAATCTGCAAGATCTAGCTGAGTGTTTTCCCCCACACCTCCAGCATGAGTTAAAGTTTCCATTGTTGGGAACAAAGGGACTATGGCCAGGCACTCCATGCTGACTGTCCCATTGACTGCTCTTAAGTACCCTATTAGTGGGTGTCAATGGCCCCATCCCGCATTGTCCATTGTGATGGCGTGAATGTCCGTTTAGCCAGCCATTGCCTCTGTTGAAGTCCTACTCTGGGGTCTATTGCTGCTGGGGAGTTTTGGACTGCTCCTGCCTGCCTGCGGGGCTCTGAGTCGCATTGATGATGTTGACTCCCTGATCCATCGCCGCGTTAGAGGCATGCATATATTATTTTCGTCTCTTCCGCCCCCGCCATGAAAGTTTGAGCCATCAACACCGCCGCTTCCAAGGTCAAATGCTTGGTCTCAATTAATTTGCGGAAAATTCCCACATGACCAATGCCCTCGATAAAGAAGTCCCTTAGCATCTCCCCCTGCAGGCGTCTGTGAACTTACAGAGGCTGGCCAAACGGCGGAGGTCCGCTACGACGTTCGGTATGCTCTGTCCTTCACGACGTCGGTGGGTGTAGAATCTGTGTCGGGCCATATGTCGCCGGTTTGAGGTGCTACCCGATCAATTTGCTAAGTTCGTCAAAGGTTTTGTCCGCCGGTTTTTCGGGTGCCAGTAAGTCCTTCATGAGTGCGTAAGTCTTTGGTCCGCAGCTGGTCAAAAGATGAGCCCTTTGCTTGTCGGTCGCTGCATCCCCCAGCCATTCTTTCGTAATGAAGCTTTGCTGAAGCCTCTTGACAAAATCGTCCCAGTCTTCCCCAACACAGTACCGTTCCTCTGTGCTACCGGTGGCTATTCTCGTGGGCCGTGAATTCCCGTTTCTCGTCGCCAATGTAAGGTCCTTACTCTACAGCATGAAACCACATGAGGCACATTCTGGGGACAAGGTCACTCTGTGATCTTAACTCTTTATTCACAGGACTCCAAAGACGATGACCCTGCATGGGACCTCCCTTTTTATACCTGTGTGATCAGGTAAGGAGTGTCTCCCACAAGTTCACCCCTAGTGGTCAAGATGTGCATCTAGGTTGCGAGTATACAGTAATACAGTGGTGTTACATTGTGGTTACATAGATGACAGTTTCCTCTGTCCTTCAAATTCACATTCTACATTTTTGCTTTCCAATTCCAGCTTTACTCTCCTCCCTACTGAATCTATTCTCAGGTTTCCATCCCCCTTGTAGTGTCTGTAGCTCCACAATGTGGACTCCTGTGTTACTGCGGTAATGTCTGTAGCTCCACACTGTGAATTCCTGTGTTATTGCAGCCAGTGCTGTTAATAATAAACAGACCAGGTCCCCTGACAGGAAACTTTTAGAACCTTCTGCCATCTTAGACTGTGTGTGTGTTGTGTGCTCTCTAGAAATATCATACCCCTGCCAAGATAGTTTAAACCTTCCCCAACAGCACTAGCAACACCCTCCCCCCAACCCTGCCCTCCGCAAGGGTATTGGTCCCGGCTCTGTTGTGGTGCAACCCGTCCGGCTTGTATAGGTCCCACCTTCCCCAGAAGCGGTCCCAATGCCTCAGGAATCTAAAGCCCTCCCTCCTGCACCATCTCTCCAGTCACATATTCCTCTGCTCTATCCTCCTATTTCTATGCTCACTAGCTTGTGGCACCAGGAGTAATCCGGAGATTACCATCTTTTGAGATCCTGCTTTTTAAATCTCTCTCCTCGCCCCCTAAACTCTGCCTGCAGGATCTCATCCCTCTTTCTACCGATGTCATGGTCCTGATATGAACCACGACCTCTGGCTGCCTGCTCCTCATATTATTAGCCCTGAGGCTGAAGGTTTACAATTTGCCCAAGGCACCTAGCATACCCCAATGCAGCCATTGTAAAGACTACTGGAAGCCTGTGCACAAACTTCCAGGCTCATTAAGGCCCTAAAAATAAGGGTGCCTTCCCATAATGTGGCTTTAATACCTGAGCAGCGCTGCAGCATGGAGAGGATGCCCCAATGCAAAACATTTATCAATCTACTGCCTGGTGGCTCCTTTACCCTCATGCTACTCCTGTCCGACTTCCCTGGTCCCATCTGGCTCCTCCTAAGCCAGAAATTCTGTCCAGTGCTGAAAAGGCAGCCAGTAGTCATTGACTGACTGCTAACACCAGAATCTCCAGCCCCTCATTTCTCCGATACATCTGCCTTAACAAGTACAGCCCGTTGGGAGTGCTAGAAAACTATTCAAATGAGCTGACCTCACATTCACAGGCACGGTCAGCACATTTCTAACTGGGTGTCTGAATGCGAGACCAGCTCATTCATACACTGGGAGGGCCAAAATTCAGCCTCCCGAAAAGGCCTCTTACCACCGGAAAGCGGCAACCAAGCGGCGGAGTCGAGTTGCAATCGAATGGCCGCCGCCAGCGAAATTCACCTCGGGGATTTCTGCAGCGGTGTTCACTTCCGCCCAGTTCCCCCCACTTCCATCGTGGTTTTGTGGATGTGACCTTAAAGCCACCGCTGCCTCTCCGCCCCAGAAGCTATATTCAATATTTTAAAAATTGAGCTGCTGCCTGATGATGCCCCCGACAGCTTTTTGTGTCAGAGCACTGTGCCGGCCAGCTTAAGACCGCCAGTGGAGGTGAACGGAATGTTGCGTGAATTGCCATATTTTTGGCTACAACATTTTTGGACTTGTGAAAACTTTCTCATGCCCTTTTGAGATGGGCATTGAATACTAGTGGCCTGGGGGCCTCAATCTGTACTCCACAGAGGCCTCATAGTGAAGGTTGAGCCTGCAGACACAATGGGCTCAATGCTAGCAGGGGAACGCCTTGTGCACATTGTGTGTGGCAGGGAGGCACGCAGGAGAAGCCGGCACCGTCAGCAATGGCTCTGGAGGCAGCGGGCAAGGGAGGCAGCAGACATGGCTGCCCAACATAGAGAAGGGCCTGGAAATGGTGACAGACCTCAAGGCAGAGAGGTTGGTCAGTAAGGAACTGGCATGAGAAGAATGGTCAGGTACACTGACCTCCTGCACCAGATAGTGGGCGATGAGGCAGACGCTTGCCAGCAGCAGCCTGCAGAGGCTGAGGAGCATGAAAAGGATGAGGGAGATGGCCATCAGCTAGCTGCCTTAGGAGGGCTAAGCATAGAGTTAGGGGAAGATGGCCCTATCGTGCAAGGTTCCAAAGGCACCAGTTTTCCTTCATGGAGCTCACAGATGACCAATGTCTCTGCAGGCTTCGATTCAGGAAGCACATCCTCAGGGAGCTGTGCAATCTCCTGCACCCAGATCTGCAGCCTCAGACAAGGCTCAGGACAGCTCTGAGCGTGGAGACCAAGATCACCATTGCACTAAACCTTTATGCAACTAGCTCTTTCCAATCTGCAACTGCTGACATCTCTAACATCTCTCAGTTCTCCGCCCATTGCTCCATCTGTCAAGTGACAGATGCTCTCGGCAAGAGAAGGCTGCAATACATTTCTTTCCCGATGATCAGGGAGAAGCAGATGGAGCAGCAGACCGGGTTTGTGTGGATTGCGGGCTTCCCCAGGGTGCAGGGCTCCATCGACTGCACACACATTGTACTGAGTGCGCCACAAACCCATGCAGAGACGTTCATGAACCGAAGAAGGGATTCTGTGGTGTCCTTACAACTTACTATAGAATCACACGAGGCATGTACTGCAGACAAAGTCACTATGTGACCTGAACTTTTATTCCCAGGACCAAGAAGTGCTGACCCTGCGTGGGACCTCCCTTTATATACCTGGATGACCAGGTGAGGAGTGTCTCCCACACGTTCACCCCCTGTGGTCAAGGTGTGCATTACTCAGGTGTATATAGTGTACAGTGTTGTTACAAAAAGGTTACAGTTATGTGAAGGTTGCAAACATGACATCACCACCCCCCAACGTCTTTGGGTCAAAGATTGAGTCAGGCGGTCGACGCTCTCTCGTGGAGCGCCGCAGTTGGGGCTCTGGTGGTTGGGTCTTGGCATGCGTCTCTGTTGCCTGAGGTGATTCCAGCCTGTCCGGGCTGGCCGCAAGGACTGTGCATGCTGGTGAATATCGTTGTTGGTCGTTCACTGGCCGTGGTGTGGGTGACATCTCATGATCTTCCTCAGGTTCCTCAGTGTCCATGCTGGACCTTTTCTTTACTTGGTCCAGATGTTTACGGCATATCTGCCCATTGTTAAGTCTGACCACTATGACCCTATTCCCCTCTTTGCCAATTACGGTACCCTCAAGCCACTTGGGTCCCAAAGCATGATTGAGAACGAATACAGGGTCATCGATTTCTATGCATCGCCCCACTGAGTTGCGATCATGGTACTCGATTTGGGACTGGCCCTAGCCCTCAACAATGTCTGACAGGGCTGGATGAATGAGGGACAGCCGCGTTTTAAGTGTGCGTTTCATGAGTAGTTCCGTGGGTGGGACTCCTGTGAGCGAATGCAGGCGGGACCTATAGGCCAGCAGGAGGCGCGATAGGCGGTACTGAAGGGAGGGTCCTTGAATCCGGAGCATGCCCTGTTTTATGATCTGAACCGCATGTTCCACCTGGCCATTGGAAGCCGGCTTGAACGGTGCTGTACTGATGTCTTTGATACCATTACCTGACATAAACTCCTGAAATTCATAGCTAGTGAAACATGGACCGTTGTCGCTAACCAGGATGTCCGGCAAGCCGTGGGTCGCAAAGACCGTACGCAGACTCTCCACAGTGCCGGATGTCATGCACGAATTCAATATGATGCACGCGATCCATTTCGAGTATGCATTGACAACAATCAGGAACATTTTTCCCATGAATGGGCCCGAGTAGTTTACGTGAATACGTGACCATGGTCTGGTGGGCCAGGGCCACGGGCTGAGTGCGGCCTCCCTGGGGGCATTTCCCAGCTGAGCACACGTCGTGCACCTGCGAACCCAGTGTTCCAGGTCTGAGTCAATTCCCGGCCACCATACATGTGACCGGGCAATGGCCTTCATTAGCACGATGCCTGGGTGCTCGCTGTGGAGTTCCCTGATGAATGCTTCTCTTCCTTTCTAGGGCATGACTACCCGGCTGCCCCATGGTAGGCAGTCGGCTTGGATGGAGAGCTCATCCATCCGTCTGTGAAACAGTCTGACCTCCTCGGTGCATGCTCCGTGTGCGGGCGCCCAATCCCCGGTCAGGACACATTTCTTTATCAGGGATAGGAGGGGATCTCTGTTGGTCCAGATTTTGATCTGGTGGGCTGTGATGGGGGAGCCTGCAGTGTCAAAAGCCTCAACGGCCATGACCATCTCCGTGCTTTGCTCCGATGCCCCCTCGGTGGTCGCCAGTGGGAGCCTGCTGAACGCGTCGGTGCCTGGCCGGTGCCGTATGGTGTAGTCATAAGCAGCCAGCATGAGGGCCCACCGCTGTATGCGAGCTGACGCATTGGCATTGACAGCCTTGCTTTCGGACAACAGGGATGTTAACAGTTTGTGGTCCGTTTCTAACTCGAACCTTCTGCCGAAAAGGTACTGTGCATCTTTTTCACCCCGTAGACACATGCGAGTGCTTCCTTTTCAACCATCCCATATTCCTGTTCTGCCTGGGAGAGCGACCTGGAGGCATAAGCCACAGGTTGGAGTTGGCCCTCATCATTACTCTGCTGCAACATGCACCCAACCCCATAGGATGATGCATCACACGTTAAAACCAGTTTCTTACAGGGGTTGTACAAGGTCAACAGCTTGTTATAACAAAGCAGACTCTGCGCCCGATTGAAAGTCCATTCTTGACAGTCCCCCCAAAACCAATCGCAACCCTTACGCAGGAGCACGTGCAGCGGCTCCAACAATGTGCTTAAGTTCAGCATAAAGTTTCCGAAGTAGTTCAATAGTCCCAGAAATGACCGCAACTCTGATGTGTTGCCGGGCCTGGGCGCACGACCGATTGCCTCAGTTTTGGATTCGGTAGGCCGGATTCCATCTGCGGCAACCCCCCTGCCCAAAAACTCGACCTCTGGGGCCAAAAACACACACTTGGATTTCTTTAGTCGCAAGCTTACCCAGTCCAGTCGGCGTAGCACCTCCTCCAGGTTGTGGAGGTGTTCCTCGGTGTCTCGACCCGTGATTAGGATGTCATCTTGGAAGACGAGTGTTCCAGGGAATGGATTTAAGCGAGCTTTCCATATTTCTTTGGAAAATAGCGGCCGCTGAAGGAATGCCAAATGGACACCTGTTGTAAACGAATAGCCCCTTGTGCGTAGTGATGGTGGTCAGAAGCTTGGATTCTTCAGCTAATTCCTGTCATGTAGGCCGAAGTGAGGTCCAACTTGGTGAACAGCTTGCCACCTGCCAGCATGGCAAAAAGATCCTCCGCTCTTGGAAGCAGTCCTATAGTGACACTCGGTTGATGGTGGCCTTGTAGTCGCCACAAATCCTGACCGAGCCATCCGCTTTAAGGACAGGAACGATGGGGCTTGCCCAGTCACTGAATTCAACAGGCGAAATTATGCCCTCTCTTAGCAGCCTGTCCAACTCACTCTCAATTCTCTCACGCATCACATACGGCACGGCTCTGGCTTTGTGGTGCACTGGCCTGGCGTCCGGTGTGATGTGTATCTTTGTGCCTTTGAAAGTCCCGACGCCAGGTTTGAATAGTGAATCGAATTGTTGTAGAACTTGTGAGCATGAACTTCACTCCACAGATGACATTGCGTGAACATCCCTCCATTTCCAGTTCATCTCGGCTAACCAGCTCCTTCCCAACAGTGCGGGACTATTGCCCAGGACAATCCAGAGTGGCAGCCGATTCACTAACCCATTGTGTGTGACAGCCAACATTGCACTGCCTAGCACCGGAATGATTTCTTTAGTGTAAGTCCGTAATTGTGTCTCAATATGTGCTAATTTGGGTCGACTGGCTTTAAGTGGCTACAGCTTCTCAAATTGCTGAACGCCCATGAGTGACTGGTTGGCCCCAGTGTCCAGCTCCATGCGTACATGGATACCGTTTAATAAAACCCTCATCATCATTGGTGGCATTCTGGTGTATGAACTGTGAATATTCGCCACATGGAACCACTGAACCTCGGCGTCCATCGATTTGCCCCAAAAGTCATCCTGCTTCATATATTAGTCTGATAGCAGACTTCCTGCACATTTGAGCTAAGTGGCCACTGAGATTGCAGTTCCCGCAGACAAACTGTTGAAATCTGCAAGATCTAGCTGAGTGTTTTCCCCCACACCTCCAGCATGAGTTAAAGTTTCCATTGTTGGGAACAAAGGGACTATGGCCAGGCACTCCATGCTGACTGTCCCATTGACTGCTCTTAAGTACCCTATTAGTGGGTGTCAATGGCCCCATCCCGCATTGTCCACTGTGATGGCGTGAATGTCTGTTTAGCCTGCCATTGCCTCTGTTGAAGTCCTACTCTGGGGTCTATTGCTGGTGGGGAGTGTCAGACTTCCCCTGCCTGCCTGCGGGGCTCTGAGTTGCATTGATGATGTTGACTCCCTGATCCATCGCCGCGTTAGAGGCATGCATATATTATTTTCGTCTCTTCCGCCCCCGCCATGAAAGTTTGAGCCATCAACACCGCCGCTTCCAAGGTCAAATGCTTGGTCTCAATTAATTTGCGGAAAATTCCCACATGACCAATGCCCTCGATAAAGAAGTCCCTTAGCATCTCCCCCTGCAGGCGTCTGTGAACTTACAGAGGCTGGCCTAACGGCGGAGGTCCGCTACGAAGTTCGGTATGCTCTGTCCTTCACGACGTCGGTGGGTGTAGAATCTGTGTCGGGCCATATGTCGCCGGTTTGAGGTGCTACCCGATCAATTTGCTAAATTCGTCAAAGGTTTTGTCCGCCGGTTTTTCGGGTGCCAGTAAGTCCTTCATGAGTGCGTAGGTCTTTGGTCCGCAGCTGGTCAAAAGATGAACCCTTTGCTTGTCGGTCGCTGCATCCCCCAGCCATTCTTTCGTAATGAAGCTTTGCTGAAGCCTCTTGACAAAATCGTCCCAGTCTTCCCCAACACAGTACCGTTCCTCTGTGCTACTGGTGGCTATTTTCGTGGGCCGTGAATTCCCGTTTCTCGTCGCCAATGTAAGGTCCTTACTCTACAGCATGAAACCACATGAGGCACATTCTGGGGACAAGGTCACTCTGTGATCTTAACTCTTTGTTCACAGGACTCCAAAGACGATGACCCTGCATGGGACCTCCCTTTTTATACCTGTGTGATCAGGTAAGGAGTGTCTCCCACAAGTTCACCCCTAGTGGTCAAGATGTGCATCTAGGTTGCGAGTATACAGTAATACAGTGGTGTTACATTGTGGTTACATAGATGACAGTTTCCTCTGTCCTTCAAATTCACATTCTACATTTTTGCTTTCCAATTCCAGCTTTACTCTCCTCCCTACTGAATCTATTCTCAGGTTTCCATCCCCCTTGTAGTGTCTGTAGCTCCACAATGTGGACTCCTGTGTTACTGCGGAAATGTCTGTAGCTCCACACTGTGAATTCCTGTGTTATTGCAGCCAGTGCTGTTAATAATAAACAGACCAGGTCGCCTGACAGGAAACTTTTGGAACCTTCTGCCATCTTAGACTGTGTGTGTGTTGTGTGCTCTCTAGAAATATCATACCCCTGCCAAGATAGTTTAAACCTTCCCCAACAGCACGAGCAACACCCTCCCCCCAACCCTGCCCTCCGCAAGGGTATTGGTCCCGGCTCTGTTGTGGTGCAACCCGTCCGGCTTGTATAGGTCCCACCTTCCCCAGAAGCGGTCCCAATGCCTCAGGAATCTAAAGCCCTCCCTCCTGCACCATCTCTCCAGTCACATATTCCTCTGCTCTATTCTCCTATTTCTGTGCTCACTAGCTTGTGGCACCAGGAGTAATCCGGAGATTACTATCTTTTAAGATCCTGCTTTTTAAATCTCTCTCCTCGCCCCCTAAACTCTGCCTGCAGGATCTCATCCCTCTTTCTACCGATGTCATGGTCCTGATATGAACCACGACCTCTGGCTGCCTGCTCCTCATATTATTAGCCCTGAGGCTTAAGGTTTACAATTTGCCCAAGGCACCTAGCATACCCCAATGCAGCCATTGTAAAGACTACTGGAAGCCTGTGCACAAACTTCCAGGCTCATTAAGGCCCTAAAAATAAGGGTGCCTTCCCATAATGTGGCTTTAATACCTGAGCAGCGCTGCAGCATGGAGAGGATGCCCCAATGCAAAACATTTATCAATCTACTGCCTGGTGGCTCCTTTACCCTCATGCTACTCCTGTCCGACTTCCCTGGTCCCATCTGGCTCCTCCTAAGCCAGAAATTCTGTCCAGTGCTGAAAAGGCAGCCAGTAGTCATTGACTGACTGCTAACATCAGAATCTCCAGCCCCTCATTTCTCCGATACATCTGCCTTAACAAGTACAGCCCGTTGGGAGTGCTAGAAAACTATTCAAATGAGCTGACCTCACATTCACAGGCACGGTCAGCACATTTCTAACTGGGCGTCTGAATGCGAGACCAGCTCATTCATACACTGGGAGGGCCAAAATTCAGCCTCCCGAAAAGGCCTCTTACCACCGGAAAGCAGCAACCAAGCGGCGGAGTCGAGTTGCAATCGAATGGCCGCCGCCAGCGAAATTCACCTCGGGGATTTCTGCAGCGGTGTTCACTTCCACCCAGTTCCCCCCACTTCCATCGTGGTTTTGTGGATGTGACCTTAAAGCCACCGCTGCCTCTCCGCCCCAGAAGCTATATTCAATATTTTAAAAATTGAGCTGCTGCCTGATGATGCCCCCGACAGCTTTTTGTGTCAGAGCACTGTGCCGGCCAGCTTAAGACCGCCAGTGGAGGTGAACGGAATGTTGCGTGAATTGCCATATTTTTGGCTACAACTTTTTTGGACTTGTGAAAACTTTCTCATGCCCTTTTGAGATGGGCATTGAATACTAGTGGCCTGGGGGCCTCAATCTGTACTCCACAGAGGCCTCATAGTGAAGGTTGAGCCTGCAGACACAATGGGCTCAATGCTAGCAGGGGAACGCCTTGTGCACATTGTGTGTGGCAGGGAGGCACGCAGGAGAAGCCGGCACCGTCAGCAATGGCTCCGGAGGCAGCGGGCAAGGGAGGCAGCAGACATGGCTGCCCAACATAGAGAAGGGCCTGGAAATGGTGACAGACCTCAAGGCAGAGAGGTTGGTCAGTAAGGAACTGGCATGAGAAGAATGGTCAGGTACACTGACCTCCTGCACCAGATAGTGGGCGATGAGGCAGACGCTTGCCAGCAGCAGCCTGCAGAGGCTGAGGCGCATGAAAAGGATGAGGGAGATGGCCATCAGCTAGCTGCCTTAGGAGGGCTAAGCATAGAGTTAGGGAAAGATGGCCCCATCGTGCAAGGTTCCAAAGGCACCAGTTTTCCTTCATGGAGCTCACAGATGACCAATGTCTCTGCAGGCTTCGATTCAGGAAGCACATCCTCAGGGAGCTGTGCAATCTCCTGCACCCAGATCTGCAGCCTCAGACAAGGCTCAGGACAGCTCTGAGCGTGGAGACCAAGATCACCATTGCACTAAACCTTTATGCAACTAGCTCTTTCCAATCTGCAACTGCTAACATCTCTAACATCTCTCAGTTCTCTGCCCATTGCTCCATCTGTCAAGTGACAGATGCTCTCGGCAAGAGAAGGCTGCAATACATTTCTTTCCCGATGATCAGGGAGAAGCAGATGGAGCAGCAGACCGGGTTTGTGTGGATTGCGGGCTTCCCCAGGGTGCAGGGCTCCATCGACTGCACACACATTGCACTGAGTGCGCCACAAACCCATGCGGAGACGTTCATGAACCGATGAAGGGATTCTGTGGTGTCCTTACACCTTACTATAGAATCACACGAGGCATGTACTGCAGACAAAGTCACTACGTGACCTGAACCTTTATTCCCAGGACCAAGAAGTGCTGACCCTGCGTGGGACCTCCCTTTATATACCTGGATGACCAGGTGAGGAGTGTCTCCCACACGTTCACCCCCTGTGGTCAAGGTGTGCATTACTCAGGTGTATATAGTGTACAGTGTTGTTACAAAAAGGTTACAGTTATGTGAAGGTTGCAAACATGACATCACCTCCCTCCAACGTCTTTGGGTCAAAGATTGAGTCAGGCGGTCGACGCTCTCTCGTGGAGCGCCGCAGTTGGGACTCTGGTGGTTGGGCCTTGGCATGCGTCTCTGTTGCCTGAGGTGATTCCAGCCTGTCCGGGCTGGCCACAAGGACTGTGCATGCTGGTGAATATCCTTGTTGCTCTTTCACTGGCAGTGGTGTGGGTGACATCTCATGATCTTCCTCAGGTTCCTCAGTGTCCATGCTGGACCTTTTCTTTACTTGGTCCAGATGTTTACGGCATATCTGCCCATTGTTAAGTCTGACCACTATGACCCTATTCCCGTCTTTGCCAATTACGGTACCCTCAAGCCACTTGGGTCCCAAAGCATGATTGAGAACGAATACAGCGTCGTCGATTTCTATGCATCTCCCCACTGAGTTGCGATCATGGTACTCGATTTGGGACTGGCCCTAGCCCTCAACAATGTCTGACAGGGCTGGATGAATGAGGGACAGCCGCGTTTTAAGCGTGCGTTTCATGAGTAGTTCCGTGGGCGGGACTCCTGTGAGCGAATGCAGGCGGGACCTATAGGCCAGCAGGAGGCGCGATAGGCAGTACTGAAGGGAGGGTCCTTGAATCCGGAGCATGCCCTGTTTTATGATCTGAACCGCATGTTCCGCCTGGCCATTGTAAGCCGGCTTGAACGGTGCTGTACTGACGTCTTTGATACCATTACCCGACATAAACTCCTGGAATTC
Source organism: Pristiophorus japonicus (assembly GCF_044704955.1). Taxonomy (NCBI): domain Eukaryota; kingdom Metazoa; phylum Chordata; class Chondrichthyes; family Pristiophoridae; genus Pristiophorus; species Pristiophorus japonicus. The sequence goes on along the minus strand of NC_091984.1, from coordinate 82,733,159 downwards.
ATAGCTAGTGAAACATGGACCGTTGTCGCTAACCAGGATGTCCGGCAAGCCGTGGGTCGCAAAGACCGTACGCAGACTCTCCACAGTGGCGGATGTCATGCACGAATTCAATATGATGCACGCGATCCATTTCGAGTATGCATTGACAACAATCAGGAACATTTTTCCCATGAATGGGCCCGAGTAGTTTACGTGAATACGTGACCATGGTCTGGTGGGCCAGGGCCACGGGCAGAGTCGGGCCTCCCTGGGGGCATTTCCCAGCTGAGCACACGTCGTGCACCTGCGAACCCAGTGTTCCAGGTCTGAGTCAATTCCCGGCCACCATACATGTGACCGGGCAATGGCCTTCATTAGCACGATGCCTGGGTGCTCGCTGTAGAGTTCCCTGATGAATGCTTCTCTTCCTTTCTAGGGCATGACTACCCGGCTGCCCCATGGTAGGTAGTCGGCTTGGATGGAGAGCTCATCCATCCGTCTGTGAAACAGTCTGACCTCCTCGGTGCATGCTCCGTGTGCGGGCGCCCAATCCCCGGTCAGGACACATTTCTTTATCAGGGATAGGAGGGGATCTCTGTTGGTCCAGATTTTGATCTGGTGGGCTGTGATGGGGGAGCCTGCAGTGTCAAAAGCCTCAACGGCCATGACCATCTCCGCGCTTTGCTCCGATGCCCCCTCGGTGGTCGCCAGTGGGAGCCTGCTGAACGCGTCGGTGCCTGGCCGGTGCCGTATGGTGTAGTCATACGCAGCCAGCGTGAGGCCCCACCGCTGTATGCGAGCTGACGCATTGGCATTGACAGCCTTGCTTTCGGACAACAGGGATGTTAACAGTTTGTGGTCCGTTACTAACTCGAACCTTCTGCCGAAAAGGTACTGTGCATCTTTTTCACCCCGTAGACACATGCGAGTGCTTCCTTTTCAACCATCCCATATTCCTGTTCTGCCTGGGAGAGCGACCTGGAGGCATAAGCCACAGGTTGGAGTTGGCCCTCATCATTACTCTGCTGCAACATGCACCCAACCCCATAGGATGATGCATCACACGTTAAAACCAGTTTCTTACAGGGGTTGTACAAGGTCAACAGCTTGTTATAACAAAGCAGACTCTGCGCCCGATTGAAAGTCCATTCTTGACAGTCCCCCCAAAACCAATCGCAACCCTTACGCAGGAGCACGTGCAGCGGCTCCAACAATGTGCTTAAGTTCAGCATAAAGTTCCCGAAGTAGTTCAATAGTCCCAGAAATGATCGCAACTCTGATGTGTTGCCGGGCCTGGGCGCACGACCGATTGCCTCAGTTTTGGATTCGGTAGGCCGGATTCCATCTGCGGCAACCCTCCTGCCCAAAAACTCGACCTCTGGGGCCAAAAACACACACTTGGATTTCTTTAGTCGCAAGCTTACCCAGTCCAGTCGGCGTAGCACCTCCTCCAGGTTGTGGAGGTGTTCCTCGGTGTCTCGACCCGTGATTAGGATGTCATCTTGGAAGACGAGTGTTCCAGGGAATGGATTTAAGTGAGCTTTCCATATTTCTTTGGAAAATAGCGGCCGCTGAAGGAATGCCAAATGGACACCTGTTGTAAACGAATAGCCCCTTGTGCGTAGTGATGATGGTCAGAAGCTTGGATTCTTCAGCTAATTCCTGTCATGTAGGCCGAAGTGAGGTCCAACTTGGTGAACAGCTTGCCATCTGCCAGCATAGCAAAAAGATCCTCCGGAACCAGGTATTGGTCCTGTAGTGACACTCGGTTGATGGTGGCCTTGTAGTCGCCACAAATCCTGACTGAGCCATCCGCTTTAAGGACAGGAACGATGGGGCTTGCCCAGTCACTGAATTCAACAGGCGAAATTATGCCCTCTCTTAGCAGCCTGTCCAACTCACTCTCAATTCTCTCACGCATCACATACGGCACGGCTCTGGCTTTGTGGTGCACTGGTCTGGTGTCTGGGATGATGCGTATCACTACTTTGGTGCCCTTAAACGTCCTGACACTTGATTGAAAAATTTCTGTAGGACCTGTGAGCATGGACTTCGCTCCACAGATGAAATGGCGTGCACATCCTCCCATTTCCAGTTCATCTCGGCTAACCAGCTCCTCCCCAAGAGCGCGGGACCATTCCCCGGGACAATCCAGAGTGGCAGCCAGTTCTCCGATCCATTGTGTGTGACCACCAAGTTTGCACTGCCCAGTACTGGGATGATCTCTCTGGTGTACGTCCGTAACTGCGTGTCAATGCGTTCCAGTTTGGGCCTATTAGCTTTGAGTGGCCATAGTTTTTCAAATTGTTGGGCACTCATAAGTGACTGGCTGGCTCCTGGGTCCATCTCCATGTGGACGGAGATGCCATTTAATAGAACTTTCATCATCATAGGTGGCGTTTTGGTATACGAGCTGTGGACGTCTGCCACATGAACCCGCTGGACTTCAGTGTCCATAGCTTTGCCCCAAGCATCACCCTGCCTTGCAGACCCCTCGTCTGGTTCCTCTGCCTTGTAAACTAGCCTTCTGCACATTCGGGCCAGATATCCACTGAAGTTACAGTTTCTGCAGATAAATTGCTGAAACCTACAGGTTCTCGCAGCATGTTTGCCACCACACCTCCAGCATGAGCTGAGATTGTTGTGAACAAAGGAACTGTTAACAGGCATTCCTCTCTGATTGTCTCTTTGATTACTCCTGAGCACTCTGTTGCTGAGTGTCAATGGTCCCATCCCGAGACTCATTGTCCCTTGTGATGGCGTGAATTGCCGATCCCCCTGCCATTGTCTCTGTTGTTGGCCCACCCTAGAGCCTGTTGCTGCCTGGGTGGTGTTGAATTGCTCGTGCCTGCCTGCGGGGTTCTGAATCTCGTTTACAATGTTAACTCCCTGGTCCATCGCCACATTGGAACCAGGGCTGCACGCGTAAATTATCTTGGTCTCCTCTTCCCCTGCCATGAAGGTCTGAGCTATCAACGTTGCCCTTTCCAAAGTCAAGTGCTTGGTCTCAATAAGCTTCCTGAAAATCCCTGCATGACCAATGCCCTCAATGAAGAAATCCTTTAACATCTCCCCCCTGCAGGCGTTTGTGAACTTCCAGAGGCTGGCCAAACGCCGAAGGTCCGCAACGAAGTCCGATATGCTTTGTCCCTCCTGACGCCGGTTTGAGTGCTCACCGATCAGCGTGCTGAGCTCTTCAAAAGACTTGTCCGCCGGCTTCTCAGGTGCGAGCAGGTCTTTCATCTGCACATACGTCTTGGATCCACAACTGGTCAGTAGATGTGCCCTCCGCTTGCCAGCCGCTTCCTCTCCCAGCCAGTCCTTCATGACAAAGCTCTGCTTGAGCCTCTCAATGAAATCGTCCCAGTCCTCACCAACACAGTACCGTTCCTCTGTGCTATCAGTGGCCATCCTCGTGGGTCGTTGATTCCCGTTTCTCATCGCCAAATGTGGTGTCCTGACACCTTACTATCGAATCACACGAGGCATGTACTGCAGACAAAGTCACTTTGTGACCCGAACCTTTATTCCCAGGACCAAGAAGTGCTGACCCTGCGTGGGACCTCCCTTTATATACCTGGATGACCAGGTGAGGAGTGTCTCCCACAAGTTCACCCCCTGTGGTCAAGGTGTGCATTACTCAGGTGTATAAAGTGTACAGTGTTGTTACATAAGAGTTATAATTATGTGAAGGTTACAAACATGACAGATTCCACTCCCATAATGTGCAGCTGGCATGTGACCACTAGTGCAGGATCATGGCAGTGGATGTCTGATATCCAGGCAGCAGCCACGATGCCTTCATCCTGCGCCAGAGCAGTGTGCCCGGTGTGTTCTCGGGCCCAAACCAACATTGTGGCTGGCTGCTTGGTGGCAAGGGATATCCACTGTGCATTTGGCTGCTGACTCCCCTTCGCAACCCCAGGACTGCTGCACAACATGCCTACAGCGACTCTCATTCAGCCACAAAGTGCATAATTGAGCACTGCATCAGCATCCTTAAGCAGAGCTTCCGTTGCCTGAACCCCTCTGGTAGAGTCTTGCAGTACTCACTTATTTGTGGTCATCTGCTGCATGCTTCACAACCTGGCAGTCATGAGGGGTGAGCCGCTGGAGGTCCATCCAGCAGTAGCACCTCCGGAGGAAGAGGCGGAGGAGGAGGAGGAGTGGGGAGGATCAGGATGCGCGTCGCTAGCCACCCAGGAGGCATCGTCGCCATGCCAACCCTGCAAGGGAAGTGCAGTCCCGTCTTATTGCTGCTCATTTCCGATGAGTAAATGCCCACATCACTCTTCATCTTTCCATGGCCATTCCGATGAGTCCTTTCAGCCATCATTGCCCACAGTCAAATGATACACCTGCCCAGATATAGGAACACAAAATAAAGATTTATTACAGAATAAAGAAAGGTGTAAAAAAAAACACACAAAATCATTTCTCACCCTTGTGCAGCTCCTTATAACTATAGGGTGTGTATTTGTTTTACACTCTACCCTGATTCTTTGGCCTCGGAACTTACAGGGGAAAAGGACAGCATGTGGCACAAAATTTAGGCTTACACCATGTCAGTTTTATTACGTAGAAAAAAACTAACCAAAACTACAGAACTAGACTTCTGAGAGAAATCAACTAGAGACATACAATCACCCTTCCTGGTTGTAGCTTGTAAGTTCGTGGTCATTGGTTCTGTGATGGTTGGTTATTCTTCTGGCCGTTCCGTTGTCAAACAGGACTGCGTCATTGCCCCAACCCTCTTCTCAATCTTTCTCGCTACCATGCTCCATCTCACAGTCAACAAGCTCCCCGCTGGAGTGGAATTAAACTACAGAACCAGTGGGAACCTGTTCAACCTTCGCCATCTCCAGACCAGATCCAAGACCACCACAACCTCTGCCGTCGAGCTACAGTACGTGGACGACGCCTGCGTCTGCGCACATACAGAGGCTGAACTCCAGGACATAGTCGACGTATTTACTGAGGAGTACGAAAGCATGGGCCTTACGCTAAACATCCATAAGACAAAGGTCCTCCACCAGTCTGTCCTCACCGCACAGCACTGTCCCCCAGTCATCAAGATCCACGGCGCGGCCCTGGACACCGTGGACCACTTCCCATATCTCGGGAGCCTCCTGTCAACAAGAGCAGGCATCGACAACGAGATCCAACACTGCCTCCAGTGCACCAGTGCAGCCTTCGGTCACCTGAGGAAAAGAGTGTTTGAAGACCAGACCCTCAAAACTGCCACCAAGCTCATGGTCTACAGGACTGTAGTAATACCCGCCCTCCTGTATGGCTCAGGGATGTGGACCATGTACAGTAGACACCTCAAGTTGCTGGAGAAATACCACCAACGATGTCTCCACAAGATCCTACAAATCCCCTGGGAGGACAGGCGCACCAACATCAGCGTCATCATTCAGGCTAATATCCCCAGCATTGAAGCATTGACAACACTCGATCAGCTCCGCTGAGCAGGCTACATAGTCTGCATGCCAGACACGAGACTCCCAAAGCAAGTGCTCTACTCGGAACTCCTTCATGGCAAACGAGCCAAAGGTGGGCAGCGGAAACGCTACAAGGACACCCTCAAAGCCTCCCTGATAAAGTGCAACATCCCCACTGACACCTGGGAGTCCCTGGCCCAAGATCACCCTAAGTGGAGGAAGTGTATCCGAGAGGGCGCTGAGCACCTCGAGTCTCAAAGCCGAGAGCATGCAGAAATTAAGCACAGACAGCGGAAAGAGCGTGCAGCAAACCAGTCCCACCCACCCCTTCCCTCGACGACTATCTGTCCCACCTGTGACAGAGTCTGTTGCTCTCGTATTGGACTGTTCAGCCAGCAAAGAATTCACTTCAGAAGTGGAAGCAAGCCTTCCTCGATTCCGAAGGACAGCCTATGATGATGATGACGATGATGATGAGTTCCTTTCGTGTACGTTCTTCCTACATGTCCTTCCATCTGTTCGTTCTTTCAACCTGTGTCCATCTGTACACATGTCCTTCCATTTCTTCTTCATCCTTCTG